>NC_042631.1:30311685-30651559 GCF_901001135.1 Rhinatrema bivittatum
ACCCACCAACAACACACAGCACCAAAATAATTTTTTAACAATATTCTACTATTTTTTAAAAACACTGCCTAAATTTTCCCATGCAAAAAATGCTTTTAAAGAGACAGTACTTCTTTTCCCTGCCATGGATTGTGGTATTCGCCTTTAAAAAAAACCAAAAACAACAGTCAGCAACAAAATTAAAACAATTTTAGCCTACCTTAACATCTACATTATCCAAAACGGCTTTGGCCTACCCTAACACCTTCATTAGTCTCAGACTCTGTTACATGCAACATATCAATGTTTCATCTGCTCAGACACATGCAGATGGGGCTGTACATCCCCAGAACTTTTGCGACATTAAGATATACACTACTGACATACTGCACTGCACTGCTTTCTTAGCTAGCAAGGCTCCTATAAATGGCCTGTTCGTTAAGCAGACTTCTTCTAATATTCTGTAATCCACCTTGAATGAATTACATATTAAAAAAGGCAGGATATAAATTGAAATAAAAACATAGATACGATTCCTTCATGTTGACTACTTGCTACCTGAAGGTATTTCTCAGTCACAGCAGATTCATGCACAAACACAAGTCACATCACATACAGATCACAGATGTGGTGGCCAAAGTTTCTGGGTCCTGCCATGATGCCCATATATTAAAGCAGAATTCTCTGTATATGTGTGGCCAGGATCCTCAGGATTTAAGTTTGCTGGGAGGGTGTGGAAGACCTTGTGAGTCATGCAATGCAGGAAGCGTAAAGTGACATTTTTTTAAGCAATGCTATATCCTTTTTGTGTGTTTGTAGGCGATAATGGGTATTTCTTCCTGCCTCAACTGTTAACTCCACTCCTACACCAATCTAATGTTCATAAATGCATTACAGCAGTGCCCAATGGACCATCAGGGCAATTACTGAGTGCGCAACCAGCCTCTTGAAAACCCGTTTGCTGTGTGAATCACTGCAGGCTTTCTGCTGCTGGCTCCTGCCAGAAGTGAACAATGTGCCCGTGATCTTCTATTTTATTTTGAACTGCCAAACGAAACACTTCCCTAACTCCTGTATAACATTAATTGTTATTTCCTTATGAGATGGGGCTTCACATTTGTCTAGTGATTTTGAGTGAGGGGAACCCTCTCTTTGGGAAAACTGGAAAGAAAAAAATGTTAAATGTGCAGTACCAGTAAACCATCGGATGTGAAACAAATGGTAACCGAACAGGCTGTATATTCGTTAATAGGAATGTTCCGGATGGAGTTACTAGGGGGTTATAATGGTACTGGTTCCTTTAAGTGGGTTGGGAAGAAGATCCTCTGGGGAGAGTGTCCAGAGGACTATATATAATCTTGTGCAAGATTTTGGCAGTGAGATTCTGGGACAGATTGAGGAGACTCCACCATGGACCAAGAGTGGAGGGAGCAGCCAGCCAAGGCTGATGGGCCCAGCGACCCGTCCTCTGGGAGTGGGCCCTTCAGGGGCTTTCCCCATCAAGAGGAATCCTTTTCACAAAGACTTACCAGAGACCCATGGAAAGATGGACCAAGAGAAGTTTTTCCCATCCAGAAGGAAAGATTGAGCAAAGAAGGAGCACCAGGGAGGAGCACTGCCAGAGATAGAGGTACTATACCTAGGGAAAGTGGATTTCTGTTGACCCATGATGTGAGTACCTCTCAGATGGAGGTGCTTTTCAATATATTTATAAATGATCTGGAAAGAGATACAACAAATGAGGTGATCAAATTTGCAGATGACAAAATTATTCAGAGTGGGTAAATCACATGCAGATTGTGCTAAATGGAAGATTGGGCATCCAAATGGCAGATGAAATTTAATGTGGATAAGTGCAAGGTGATGCACTTAGGGAAAAATAACCCTTGCTGTAGTTACACAATGTTAGGTTCTATATTAGGAGCTACCACCCAAGAAAGAGATCTAGGCGTCATAGTCATTGAAATCATCTGCTCAGTGTGCTGTAGCAGTCAAAAAAGCAAACAATGTTAGGAATTATTTGGAAGAGAATGGTGAATAAAATGGAGAATGTCATAATGCCTCAGTATCGCTTCACAGTTAGACTGCACTTAGAGTTCTGTGTGCAGTTCTGGTCACCGCATATCATAAAAGAAATGCCATATTGAGAGACCAAAGTCCATAATCCTGTCTTCGGCAGTGGCCAACCCAGGTCACAAGTACCCTGTAGGATCCCAAAGTATAGATCCAACCAATCATTCTTGCTCATAACTGGGATAAGCAGTGACTTCCCCTAAGTCTACAAATCTAATAGTGGTTTATGGACTTTTCCATAAAGGTAAATAAACAAAAGAAAGTATTAATAACTTCTCTCAACATACACTAAATATACAATTCAATGACAGAATGATAATATTTTAGCCACACAATATTCATGCATAGTTATTAGAACATTTTAACACATATCAATTGTTACAGGGCATGTGTAAAATACTACAATACTCACAATGCCTTATATATGCAATTTCTCATGATTGATAGGGAAACAATTGTGACCCCATTGACTCCTATATATAATACATTAAAAGTATACATATATCATCTACATGCATGCATAGTCAAACAACAAAGTATATAATCCATACATGCAATAAAACCACACCTAAAACAAGAACAAAAGGTCCTAATTACACAATAAATCAAGCTGTACACTTTGTTCTTGTAAGTGTTGTATTTATTTAATTTACTAGGATGTATATACCATCCTTCCTATATTTTTAGATCAGGGCAGTTTACAAAAACATTCACAGCATGCACAACATACAAAAATACAAAACAATTATACATCATAACATAATAATGATACTTATACTAAACATGCTGTTTTAGTATCAAGAACATTTTAATACAATAACATGCCATAAATTAACTGAACCTCATGAAAAGACATTATCTATTCAAAAAGCTAATTTAAACTGCTAGATCTTCAAATCCTTTTTGAAGGTTTTAAAATCTTAACCTTCCGTAGATCATCAGGCATGGTATTCCACAGTCTAAAGCCAGCTATAGTATTTTTCATGTGCCTTGTAACAATTGATATGTATTAAAATGTTCTAATATTTGTATATGAATATTGTGTGGCTAAAATATTTCTCATATAAATTTGTATATTTATGGTCTTTTCCTCCAGGAACCTTTTTTAAACCCAGCTATGTTGACTGCTTTCAATACATCCTCCGACAACAAATACCACAGTTTAATTGTACACTGAGAGAAAAAATGCCATCTCCGATTTGTTTTAAAAGTGCTACCCATAAGCATCATGGAGTGTCCAAGTCCTAGTACTATGGGAAAGGATAAATAATCATGCCCGATCTACCTGTTTTATACCACTCATGATTTTATAGACTATCATATCTCCTCTCCTAGATGTTTCTTCTCCAGGCTGAAAAGCCCTAACCTGTTTAGTCTATTCTCATAGGGGAGCTGTTACATCCCCTATATTATTTTGGTTGCCCTTCTCTGCCCCTTTTCTAGTTCCCCTATATATATTTTTTGAGATGGGGGCGACCAGAACTGCACACAATACTCAAAGTCACATCATATAAGCTGATGAGGAAAAAAACGAATTGCTGTAGTGGAGTGATTAAATGAATTTTTTGCTTCAGTCATTACAGAGAAAAATGTACAGCAAATACCCATGCCAGAAGTGATATTTAAATGTGATGATTCAGAGCAGCTGAAACAAATCTCAGCAAACATGGAAGATGTACTAGGGCAAATTGAAAAACTAAAAAAAAAAAAAAAGAGTAGCAAATCAACTGGACCAGATGGTATACATCCCAGAGTGCTGAAAGAACTAAAAAATGAAATTGCAGACCTATTATTGGTAATCTAAACTATCATTAAAATCAGCTACGGTACCTGAAGGTTGGAGGGTGGCCAAGGTAATGCCAGTTTTTAAAAAGGGTTTCAGGGATGATCAGGGAAACTACAGACGTGAGCCTGATATCAGTACCGTAAAGAATGATTGCAACTATTCTAAAAAACAAAACGACAGACATGGTTTAATGGGACAAAGTCAGCTTGGATTTAGCCAAGGGAATTCTTGCTCACTAATTTGCTACATTTTTTTGAAGGCATGAATAAACATGTGGATGAAGGTGAGCTAGCGACAAGGCGATAGCAAAAGCCAGAAGAATGCTGGGCTGCATAGAGAGAGGAATATCGAGTAAGAAAAGGGAAGTGATTATTCCCTTGTACAGGTCCTTGGTGAGGCCTCACCTGGAGTACTGTGTTCAGTTCTGGAGACCGTATCTACAAAAAGACAAAGACAAGATGGAAGCGGTACAGAGAAGGGCGACCAGGAAGGTGGAGGATCTTCATCGGATGACATACGAGGAGAGATTGAAGAATCTAAATATGTACACCCTGGAGGAAAGGAGGAGCAGAGGTGATATGATACAGACTTTCAGATACTTGAAAGGTTTTAATGATCCGAAAACAACGACAAACCTTTTCCGTAGGAAAAAAATCAGCAGAACCAGGGGGTCACGATTTGAGGCTCCAGGGAGGAAGATTCAGAACCAATGTCAGGAAGTATTTCTTCACGGACAGGGTGGTGGATGCCTGGAATGCCCTTCCGGAGGAAGTGGTGAAGACCAGAACTGTGAAGGACTTCAAAGGGGCGTGGGATAAACACTGTGGATCCATAAAGTCAAGAGGCCGCCAATGAAGAGTGGATGACTCGCCAGAATGATGGCTACTGCCTGGACACAATACCCTTATTCAATAAACATACACATGCTTACTGTGATCCAACATCGCTCTAAGCTTCAACAGCAAGAGGAAATGGAAAAAAGAATTTGCACTCACAAAGAGGGGAGTAGCTGGCTTGTTACGGCGGTTACTACCCCATACCAAATATGCCTGATACTTCACTTTCAATGCATATACAGCATAGCTCTCTGCTTCAACGACAGGGGAGAAGAATAACTGATACTTCACACATCCTTCAGAGCTCTCTGCTTCAACGGCAAGGGAGAAGAAAAAAGGGTTCGCACTCACAAAGCGGGGAGTAGCTGGCTTGTTACGGCGGTTACTACCCCAAACCAAATGTGCCTGATACTTCACTTTCCATGCATATCCAGCATGGCTCTCTGCTTCAACGGCATGGGAGAAAGACTGATACATCACGCATTTCCAGCATAGCTCTCTGCTTCAACAGCAGGGGAAAAAAAAAACCAAAAAAAACAACTGATGCTTCACACATATCCTGCATAGCTTCACGACAGGGGTGAAGAAAAAGATTCGCAATCACAAAGCGAGGAGTAGCTTGCTTGTTACTGCGGTTACTACCCCAAACCAAATGTGCCTGATACTTCACTTTCAATGCATATCCAGCATGGCTCTCTGCTTCAACAGCAGGGGAGAAAAAAAATTGATACTTCACGCATATCCAGCATAGCTCCCTGCTTCAACGGCAGGGGAGAAGAAAAAAACAACCAACAAGGGCTGTACAACATAGTCTAGGTAAAACAAATAATCATGGGTGTAGCTTGCTTATTGCGGCGGTTACTACCCCTACTACCCCTAACTAATCAAGCTAGATATTTCACTTGGATGCAGCTCCATCACTGCTCTCTACATTAATGGTGGGGGTGGAAGGGGAATAGAACAAAGAGCTAAGAGAAACAGATAAGTATGAGAGAAAAAGGTGTGAAGCTTGCTGGGCAGACTGGATGGGCCATTTGGTCTTCTTCTGCCGTCATTTCTATGTTTCTATGTTTCTAGTAGATATAGTGAAACTAGATTTTGAGAAAGCATTTGACAAATTACCTCAGGAGAGACTCTTGAGGAAATTAAAAAGTCATGGGATTGGCGGCAATGTGAACTGGTTAAAAGATAGAAAATAAAATATAGGGCTAAATGGTCAGTTTTCTCAAAGGAGGAAGGTGAATAATGGAGTGCCCCAGGGATCTGTAATAGGATTGTTGCTTTTTGACATTCATTAATAACCTACAGATTGGGACGATGAGTTAGGGGGATCACATTTGTTGATACAAAATTATTCAAAGTTCTTAAATCACAAGAGGACCATGAGAAATTGTAAAAGAGCCTTGCAAGACAGAGACTGGGCATCCAAATGTCAGATGATATGTAATGTGGACAAGACAAAGTAATACATGTAGGGAAGAGCAACTCAAATTATAGCTACACAGTGCAATGTTCCACATTGGGAGTTGCCATCTAGGAAAAGGATCTAAATGTCAAAATCCTCTACTCAGTGTGCAGTAAAAGACAAGAAAACATAGAATTATTAGGAAAGGAATGGAGAATAATAAAAAGAATATCACAAAGCCTCTGTATCGTACCTTGGTGCGACTGCATCTTGAGTATTGTGTGCAGTTCTGGTCATCGCATCTCAAAAACGACAGATTAGAAGAGGTATAGAGAAGGGTGACCAAAATGATAAAGGTGATGGAACAATTCCCCTATGAGGAAAGACTAAAGGGTTCTTCAGTTTTGAAAAAAAGATGGCTGAAGAGAGATACAATAAAAGTCTATAAAATGAGGTGCAGTGGAACAGGTAAATGTGAAATTGGTTTACTCTTTCAAAAAGTACAAAGACTAGGGGACATTCAATGAAGTTACTAGGTAATACATTTAAAACAAACAAGAAAATTCAATGCATAATTAAACTTTGGAATTTGCTGCTAGAGGATGTGATAAAAGCTGTTCGTGCATTTGGGTTTTAAAAAGGTTTAGATAAGTTCCTAGAAGAAAAGTCTATAAACCATTATTAAAGAGGACTTGGGGAAATTCACTGCTTATCCCTGCAATCTATCAAACATTTGGGATCCTTCTAGGTACTGTGACCTGGTCTGGCCACTGTTGCAAACAGGTTACTGGGCTTGGTGGACCTTTGATCTGACCCAGTATTTCTGTTCACTGATGAAGGGCCAGAAAACAGATACAAATAGGATTGGAAGTGAGGTACACCTGAAATGATTTTTCAGACTTTGTTCATGAGAAGCTAGCTAAACTAAAAGTAGATAAACCAATGGGGCTGGACAAGATATATCCAAGGGTATTAAGGGAGCTTAGAGAAGTTCTGGCAGGTCTGCTGACTGACCTTTTCAAAGCTTCTTTAGGGAGTAGTTCCAGAAAACTGGAGAGGGGTGGATGTGGTTCCTCTTCACAAAACTGGAAGTAAGGAGGAGTCTGGGATCTACAGGCAGATTAGTCTGACCTCAGTGGTGAGTAAATGAATAGGATCAGAAGATAGTGCAGTTTCTGGAATCCAGTAATCCAGAAGGTCCAAAGCAGCATGGTTTTACCAGATCTGGTCAAATGAATCTGATCAATTTATTTGACTGGTTGACCAGAGAGTTGGATTAGGGGAGAGCGCCAGATGTAGTATACTTGGATTTCAATAAGGTCTTTGGAGTGGGCCATAGAGTGACTTAATGGGTTAGAAACTGTTTGAGTGGGAGGTGACAGAAGGTAATGGTAAATGGAATTCATTCCAAGGAGCAGGATGTTACTAGTGGTATGTAACAGGATTGGACCAGTTCTTTTTAATATTTTCAAAAGCAATATTGTGAAAGGGCCATCAGGAAAGGTCTGCCTTTTTGAGGATGATACCAGAAAGTTGTGGAAAATATGAGGAGGTATCTTGTGAAGTTTAAGGAATGGTCTAGAATAAGAACATAAGAACATAAGAAAATGCCATACTGGGTCAGGCCAAGGGTCCATCAAGCCCAGCATCCTGTTTCCAACAGTGGCCAATCCAGGCCATAAGAACCTGGCAAGTACCCCAAAACTAAGTCTATTCCATGTAACCATTGCTAATGGCAGTGGCTATTCTCTAAGTGAACTTAATAGCAGGTAATGGACTTCTCCTCCAAGAACTTATCCAATCCTTTTTTAAACACAGCTATACTAACTGCACGAACCACATTCTCTGGCAACAAATTCCAGAGTTTAATTGTGCGTTGAGTAAAAAAGAACTTTCTCCGATTAGTTTTAAATGTGCCCCATGCTAACTTCATGGAGTGTCCCCTAGTCTTTCTACTATCCGAAAGAGTAAATAACCGATTCACATCTACCCGTTCAAGACCTCTCATGATTTTAAACACCTCTATCATATCCCCCCTCAGTAGTCTCTTCTCCAAGCTGAAAAGTCCTAAAAAAAATGCAGAACCATGCATTTGGACTGTAAAAACCCAGGGGGAGTGATACAATATAGGTGGTTACATTATTTTAAGAATGAAATAAGAGTGGGATTTGGGGTAATTGTACCTGGTGATCTTAACACCTTAAGATCGCCAAAAAGGTGATCGCCAAAAAGATGAAAAAGTCATGTCAATGGCAAAAGCTAGAAAGATGCTTGGATGCATGGTCAACAGAAAAAAAAAAAGCAGCAGAAATATTGTTAAGTCTTTGGTAAGATCTCCCTTGGAACACCTTGTACAATGCTGGAGACAGTACCTTCAAGGGAATTTAAACCGGATGGAGATGGGCCAGAGGGGACAGCTACTAAAATGGTCAGTGGTCTTGTTCTATATGCGCACGCACACACACACACACACACCCTCTTGAAGAAAGACAGGATAGGAATGATATGAGAGAGACATTTGAGCACGTCCAAAGTTCCTTGTAATGAAAATTCACAAAATTTGCCAAATATCCTCAGTATTTTCATTACAAGGACCCTGGAGATTAACTGTACGATCAAGATACTAAGGACATTTGAAAAACTTGTGAAATTGCATTACTAGAAACTTTGACAGTAGTTGTATGACTATGAGACTGGAAATACTGAAAGAAAGTTTTGTTAGTGAACTAGAAACATCTGTAAAGAAAAGAAACTGAGAAATGCAAGGATATTATTAATTGAAAATGTTTATAGATTGTAAAAAAGTGTTTTTGATTTAAGCTAGATAATCACTGTAATTGTTTGAATATATTTTGTACTATATAAAATTTGTATGTTTTGAGATATTCTTATGTTCATTTTGTTTTAAGATGTTGCATACATTATGCTATTATAGACGATTCAAGACATTGTCTATCCAGTTGCTACTTATGATTTATTTTCATTTTATTGTTTATAAGTAGATTTATTATATTTTGGAAGTAGTTTTTTGTACTTTGCTATTGAGAGACTGCCTAGTATATTGTGATCTTTCATTGTATATCACCTTAAGTATTATTACGTGCTGGAAATTAACATTAACTCATTCTTCGGACCATTCCTGCATTCATCTTACAGAGGTTGAAGCCTTGATGATTGATGCTGTTGCTTGTACGTTTCTGACTTGTGGTAGCAACAGGCATTTTTCTGTGTCCGACATATCCCCAACTACTTTTCTGTGTGGGGTTTGTTTGTTTTTACAGAACTCTTCAAAATAATAAGATTAAAAACAATTGACTTCAGTGAAGTTAGGGTGAAATTTTATGATGTTACAGTAGCTAAGGTTGTAGCCTTGAAACTTAACATTACATATCTCGAGTTGAATGTAGGAGTGGTAAGAACCAGGGTTCAAATCCCACTGCCTCTCCCTTTGTGACCTTGGGCAAGTTTCTTTAGTCTCCATCGCCTCACGTACACAACATAGACTGTGAGCCCTCTGGGGACTGAGAAATACCTTCAGTACCTGAACGTAATCCGCTTTGAAATGTCACTTAAAATAAAAAAGGGCGTAATATAATCAAAATAAATACATTTTAGTTTTGTACATCACCTAGAGCACTTGTTTGGAAAGGCAATATAAAATCTAAATAAAAAATAAAATACAGCCATTTTTTCATACATAGAAAAAAATTAAGATGACAAAGCACCAGAGGATAACAGATTTTGCGGACTGATATATTTTTTGGGCCCACTAGTTTCCTCCTGCCTGTTTTGCCTTCCAGGTTAATCAGAGCTGGCCTTTATTGGCTTCCAGTACTATCAGCCTTCATGTGAACTACCCATGTGTGTGTGTGTGGGGGGGAGTCCACTTATTTTGTATCCTCCTCCCAACTCAGCCCATTCGTCATCTGGGAGCGAAGAAAGAGGGCTTCCTTCCAGAACGCAGCAATCAAGGCTCTCAAAATCTGGCCACTTAGGGGCGGGCGGGCAATAATCTTATTTTATTTATAGATATATGTACCGTCTCTCCTAAAAGGCTGCAAGGCACTTTACAACAATAACACAAATAAAATCTGACACAAACAAAGCTTTCAAGCAAACAATCAAGCACATGCTTGAATAAACAGCCAAAAACCGGCCTTACACGTTTTCCAATAACTCGCCAAATCATTACTTTTTACCCACAAAAGTTTGCACCAATAATAAACTATGCAGGCATTTTGCTTTGATTATTGCATTCGGGAAAAAAAAAAATTACCCCACAGGGATTTTGCTTGCTTTATCTGTGGGCAATTCCTCCCTTGGTAATTGTGCATGCAGTTTTAATTATACAGAAATTACATGCATTGCTGTGTCACCCCCCTCCTTCCCACCCCCAAACAATACAGGCAAAATATCACCCTCTTCGTAGACCACTCATTTTCCCCCACACTGAGGCTGGGCAATCTTCAAAGCCATTTCCCTCAGGTAAAAGAAAGGCCAGCTCAGGTGACTGATCTTTAATGCCCTAATTTCAAGATTTCTTTTGCAATACCCTACGAACTTGTCTCTGCTTTGGGTGAGGTTGGATACACAGGGTTGTGTGTGTGTGCCATTATCCTTTCCCCGGTCTCAGCAGAACGAAGTGTGCTGGCAGCTGCAAGGAGGAAAAAGGAGGGACTGACAGTTTTCTGGATGCCTCGCCGTCGTCGGTTCTTTCCACACCCTTCACTTTGCCTGGCACCAGGGCTCAGGACATCCCGGACGCGCAGCTCCAGGGTAAAACGCGCTGCCCCTCACGGCAGCAGGCTAGGCCTGCCCGGGCTCTCAGGGGGTTACACTGATGTACAGTAAATTTCTCTTCCGAGATAACATCAACATTTTTGTTTAATGGCTTGGGCACGGGTGCCAACAAATGAGCGGTAGGTCGCCAGAAACCAGCGAGGTCATGACTGGGTAAGGCACACACTCGCCAGGGTGGGGAAAGTTTCTCCAGAGGAGGCAAACCGTGAAAAAAAAAAAAAATGGAAAGATTTCCCACCAAGAAAGAAGACTCCCTGGTAGACAGGGAACATTAGCAACTCTCTTGTTATAAGGGGGGGGGGAGTTCAAAGAGATGGAATCATTCAATGCAATCGTGCCTGAGCACAAAAGCACTCAGAGTTAAATGGGCTATGATTAACTCTGCTGGCTGTGAAACTTCAAGGGAGGAGGTGCGGCTTCCCCTCCCCTCAGCTCACCCCCATCATCCAGGGTCCTGCTGCACAGGGCAGGAAGCCAAGACATTGGCCTCCTTCCAACCCACACGGCCAGGGCACCCGCCACACCTATCATTGCTGGTCCTGACAGACAGATGCCACTTTCAGAGACGCCAAAGACCATCTCTGATTTTTTTTTTCCCCCCCCCCCCAAATATAATGAACTGAAAACAGCCTCATTTGAAAATATCCAAAAATTCTGGCATTAAAAAAAAATAAAATAAAAAAATACAGGCCTCCGGCACCGTGACTGTTCCTTTCCAGTCAAAACACTGCCTGGGTCTGACATCAGGACCTAGCACCAGACCAGAGCCAAACACGGCACTGAGGCCTAGTCCCGGGCTACTGAAGCTTTGTCTCAGGAAGGCTCAACCAGGGCTGCTGGAGGCCTCCTTTTTTTGTTGTTGTTGATTTGGTCCTTTTTTTGGGGTGGTAGCAGTTTGTTTAATTTTTTTTTTTTTCAGGTTGGCAAATGAACCAAACCAAAAGAAAAAAAAAACACATTAAACTGAATAAAAATGGAAAAAAAAAAAACCCCACCCGAAACAAATAAAACTACACTGAACTGAAAATTCTGGGGCTACACATCACTATAGTTCAGTCACTTCTCAGAGGTCCCCTTGGGACAAAAACCATGTGTACTCTCAGTTTTGCACCCACTTTTGCTTTGAAGCTTTCTGCGACTACAAAGCACACACGGTCACTCGCACCTGCTGTTTCTGCAGCTCTAGATTTTGCTGGAGAGGCATTGCCAGAAGATCTAAAAATTTCCATTTGCATGTGTATCTTTATTTCCCCAACCCAGCCCGCACCCCCCTGGAACGCCTCCTCTCTCAATGCGGCAAGAAGCAGCAACCAAGGGAGGGCCGACAGGCAGTGCAGATAAAGCCTCAGCTCTGCTTCTCTTCAAGTTGCTGAGAGAAGCCTCCCTCAACGGCTTTCCAAAATCATCTGGTGTAACATTTTCTAAAGCGCACATACACAGGGCAATCTAGGCTGGCATCAGGGGACGTTAACCCACTCAGCTGAGAGAAGGCAATGACCTGCTAAGGGAGGAGACAGCCTGGGGTGGGGGAACAAAATTAAGGCTAAGAGGGCTTGGGGATGACTGAGGGAAGGGTGGATTAAGTGACGAGGAGGGTAAGAACTGAGGATTGAGCAGGGGCAGGACCGGTGCTTCCATCAGGCGAAACTAGACCTAGCATGCCAAAGTTTGGGGGGGGCAGCAAACTCCTACCACTGCAAGGCCCTGAGGTGTGCTGTGTTGGAACCAATACCGCCAAAGAAGGGAGCGCTGCACTGGATCCACTGTCCCTGGTAGGAGGGAGGGAGGGAGTGCTGTGCTGGAATTGCCACCGATAGCTAAATTGGGGGAGAAGGGTACAAAACTGAAGGTTCGTCTAGGGCACCAAATACTCTTGTACTGACCTGGGGCAGGGGGCAGGTGCAGTAGAGAAAGCACTGAGGAATGAGCAGACACCCAGACAGGCCTATGCGATATAGTGCGCTCAGGCTACAATAACTCCCCATGCAATAATGGGATTAGCGCTTCCAAAACGCAAGTCCAAACCAGCGCATAAGCTAATAGCGCTCATCCCATGTAGATGATGCTATGAGCTATTACCTTCGAAGCAAAAAAAAATCACCGCGTGCCAGACGCATACATTTTAACATGCAAAACTTAATGCCAGCCCAGAGCTGGCATTAGTAGAGCTTCCATTTCCCTAAGAGGCGCACAGCCACATCTCCTGGGCACCCAATGCCATGGATGCGCCAGGGACGCACAATTTATCCTCAGCGCATCCTTTTTAGCCTGGCAGCTCATTTGCCTACTGCATCGGGTGCCCGGGAAAGGGGATGTATGTGCATTGGAAAAAAAACGTGCGTCCAGTTTGGAAGCATGTTTTCTCGCGTTTGGCATTGATTCGGCCTGAAACAGTATAAAGGACGGCTTTAGAAGTTTTGAGTATTTCATGGAGAGTAAGGACTGCATGTGTGCTATACCATGTCATGTCTGATGGGTATTCTTCCAGCCCCTAAGGAATATGCATGAGACAAATCTGCATATACTGAGATCCCAACTGATTGTAGGGTCTACAAGACAGGTACGGAAGCCTCGTCAGTTCCTTATCAAGCAGGTCTTGAGTAAAAATTTCCCAACACAACACACACATGTACCAATGCCAGGATAAGAATCCTAAAGTTCCTGGCTCCGAGTTTCATCAACCCTGAAGCCCTGTGAACAGAAATATATTATGCATAACAACCACCACCACAGACGCAAAACAAAACCCTGCCAATAATCCAAGTGATTCTCATTAAGTGGGATAAATTTGATCCTGATTCAAGACTAGAGAGAAACAAAAATTGGACGGAATCAGGACACAAATAGCAGTTCCCACATGATTAGAGAGTTAATTGTTTAAACTCTCCAATTTACTGGCTCAAGCACCAATGACTCCAACTAGGCATAGTCTGATGAAAGATTTGGATTCCAATTATCTGACCCATATTTATCAAAAATAGTATCTAACCCAGCTGTTGGTTTCCTGTCCAAAGCCCTGATGAAGTAGGGTGCACTTGGCTGGGTGCAGTTTTACCCGCAACAACCGTGCACCAATTTTCTTCCACATGCAGCAAGGAGTTTTGCGTGCAAAAATTGTTTGCACAAATTAGCTCTCCTCCTTTTAAACCTCATATTCTGCCAAGCCTTCCCCGCCAATAGCCCGACAGCCTGATCTAGAATTATCATATCGCTTATGTAAATACACAAACGCTAATCTTGCTCAAAAGTCATCACGAGATTCTGCCCCTGCCTCCCTCCCATACTCCATTGTATATAGTAATTTATCTTCGTTCTCCCCCTCTTTTTTTCCTTCTCCCAGTTAAGGCAACCTTGTTAGAATGTAACTTTTATGCTCCTTCAAAATGTCACTTGTTGGAATGGTTGGTTATAGTTCTGCTTAGTTCGATGTAAACCGAGTTGATTTGATCTGTATCAAGAAAGTCGGTATATAAAAGCCTTAAATAAATAAATAACTATCTATTATGGAAGACATTGGCTATAACTTCCCAGTGCAGAGGCAGGTAGGCTTAAGACACTGTTAGGAAACAGTGTGTTACAATGGAAGTTTAACTCTGGATGGAGTTGGTGCAAAGTTACTTGTGCTGTTAGTTTATGGGGCTGACCCCAAAGTTTGTGGGGCGAGGTTCTTGATTTTATGCACAAATCAAGTTTTCTGCACATAAAGCATGCGTTATACATAGAGAATATGCTTTGTGCACAAATTATTTTACATGCACAAATTGTGTTTTGCACACATAAATCATATTTTAGGCACAGAAAACAAAATTTGTGCAGAAAATGTTTTATTTACATAAACCATACTTTATTTAATTTTAAAAGATTTATAATCCACAAGTCCGAAACGCTTGTTCTTTGTGGGGGACAATAAATTCTGAAACAAACTACATGCAATTCCTATGTATAAACAGCATTCATTCATAGACCAAAGACAGCACATAAAATACCAGTGCCAGATATCATAGAACAGATTTTATGCAGCCATTTTCGAGTTAGTGCACCTTTTCTTTAAACTCCCAATGCATTAGCATACATATCATCAACTGATTGCAGTAGGAGTAAAGAAAATGCAAGCTAAAGTTGTTTAGGTCACATTTTGAATTCACAGTTTATTATACTGAGCCCAGAATCAGGGGCAGAGTCTTCAAGCTACTGCACAGCAAAAAACATGCTAAGTCATTTCCTTTGCTGAAAGCCCAGGAACAGCAAATTCAAGAACGTCTCTCGCATGACAAGTAAAGTTAGATGTGCTTCGGATCGCATTGAGTACATATGCCGCTGGCACAGAAGGGAATAAAGCCTTAGTCAGCATCTACTGTTGGCACCATGGCAACATTGGTGCCAACAGTAGATGGCAAAATTGCACCTCGGTTGTATTACTTGACATTTCCAGCAAGCCATTTAAGAAACGGGGCAACTTACAGGTTGGTAAAATAGGAAAGAGAAAGATTTTTAAACAAGGTTCATGGCATCCTGCAATTTTTCAGAGAATCTTAGTGGTGCCTTACATTTCTAAGATGTTTGAGGTAAACGTGGAATCAGAGCACGGGCATGCAAACTGTTGGCGGAGTATTACATGGGGTGCAACAGAACCCAATCCTATATTCAGGCTTTTCAGTTCCATGTTTTGTTGTTCTGCATGCCCCCACCCCCCACCCCACCCAATCCTTACGTATCTTGCCTGCAGCACTGCAAGTTCTCCTTTGACAACTGATTTTCCTTCTTTTCAGTAGAGATGTGAATCGTGTCCTCGATCGTCTTAACGATTGATTTCGGCTGGGAGGGGGAGGGAATCGTATTGTTGCCGTTTGGGTGTGTAAAGTATCGTGAAAATCGTTAAAATCGTGAGCCGGCACACTAAAACCCCCTAAAACCCACCCCGACCCTTTAAATTAAATCCCCCCCCTCCCGAACCCCCCCCAAATGCCTTAAATTACCTGGGGGTCCGTAGCGGCGGTCCATAGCTTAAATTACCTCCGTAGCGGCGGTCCGTAGCTAAATCGGGGGAAGGGGGGAGAGCAGGAAAACCGGTACACTAAATCGTGTAGTCTTAGCCGGCGCCATTTTGCAAAATGGCCGCCGCAAAATGGCGGCAGCCATAGACCAAAACGATTCGACGCAGGAGGTCGTTCCGGACCCCCGCTGGACTTTTGGCAAGTCTTGTGGGGGTCAGGAGGCCCCCCCAAGCTGGCCAAAAGTTCCGGGGGGTCCAGCGGGGGTCAAGGAGCGATTTCCTGCCGCGAATCGTTTTCCGTACGGAAAATGGCGCCGGCAGGAGATCGACTGCAGGAGGTCTTTGAAGTGCCGAAAAGCAGAATATAAATCAAATTAAATAAAGTCACCCCATACCTTCATGCCTGTCACAAAAGTGCAGCCAGGACACTATTGATTTTCTGCAACTCTTAGTATACTTTAGTTTAATATGTTTGATAAATGGCCTCTCTTTACAGACAATCAATGTGATGTACAATAACTTGCCCTTCTCAACATGGCTACCTTAGTCTCTCATTTCCTCATGCACTATGCACATGTAACTAAGAGTCAATGGAACAAAGAGGATGATTTGACCAATAAGAAAGCAGGACAACCATGTCACATCTACCCCGGTTTTTGGACTGCAGTTGGAAATGGAGTAGGACAGCCTGGAGGCAGGGCTGGATTTAAAATTTGGGTGCCCATAGGCAGATTTCCACAGCATCATGCCTTCGAAGCTCTAAAGTAAACAGAAATAGGCTCATCTTTGGCTTGGATATTTGGCGCCTCCAAAATGCGGTGCCCTAGGCAGTCGTCTATGCCTAAATCCGGGCCAGACCAGAGGGAGGATTCACTGATCAGAGAGGTGGTTGGGAGCTTGAGGGAAAAGGTCCATAGCTGGCCCTTGTATAAAATCAGCAAGCCGTCAGGTTATTCTCCAGCAACATCCACCACCACATTAAAAGAATAGCTACTCATCTTCACCAGACACGCATATGGAGTACAGTTAAACCCAAGCTCTTTTTTTTTCTAATTTTAACTCTTGAATCCCAGTCCCACAGGGGCAGAAGGTGGTATCCTTTTGCACTTTCCAGTTGAATCTTTCACAAGCTTCGTTATTGCCGATCAAACTTGCAGGGCCTGAAGACATCACTTTGCTGCTAATTCCCACGGGGTTAAGGGACTATAGATGTGGCACTGCAATTCCTCTCTGAGGGCCTAGTGGAAATTATATACGTTTATGCATGTATATTACTGGGCCCAGTTATTAGTGTAAAATATTTATCACTAATAATGTAAAAGGTATACAAGGCCTTGGTTCCAGGAGAGTTAAGGTTATAGTTTATTGTCCTAATTGTTGGAAACTCATTTGACTGTATCTATACTCATCTTTGGCTATGGTTAAACCCTTTTATGCTCGGTTTTATTTCTTTTACTGCACCCTCGGATCTTGAAATAATAAAAGCTGCAGTTTTACTTCAGTGTGTTCATTGGCTCAGATGTGAAGCAGGTTAGGTACATTACTAGAATACTAATTTTAGGCAATGCTCCTCTAGGAAGTCTACTGACCACACTTCCGGGTGGGGCTTCAGAGGCAAACAGGACTCTCTTTTATAGGCCAATATATTACAGCGTACTCTCAGCTTCCAAAAGAAAGGCTTGCCTGCCACAATTCCCCTATCAGAGCGACAAGACTGTTTGCAACAGGCTGGAACAGGTGAGCCTGGCATATTTCTCTGCTTCTCCCCACCAATTTATCTTCCCATATTTCTAAACCTGACATTCTCTTTCGGTGCCACTATAGTCAGGATCTCATAGACGTTAACAGGCCTCACAGGTCCATCTTGTAGTAAAACTCAACAGCCAACGCTCTTTAGAGGAGTGTCTCTCATCTCTGGCCCTGGGACTGGTGCCCGTCCACAGCAGCACATTTGCCGGTCCATGGCGACGTGGATGACAAACACTGTGCTTCTAGTCAGGGCCAGTGCTGCACACTCTTGCCCCATCACTTCTGCCCTCCAGCGCTATCTGCGCACCATCTCCTCCACGGGATTTCCTCTGCGTCAGGCCGCGGCAGGTTGCTGGGGGAGGGGAGGTCCAGTTCTGTTCCTCCTTAGCCTTTCGGCATGAGACGCTTCCCCTGCTCTGGCCTTGTGGGATATTTTTTGCTTCATAAAAATAATTTTTAAAAATTAGTATCCTGAGGCGACACAGCTGAAGCTAAACTGGGATTAAAAAAAAAAAATCAGGCACCTCAGCAGGGAGTCCCCTCTGCTTGCTAACAACCAAATAAAAGACAGAGGCTGGGGAGCTAGAAAGGGGGAAGGAGGGTAAGTGCTGCAATCCTAGTGCTTGTGGAAGCTGAGCAGATCCCCAGAGAGCAGGAATATGAGTTTGGGCCCAGCTGGGAAGAGGGAGGCCCCGGGTCTCCTTGCAAGAGCTGCTTTCTCCCAAAGGCGAACACTGAAGGTAAAGAATGAATGGGAATACGGACAGTAAAGGCTGAGACGTGAACCTTGAAGACCAGCGCTGAGCTGCGAATACTGAAGATGCAGTGAACGCTGAGTGGGAAATGTGGCCGGAGGTAAGCCACCGCCCTAAGTAAAGGCTAAATAAGACAAGACAGAGTCCGGCGTGTGCGTCTGTCCTCTGGGGACTTAAAGACTGCTTGTGCTATCCCCCAGAGGGCTCGCTCGAGGGGGAGGTTGAATAGGTGATGTTTGGGGAAGCCGGAAAGAGGGATGGTCGCTGGGGGGAGAGATGGATGGCTCGCTAGAGGAGTGATGAAGAGTCACAAAAAAAAAAAAAAAGGCAAGAAAACCTTTTTAGAAGACAAAATGTATTTAATCTTGCTTTGCTGTTTGATTCTGTGCATAGAAAATCTTACCAGTCAATAGATATTGCTGACCGGAGAACTCCCACACTTCCATTTCACGGGAGGGGGGGGGGGGCAGGGGCGGGGCAGGGGCATCCCCCCCCCCCGCCCCCGCTGATCAGTCTCATGAGTCAGCCCTGCATTTGGGTCCTCTTCGCTTAAGGTAGTTAGCTGCTTCCTGGCACACAAAAGGTTGAGAAAACACTGGCTTACAGAATGAGAATATGTTTTAAAACGTTCCGAGGCTTACAATAATTCTGATACTTTTCTCATGGAGGGAAAAAAAAAAAAAAAAAAGAGCTCAAAGCCAAAATATCATTGCATTATGATTCCTTTTCTTTTTCCTGCTATTTTTCACTGCCTTCCTCCTTTCCCTCTCTTCATCTCCTCAAATGTTTTCAGAGATGGGACTGCCACTCTGTGCCAGACATCACATTAACCTCTTCACTGCCACAGGGGCCCTTCAAGGCCTCGGAGTGTAAAGACGACAGAAATATCTGTAAGCGAAGGGGTTCTTGAGAGAAAACCCAAAATTTACAAATAAAGATTCAGCACACCCTTCGCCGACTGCCGTGGCACAGTGCAGTTTTTTCACATAAATTAGGGTACAACATATGCCATAAAAAAATGTAACAAGAGATGCAGTTCTGTCTGATTATGTACTCCTGAACCCAGTCTTAGAACTTCAGAATTCACAAATGCAAATGGCATGTAATGCTCCGGAGAGGAAGGCAGCAAGAACCTGGAGAGGCAACAGGCCAAGCCAGTCCTGATTTTACCCCAGTGCACTTCCATTTTCTGGGAAGACCAAGAGACAAAATGAGGACCTTGTTGCTTTTCCGATAGGACTTATGTGCAAATGAAAAGACAGACCTGCTGCCTGCACTCACTGGGAGGCTGAGTTTGGGAGCAAAGCCACGTCCTTCGAGACCAGACAAGAGCTATGCTTTCCATTGTCCAGGACCACTCCAGTTAGCTTTGATGTTGCACCTGAGGTGATCTAGGAGCTTTTTATTCACCCTCCTCTTCAATGATTAAGCTGGGAGAGGAAAACTTGCTTTGGCATTAGCAAAGAGCTCCATGTTGCACATATCTAGCCATCCTTGCACACAAAGCGAGAGCTTTCTGGGGGCGCAATTGCACTATCACTCCTTCACATCACTGCCAGCGTGCATATGTATGCATGCAACTATAGCTTTAAAAAAAAAAAAAAACCAACCTACCACAAAAAAATCTCTCATTGCTTACAAAAATTGTTACACAAACCCTAGGCTTGTGCACAGCAGCAGATTTGGTTTCTGATACTGCTGTTCTGTGTCACTGGGTCACTGCTTTCCCGGACTTCCTGATGAAGAAGGTTGATTGCTAACAGAAAATCATCAAGAATCAAACAAGGCAGGTTTTTTTTTTTTGTTTGCTGTACTCTTCCTTCCTGCTTCTCCACAAAAGTACATCACCAAACCAGAAATGATATACAGTTAGTCTTACTGTTGTTACCGGATATAACAATGGGCAGGGGAAATTGAGAGTTCTGATTAGGTGTCAGATTTCTGATATAGGTCGTTCCTAGCACACAGACTCTGCTCGGTTAAAGGCAGAACTTGCTTCATCATTTGGAAAATATGAGGGATGTGTTTAAAAAAAAAAAAAAAAGGTGAACAAAAAAATTCTCTTTGCATTCACAACCATTAAAAAAAAAAAAAGCTAGCAAACTCGAGAATAATTATGTTATGGACACCATCAACATTGCTTGTGTCGTGAAAGGTACTTGGTTCTGGTGCTCGCAAGATAGCATTCACTAAAGCACAATAATACTCATACTATAAAATAAAAATTTAAATCCAAGCAATTTGGTTTAGTTCACAGCTGGTCATGGCCATCTACAGTTATAGCTGTAAGCCTCGTCTTCCTCCAGTGCTACTTGGGTTTAAAAAGAATACAAAGTTAACCCATCAGAACAAGGATCCACCAGTAATAAGACCCTTTGGGGTCTGTATTATCCTGCATTTGTGCTTCTCAATAGTTAAAGCCATTTGTTCATCAATAAAACATTAATCCAAACATCTACAGTGCTCATCAGTAAGGGAACAGTATGCTCACTGCTGAGATTGCCTATTAAACAGATATTTATTTATTTATTTAAAAACTTTTCTATACCGTTGCTAAGTTAGATACCATCGCAACGGTTTACATGTAGGCACATATTTAATGAGGGGAAAAGCGTACTATAGTACATTCTAACAGGTGCCATTAAAGGTTCGGTTACAATATATCATTAGACATAGACATTTCGCGAAGTAGTTCATGACCAGTTGTACCAAGTGAATGAACAAGGTACTTACACGGGTAGTTTTATCACACATAGTATTATAGTTATGTTTGTTGTGGTGTAGAGTTCATAGATTAATCTATTGTAAAGTTCTACTTACTGTGTGTCTGTGCCTTTCTGTTTTTTCCTGAGTAATTTCTCTCTATTCTTTTGTCTCTTTGTAAAATGCTTGTTTACAAAGCCATGTTTTTAAACTTTTCTTGAATGTCTTTAGATTACTTTGTAGTCTGATCTCTGGAGGCATTGTGTTCCAGATTATGGGTCCTGCTAGTGATAGGGCTCTCTCTCTCACTTGGGTCAGTCTTGCTGTTTTAACTGATGGAATGGTTAGGAGTGCTTTATTTGCTGATCGGAGATTCCTGTGTGGCGTGTGTACCCGTAATGCTGTGTTTAGCCAATCTGATTTCTCATCATAAATTAGTTTGTGAATGATACATAGGGTTTTGTATTTAATTCTGTGTTCAATTGGTAGCCAATGTAACTCTGCTAGAGTTTCAGTTATATGGTCCCGCCTTCTTTTTCCAGTTAGTATTCTAGCTGCTGTGTTCTGTAGTATTTGCAGTGGTCTTAGTGTCGTATTTGGTAGTCCAAGCATAAGGGCATTGCAGTAGTCTGTGCTGGAGAAAATTAGTGCCTGTAGTATCGTTCGGAAGTCATTTTGAGTTAGTAGTGGTTTAAGTTTTCTGAGTACCATTCAAACACCTACAAAGTCACACTTTGTAGGTGTTTGGATTTTCAGAAGGCATTTGACAAAGTCCCTCATGAGAGGCTTCTAAGAAAGCTAAAAGGTCATGGGATAGGAGGCGATGTCCTTTTATGGATTACAAACTGGTTAAAAGACAGGAAACAGTAGGATTAAATGGTCAATTTTCTCAGTGGAAAAGGGTAAACAGTGGAGTGCCTCAGGGATCTGTACTTGGACCGGTGCTTTTCAAAATATATATAAATGATCTGGAAAGGAATACGGTGAGTGGGGTTATCAAATTTGCGGATGATACAAAATTATTCAGATTGGTTAAATCACAAGCAGATTGTGATACATTACAGGAGGACCTTGCGAGACTGGAAGATTGGGCATCCAAATGGCAGATTAAATTTAATGTGGACAAGTACAAGGTGATGCATATAGGGAAAAATAACCCTTGCTGTAGTTACACGATGTTAGGTTCCATTTTAGGAGCTACCACCCAGGAAAAAGATCTAGGTATCATAGTGGATAATACTTTAAAATTGTCGGCTCAGTGTGCTGCAGCAGTCAAAAAAGCAAACCAAATGTTCGGTATTATTAGGAAGGGATTGGTTAATAAAACGGAAAATGTCATAATGCCTCTATATCGCTCCATGGTGAGTCTGCACCTTGAATTCTGTGTACAATTCTGGTCACCACATCTCAAAAAAGATATAATTGCGATGGAGAAGGTACAGAGAAGGGCAACCAAAATGATAAAGGGGATGGAATAGCTCCCCTATGAGGAAAGGCTGAAGAGGTTAGGGCTGTTCAAGCTTGGAGAAGAGACGGCTGCAGGGGGATATGATAGAGGACTTTAAGATTATGAGAGGTCTTGAACGAGTAGATGTGAATCGTTATTTACACTTTCGAATAATAGAAGGACTAGGGATCATTCCATGAAGTTAGCACGTAGCACATTTAAGACTAATTGGAGAAAATTCTTTTTCACTCAACACATAATTAAGCTCTGGAATTTGTTGCCAGAGGATGTGGTTAGTGCAGTTAGTGTAGCTAGGTTCAAAAAAGGTTTGGATAAGTTCTTGGAGGAGAAGTCCATTAACTGCTATTAATCAAGTTTACTTAGGGAATAGCCACTGCTATTAATTGCATCAGTAGCATGGGATCTTCTTAATGTTTGGGTGATTGCCAGTTTCTTGTTGCTTGGTTTGGCCTCTGTTGGAAACAGGATGCTGGGCTTGAAGGACCCTTGGTTTGACCCAGCATGGCAATTTATGTTCTTATGTTCTACATGTCACCTATTTATTAGACTAACATATTTGTGACTAACTAACTAACTAACATAAGACTAACTATCAAGAGTTCTATAACAAGTTTGTCACAAAGGCATTAAGCTAATCCCCAAAAAAAGGTATTACCTACAACTTGATGGCTGACCTTCATTTCTATAGATCCAAGTGCACTAACATGGCAGCCGTATTGCTACTTATGCCACTGGGCATGAGAACTAGCTTTGGCTCCTTAGGCAGGCTGGGTCAGGGAATGCTGTCCACCACTGTCTGGAGGGGGGGGGGGGGGTGCATGGAGAAACTCCCTGCCTAGTTAGTGATCAAGCTCAGGGTGCTCATAAACTGGATTTCGCACTCTGTAGCCATTGGACACTGTCTATCATGGTGATGGATGCACTAGACAGCAAGCAGGAGGCAGTTAAAAATGGGGTCAAAGAACAAACACACACAGGTAGCTGCAAATGACGGCTCACAATGCCATTGCCCCAGGCCAGTTCTGAGTGAGCTGCAAGCTCAAAAGATCAGGAGGTAACTAATGGATCATGTGAGGTGTATAAATTTTTAAATAAATACATATTTTAGCATGTACACTTAAAGATTTAGTGAAACACACATTAAGTGATGTTTTAATATTCAGGTTACTTTTTCTTTTTTTGCACCAGTCTTAGTATATAGGCACCTATGAATGACAAATTCATGTGTGAACAAATAAAGGCTAGCAAACATTTTGATGATGAAACCTTTTTACTGGACTAGCCTACTTATCAAGGTACATATTTCTTCCATCTCATCCGTCCACAATAAGGAAACGATGAGAAGTCTTGAATAGTACAAGTAAATGGTTGTATATATTCTGCCAAGGTAATGCTAGATAATTCAAATGCATTTGGAACATCTGGAGAAATGCTGAAGATTGTAAATAAATAAATAGTCCTGTTTCTTTTAGACAACCCATATCAAAATGCATTCTAAGCGGTATACAACTAACATACATATCAGTTAAAATGAACAATTAAAACAGCAAACATTAAAAAAATAACAAACAGATAAAACTATTTAAAAAGGCATGCCAGAACAAGGCGGCCTTCATTTTTTTTTTTTTACAAAACAGTTTAAAGATTTCAGGGTTGGAGACTGAGAGGCAAATCTTTCCACAAAGTTGGCCTATCTCCTGTAAAAGCACGAGAACAGGTAGACTGTAATCGTACAGTTTTATGAGAGGGCACTTCCAGCAAAATTGAGACATGGTATCTCCCCAATATTCTCTTCAGTAACACCAAAGCAAAGAAATCATTTATCATCTAATGGTCCAACCAACCAATTCACTTATATGCTTTCTGCTTCGGATATATTTTTTTTTAAACGTTTTTATTGTGAGTTTTTGCCTATATGGCAAACTTCTTTTCAAATTCTCTTAGCTGTCTTATCAATGGCTTATGCTTTATCCTATTTTTTTCTGATGGATCCTTCTTCCAGTTTTTGAATGAAGATCTTTTAGTTAAGATAGCCTCTTTTACCTCACTTTTTAGCCATGCCGGCAATCTTCTGACCTTCCTTCCACCTTTCTTAATTCATGGAATACATATGGACTGTGCTTCTAGGATTGTATTTAACAGTTTCACGAAGGTGGTGCTCAATGGTGTCAAATGCCATCTTCATATCACTACAAGTATAGCATGAACCCTGTATAGATTAAGAGCAATCTCTGAGGTAAGGGTAGTAACGTAAGAACCGTTTCAGTACTGAAATCCATTTCATATCCAGATTCTCTGGGGGTGGAAAACAAAAGTCTTGCCAAGAAAAGCTGAAAGCTGAATATGAACTACTTTTTCAATTATTTTACACAAGATAGGTACCTGCAATATTGACCTGTAGTTTTCTGACAGATCAGGATCTAAAAGGGTTGGGTTTATATATATATATTGCACAAATGCTGGCAATTTTCAATTTGGTAATATTTCTGTCATTGACAATGATGAATAAAGAAGCATATAAACGTAGGTAGAGACTGAGAAACTTGAAATGTAGGAGGATCAGACATAGATACTGTGGAATTTATTTGCTTGAGTACCAGCTCCAGGCAGTAGGAAATATTTGATTGAATGCTAAACGTTTTCTAAAGGTTATGATATGATTGTCAGTAAGTGGGGTAGTTCTAACACAGGAGTGGTTGATAACTTAGGAGTTATTCAAAAGAAATTCATAGCTATTTCTAACTTTAATTTCAAAAGCTTGAGCAAGATCATTAGCAATGAGCAAACAGTATAACTGATCACTCCTGAAAACCAGGAAACAAGCTTGAATAACTCTTTTGGTCTATTTTCAAAGCAGTTCAAAATCTTCTTAAAATAGTATTTTTTGCACATTTAATTTTGTATAGATAGCAGTTGATAGCAATTTTTTAATAAGCTTCTATTAGAAGGGGATCTAGTTTTGCGCCAGTTTCTTTCAAATTGGCACAATTGTCTCTTGGGGGTTTTAAGACCTGAATGACACCATGGTTGGTTGTTTGAAGGTTCGATAGTTTTGAGATGAAGGGGAATAACATGATCATAGGCTTCAGCAAGCCTACTGTTCCAATCAGTGATCTTATCAGCCAGATATAATAATAAATTCTGCTGGAAACTCTATGGAAGATGTTAGCTTATCATGATCAAAGTCTTTGATATTTCCAACTTGGACCTTTGATTTAGACAAACCTTCTAATGATAACCTGAAGAAAAGCATGATGCAGTCCAAGCAGGCTGAAGATGTCTATTGCGCAAACAGGAATAATGATGTTCTCAGAAAAGAAAATCATAACCAAAAATGTGATGATCTTTGTTATGGGCCTATAAATCCACTGAGTCAATAAAAGATCAGACAAGGCGGTAAGAAATCTGGACTCCAATGATTTATTTGCCTCATCAGCATGCAGACTGAAGTCATCAAGAAGCAAATAAGTACTCCCTAAACAACAATCATTAATGGGTGTGATTAATGCTGACAACTGAAAGCTTGTTACTGGAGGGGGTTGATTAATAAGATGTTTGTACTTTTATCTAACTGAAGAAATACATGTTCAGTGGTAGATTAAAGTGATGTTTTTAATTCCTTAAGATTTAAACAATCATGAAGTATGACTGCAATTCCACCTCTGTTCTTCTGAGCTCTGATTTTTTTTTTTTTTATGTTTATAATTTTCACAAAAAACAAGTTCAAATTTGTACAGAAAAAACATGAGGTTAGGCCAACAGCATTACATATATAAACTATAATAAAAATCTCAGCCAATCAACTCAATAGTTTAAAAGAAATAAGGGGGGAACACAGATGAGAAATGAGCGAAAAATTAGAAAAAAGGAAAGAAAACAAAGGAAATGGAGAGACAGCAATACAATAAAAAAAAAATCAGTACTGATGAGATGGATAAACTAAGAAGAACTGCGATGAGCATCAAGATAAGATCTCAAATGAGCAGGATAATAATAAAATTTAGATCCTGATTGGGAAAATATACATTTACAAGGGCAACGAAGTATAAAAGTTGCAGCCTCACTACAAATGGCTAGAAATCCCTTGCATCACTCGAGTTACACGGGTAATATCCGGGTATATCCAGATTTGTGGGCCATAAAAAACTGATGCTCTATGACAGAAAATCGATTTAAGAACAAAGTCACGATTCTGGGAGAAAAAAAAAAGTCGTCCCATGTCTAGATGTTGAAATATCTGCAGATGTTTCCAAAAATGTCTGTCAAATTCAAGTTTGAATCATGTTCTTGAACATCAGGAATGCTATTTGCTTGGCTTTTAAAGTAATAGGTTTTAGCAATAATAAAGTAATAATAAAGTAATAATAAAGTAATAGGCATTAGCAATTGCAGGTGTAGCTTCAGAAGGTATCTTGGGAACCTCTGAAATATTTCTTAAATAAATCAAAAGGGGAAATCAAATCAGAAACAGGAAAATTCAAAACCCTTAAGATTTAAATAGCAAAGAGTTCAATATTTTCCCAATTTTCTCAAAATCAGACGTATCAGATAGAACCAAAATCCCTTGAACCTTTTCCAGCTCTTCAAGTTTCCCAGAATATGAGAGGCCCGTAAAGTCTCGGAAGATTTGATACGGAGAAAAGAGCTTGAAGTTACCTGATCTAAACATAGAAACGACGGCAGAAAAGGTAGTTTCTGCACTTATCAGTTTCCCAGACTGTCAAGGTCAGAGCCCTCGTTGGTTTCTGTTTGAGTCCAGTTCCCAGTTACCTCTTGTTGTTTGCTGTCTGAATCTACTTCCCCCTTTTCCTCCTGCCGTTAAATCGGCTGCCATGGTAAAAAGGAGGCACTAGGGGAAACTGTGTGCCCCTAGCGCCTCCTCAGCAGCGGGTGCCTGGGAGAAGCGGCCGTCAGTGGGGTTAGAAAAACCGAAACTCAATTTTATGAGGGTCCCTTTTCCTAACCTGACCACCGGGCACACTTTTTTTTTTTTTTTGACAGTTCTCCTTTTTATGTTCCTCCGACTTATTGAGTCAGAGGAAGTACAGAAAAGCAGTATTTTCTGCTTTTCTGTACTTTTTTGGGCTCCTAAAAAATTTACGCCTGCTCCGGGTAGGCATTCATTTCTGACAGCAAAAATGTGAGTATCGGGTGCACTTTTTTTTTTTTTTGCCTGGGGGAGAATAGCTAATAGCCTCATTATCATGTATTTGCATGTGATGAGCACTATTAACTTTATGGGGGGGGGGGGGTTTGGATGCACTAATCCCCTTAAAGCAAAAGGGGTTTTGGACATGCGTCCAAGCAGGGGTTAACCAGTGCGCTCAGCTGAGCACGCTGTATTGCATTGGCCTGAAAGAGTTTTAAAATTGCCTTGCACTCGCTGGACACAACTGCTCCATACTGGTAAAGGCCATTACAAGTGACAGCTGCCCTCGCACAAGCAGCACAAACCACCTTTTCTGTGACAGTCTGCGTCACTTTCAAATCATGCGACTCTTCCTGGCCCTCCTGGAGACTTTTTATCTTGGAGCAGCATCAATAATTTCAAACATGATGACTGAAGAGTACATTTCTTTTCACCAACAACGTAGAAGTGGTGACATTTGTTTATTTGTAATACTGCAAAGCACACAGCCTCCTTTTAGGGTTAGAATGTTCCAAATGGTGCACTGCAACTGCTTATTTAATTCAGGTCTTTTAAACAATTTAGAAATTACCAAAAATGCCATCAAGGGTTCTTAGCAGGAATTAAGTCTTGGTCCGCAGCAGAACTGAAAGTTAAGGATCCGTGTTGTTATGTACACTTGGCCTCGTGCTCTCAAGCACTTCAAGCTCTCTCATAGGCACAGCAAACTAATAGGCAAGATCTACTGATGCGTTATGGAATATTGTTTCATAAATCCATCGTCTGGAATGGCTAAAAAACATTCCACACCGATGCACAAAGGCAACAGATGCACCAGTAAATTCTCAATGCACTGCAACTGCCAGGGAGAAAACTATTCTCATTGTGAATCAAAGTTTGTAGAGACTATCCACAGTACCTGAATGTAATCCACTTTGAAGTGCTGAAAAGCGGAATATAAATCCAATAAATGCATGTACATCCTACCAAAAAATTGTAATATCATATTGGAAAATAGTCTTTTTCGTGGGATAATTAAGTTCTGCCAATATCAGTGTGAAAAAAAAAGAAGAAAACGTATGCCCATGATAATGTTTATAAAACTGTAGGTTTCAAGTGTTAAAATAAATAATTAGAAAAAAAGAGAAGGAAATAGGGGCCAGCGCAATGGGAAGTACTACGCACTGCCCTACTGACTACCTTGGCTCAATTCCCAAGACATGATTCTCTTTCAAATTATATTTTTTCCCTCCCAGCCTCCCCATTTTTTCCATTAATTTAAGTTCTAAATGTTACCTTCTAAATATGTTTTATAAGTTATTTCTCTGTTTTTTTATTAGTTGCCTTGTATTAGACTCCTCGGTGGCCCCATCAATAGCCAACTTAATCATGGATCGCTTTGAACGTACATTCATCTATTCTTCAACCTGGTTTTCACACATCAATTTTTGGATCCGGTACATTGACGATTTATTATTTTTTTGGACAGTGGAAGAAATAGAATTACAACATTTTTTAGTATGGATAAACAGTTTGGATCCTGATTTAAAATTTACCCTGCAATCCAACAAGACACATCTTCCGTTTTTGGATATCATGATCAACAAACAAGCCACCACCCTCCACACCACCGTTTATCGTAAAGATATTGAAAGAAACAATCTTCTGCGTTAAAATAGTTTTCACCCGCGCGCATTCAAAAATGGCCTTCCTGTGAGCCAATTTTTTAGAATACGTCGACTTTGTTCTTCTAATAAAGATTTCAAGATTCAAGCACAGATTTTGGCAAAAAGATTTTTTGAACGGGGATACCCATTTTCAGTCGTACACCGGGCTTACAAACGAGCCTATTACTCACCTCGAGAGTCTCTTTTACAATATCGTACGAGAGGATCGGTTACAGCCAGCATTTGTGTATTACCACACACAGACAAATCCTATTTAATAGTTGAAAGCATCAGAAAACACTGGCATGTTTTACAACTTCACCCCTCGTTTATTGAAACCCCTTTGATATCTTACCAACGCAGTAGAAACATTAAGGATCAGGTGGTGCATGCATCAGTGTCACATAGCAGACCTATTGCAACCAATGGAACACACACTAGATGCGGTAAATGTGATGTATGTGAGCTTACAATTGAAGGACATGAATGGACACATCCCATCACTCAGAAAATATATTACAAAAACGCAAACACCACTTGTGAGTCCACACATATAATTTATCTCATCCAATGTCCATGTCCCCTCTTATATGTGGGCCGCACTAAAAGACAAATAAAAGTCAGACTACGCGAACATCGTAGTCGCATCAATACAGCTAATATTGAAGCCCCAATTGTCAAACACTGCTCCCAATATTCTCACACATTCGATCAATTACAATGGACTGTTTTAGAGCAGGTACAAATCAACTCAAGGGGTGGTGACGTCATGAATCAACTCAACTACAGGGAACAGTGGTGGATTTTCACCTTGGCAACTGAAGCTCCAGCAGGACTTAATGACAACATTGAGTGGTCATCATTATTTTAGCCTGAGCTTACTAACGTCATTTCCGGTTTTCATTCTGATTGGTCTGCATCCAACGCTGAGGTTTCTCTTTAAATTAAGCGCGGCAGAGTGATGGCGGATCCTGCTTCTTTAAGCTGTGATCACGCACGAAGCGTTCATATGATGGGACAAGCTTCCAACACTGTATGCTCTTAGCACTGGATGACGTATAGTTCTATACTTTTTTTGACCAAAAGCCATGATTTAAATGCTTTAACCTCTGTTGTTTATATTGTAGACACCGCTGAAAATTTAAAACCCCTGAAGAAGTCCACGAAACACGGACGTGTCAACCCTAAATGAAAAATTGATTTAAAAAAGGGTTTATGTCTGTGTTCTTCAGAAAAGCTGTCACCCTTGCACGCTCAGCATATAATGATAAGTGATCGTTTTCCATCTTATCTTTAACCCTAAATGAAAAATTGATTTAAAAAAAATTGCAAAAGCATTGTTCAAAATCAAGGGACTGTTGATACCCGTGATTATAAACAAGTCTATACAGCGTATAACTTAGCTTACATATGGTAGTTAACGCTTGAAATATGACTTTATGAGAGCACCCTCTGATAAATATTGAGAGGCTCTAGACATATATGAGGTATCACAGCCTGAAAACAGCTTCAATTGGGATGTTCCTGTTGAATTTGTATTAGACTTCGACTATTTTTATTGTTCCATGTATAACGCTCCGGCGTATGTTTTTGTTCTCTGTACACCGACGCAATATCTCTGATGAGCGGCGGTATATAAAAACCAACAAATAAATAAATAAATAAATAAATAAATAAATAAAATGATTCTGCTCACTGGGGCTACTACAGAGGTAGCACTCACAGCTCCTGGGAGACGAAGTGGGAGGTGGTGGCAGGGACAAAGGGGGAGTCCCATCCATTGCTCAATGGTGACATCTAGTGGTTAAAATCAGGTTCCATGTTATTGCATGTGAAGGAGCCACGGTCCGCAGACCCTGCTGACAGGCGGTCACTGCAATGACCGCGCTGAGAAAGCTGAAAGCATATGCACCAGCTGCGTAGATGGGCTGTGGGGGTGCTTGAACACTCCCGATGTCAAACATCCATATAACGTGCCTCCCACATCGCCTCTCTTTCCAGCTGCTGCAGATCCAGGAGGGATGCAGCAGTCAGATTTGATTTTGGGGACGCTCCTATTACAGTTTTCTTCCCCTACCACATTTCTCTACATAAAATCAAAGCCGTTCATGCTCATATAGCACCCATGGAGCTGATGCGGACGATTGGGCAGGGATAAAAAAGTGGGGGATGAGCAGGAACACCCCTGGTATTTATGAAGGCTCATGGCTCCATAGCCCATTAGAGGCAGCTCCTGATTGAGCTGGAAGCCCAGAAGCAACAGGAGGAAATGGCTAGCACCCCAAATTTGTGTATTTTCTTTTTAACTGGACAAAACAAAAATTAGAGAATCGCACAGAGTCTATAATAAACTTCTGCAGGGGGCACCATTTAATCTGGGAATGTAACCTAGTGGTTAGAGCAGCAGGCTGCAAACCAGGAAAGCCAGGGGTTCAGATCCCACCCGTGATCCATTCCTTTTCTCCATTCCTACGTGAATCTCCTTTCCTCCTCTTTTGTCTGTGTCCCCTCTCTTCCCTCTTCACACCCTGCACCTCTGTCTGCATTTCTCCACCTTCCTCTCCTCTGTGTCTCTCCCTGTTCTCAGCTGACTCACTGCAGCCCCTCTTTTGGGTCTTGGCCCAGCACGTCATGAGGGAGGAGGTGGGATCAAGAGGGCTGTTGCTGCAGAGATCTGTGGAGCCACTGGGAACAGAGGGCAGTGACTGGAGAAAGATCAAATGTATGTTTTTCCTTCTGTGGGAAATGCTGCTCTTGGTACTAGCAAACATAAGATCTTGAAAAGCGGAGGGAATGCTGGTAGCAACTGTGTGGCTGAGACAGCCCTAGTTTTCAGAGTTCCTGGACCCAGAATGATTGGAGCCTCTTCATTTACCAGAGGTTTCAGGCATCATTACGAAACATGTACCTGTTCCCCACTTTTGGTGCTTTATCCTAGACTAGAGGTGCTACAGGTCCAAGTTCAGGTCCAGATGGGGAGGAAGATTTCTCTTCCAGGGCCCATGGCATTGTCTATCACCACCTCTATGACGATTTCACAATTAAACTCAAAACTCTTCAGAAGGTGCCAAATAGTGAAGAACAATAGCAGGGAAGCCAGAATCAGAAAAATTTGGAGAAACCCAGAGGGACAAAGGGGTCCCTCCATCCCCTAAGTAAGGCAAAAAGGGGTGAAGTGGTAGGAATACCCCCCCCCCCCCCCACTCTTGAATCTGTAGTAGGTGTACAAATTAAATAATCTTTGCTGTAACTTAAAAAGGATGATCCAGGCCACAATACCAAAAATCAAAAACAGCATCAGAAATATGATGGAAATGAATATGATTATCAACTTGTCCATCTTAGTTTTAATTTTCTTCTCACTTCCCTTGCACCATTATTCATGGAGAAAGATCTCACCCCTGTAAATTTTAGGTAACTGGAATGGGGTTCCAGCATAAAAGCAATCAAAAGGTAAAAGAATATCCCCAGACACAAAAACTGCAGGGCAACAGTCCCCAAGTACACAAACATCCAAAACTATACTTTGGTCAAACTTTTCAACTTCTTTCTCAACTGGGAAAATTCTCTAAGGGTTAGGCCCTTGAGTCGTTCTCAAAATATTTCAATTTCTTCTTCAGGTTGCTCAGGCAACAAGATCCTTGCCCCAGTCCTTTGATATACCAGGGGTATGCCCTTCCCTTCAGACTGGTCAAGTTCAAACACCTTATTCAGAAGTCCATCGATGTTCAAAATATGAGAAGTGATGAGTAGAAACCCACCAAAAAAAGAATTTGTAAATTGAGACCCTGTGAAGAAACAAATTCCATTATTCCTCCCCCAAGATCCTAGCGGATCCAAACTTGTCAATCATGACTGAATCCTGAAGAGATTTCCTTTCTTATGAGCTGAAATTCTAGGAGTGCCTTCTCCTCCGACAACTTGCTCGAGATCCTTGGGAGTCTCCAGCTGCTCTCCTCACCAACGCTTCAGCTTCTTCTTCCCACTTGCATTGAGATCCTGGAATCTTATGCAGCGACTCCTCAGTCATCTTCTCACTAAAGCATTGAGCATGCTCCAGGGGGGATTATATATCCTAGGTGTCATATTCCCAAAAAAAGGTGTGGTTACAGCAATGGAGGGAATTCTAAAATACAAAACCCCTCCTACTATCCCTTGCTAGAAAATCACTGGGGAATATTAGTGACTGGCGAAGGCCGATCACAAACATGCCAGTCTTCATGCCAACCTTAGTCGCTAAAAAGAACGGCTTAGAAGATAAGAGGACTGGCTTGAGACCCAAGTGCTACTCCAATAAGGATACTCCTGGAGTCTTTCCAATAAAAGCACTGGCAGTAATTCTAAACATTTCCTTATCATTCCTGGTTTGATCATGATAGGAGTCGTTGAGAGTGTTTTAAGCTTTGTTTGCTCTATATTCATAGCTGGTGCCTGAACTCAATTTAGTTAATTGACTTCCTTGGAAGCAGTAGAATGTGGTGGCTCACACTTGCTTTAAACTTTATTTCCTATCTTCGATTTCAGTTGCTGTGCAGGAAATTTATGTTGACAGAGTGCCTGTATACATGGTGTCTTAAAGGGGCAGCATCTCCAAAAGCGTTTTTGTGCATACTATGACAGGAATGAACTTCATTCATTAGCCAGAGTATTATGGGAATAATCTAAATCACGCAACTTTATTACTAATGCCCTTCTTAGTACTTGCATTGTGCCAAAAAGGTAGCTGCCTTCTAGAGTTCATAGAGTTTAATTTTTATAGGCAACATTTCAAGGTGTGCTTGGAAATTCTTTGTAATCAGGTCAGTGGCAATTGCTTAAAGCTGTATAAATTGTGCAGTGTTGCCAAAAATTTCTGATGCAGTGAACAGCATGTTACAATAAGTCACTTTCCTTTGGTAGAACTTGGACTGCCTTTCTACACAAGCACGCAATTCCTATCTTAGTAACTTCAAAAATTTGCACTTCGGTATTTTATTTTTTTTTAATGAATACAGTACAAGGAACAGGGATGGCCCAGTGGCAGTGCTCTTCCACAGTCATCTTCCACTCCCTGAGCTGGCTGGAGGTGCAGGGAGGGGTTGCTGCAAAGGCTGCGTTCACAACCATCATTCATAGGTGTCACCTATAGGCCAGATATAGGGTCCACGTTAGCATGGGTCCAAAGGAAGCTGCAGCCAAACCCTGTTACTGCCAAAACACTTCATCCAGATAAGGACAACAGGAAACCCTGGTTCACTCCTGAACTGAAGTCGCTCAAACAGGAGCTCAGATGTAAAACACACAGGTGGCGTAAAAACCCCTCCACAACAACCCTTTCTGCCTACAAATCCTGCCTAAACCCCTACAGAAATGTCATCAACAGAACTAGGAAAGAATTCTTCTCTAAAAAGATCCATTACTTTATGTTTGACTCCAGAGCATTGTTTTCCTACGTATCAGCCCTCACAAAACCGGCTACACCCCTCATCCCAGATGACCAAGCTACCAACAAGGCCAATGAACTGGCAGACTACTACGAGAGAAAAATTTCCACCCTCGTCGCATCCCTCACGGGGCCCTCTCCTCCGCCTATTTCTTCATGCCCCACCGGTTCTCAACTCCCGCACTCAACCTTCCATCAACAAAATTCAACCCTTGCTACCTTCGAATTGACTTCTTCCTTAGAAATAGAAAACATCCTTAAGAAGATGAAACCCTCGTCAGACCACATACCGTCCAACCTGCTTTTTTCCATTCCAAACATCATCGCCAAGCCAGTAGCAGACATCATAAACTGCTCATTGTCTCAAGGACATGTCCCAGACCAACTCAAGCTTGCAATACTTAAACCTCTCTTTAAAAAACCCAACCTTCCATCCTCAGACCCAGCCAACTTCCGCCCCATAGCTAACCTTCCTATGATCGCCAAACTCATGGAGAAGATAGTAAACAGACAACTATCCGAATACCTCGAAGAAAATGACATCCTCGCTCCAACTCAATTCGGATTCCGGAAGGCCCTGAACACCGAATCATTACTTGCCTCTCTCTCGGACACCATCCTCCTAAACCTGGAAAAAGGTCAACCTTTCCTACTCGCATTTCTGGATCTATCCACAGCGTTTGATACCGTGAACCACACGACCCTACTACAGCGACTAGCAGACATTGGCATCACAGGATCTGCTTTCAACTGGTTCAAATCCTTCCTTGAAAACAGGTTTTACAAGGTAAGGATCAACAATAAAGAGTCTCACCCAATCAGATCTAATACGGGGGTACCCCAAGGATCATCCCTGTCACCCACCCTATTCAATATTTACCTCCTCCCACTCTGCCATCTACTCACCAACCTCAAGCTAACGCACTTCCTATATGCAGATGACATACAGATCCTCATCCCCATCTCAGAGTCTCTCCACAAAACATGGTCCCAATGGAACAGCTGCCTTATAGCAATCAACAACCTACTCACCAGCCTCAACCTTGTCCTTAACACCAACAAGACCGAAATCCTTCTAATAGCTCTGGACAACTGCATTCCCTCTCAACCCCCCAATTTCTTCCCAACTCTCCAAAACATCAATTGACCATACACCGCATGTAAGAGACCTTGGTGTGCTGCTCGACAATCAACTCAACTTAAACAAATTCGTAAACACCACCACCAAGGAATGCTTTTTCAAATTGCAAGTATTAAAAAAAACTAAAACCACTCCTTCACCTCCGAGATTTCCGCTTGGTACTACAATCTATCATCCTTCCGAAATTGGATTACTGCAACTCACTCCTTCTAGGCCTATCCGCTAACACAATCAAACCACTTCAGATGGTCCAGAACGCGACTGCCAGGATCCTCACAAACACCAACAAAAGGGAACACATCACCCCTATCCTTCAGAACCTTCACTGGCTGCCAATTAAATTCAGGATAATCTTTAAAGCCCTCATGATGATCCACAAGGCTCTACATAACATCTTCCCCCTCAACCTAACCTTCCAACTTCAGCCGCACACTTCTAATAGACCCATTAGAAGAGCGTACAAGGACATGCTGTCCACCCAGCCGGCCAAAACCTCACTAAGGAAACGCGCCCTCTCCACAGCTGGTCCTCCCCTTTGGAACTCGCTCCCACTGGACCTCCGCCAAGAACCCTGCCCTTTGGTTTTTAAAAAGAAACTAAAAACATGGCTATTCAGCCAGGCATTCTTGGAGAGTTAAGATCCGATGAATGGTGCTTCATAGCCGTTGTTCCACTTATTCCACTGTAAATATGTTTTAATTGTACTAATTATGTTAGCTAATCATGTTTTAATGCATTCCACTTGTTCACTTTAAGTTCGTATCAACCTTGTTCGAATGTATCCGACCCTGGGGTGACAGTTCAGTTCTCTGTAAACCGGTGCAATATGTATTCTATACAGGAACATCGGTATATAAAAACAATAAATAAATAAATAAATAAATAAATAAATAAATAAATGGCTGTGCTAAGATGGGAGGGATATAAAAACAAAGGGAAAGAGGTGAACCCTTCTGTCCCGGATTAACTGAGTGAAACCTCACCAGGATCCCAGCCCTGCTTCTCAAGAAAAAAAGTCACAGCAAAGAAATTCAATGTTTTATCCAGATGAAATTTTAATTTTTTTTTTAAGAAAAAATGAATGTTATTAGATATATGGTTTAAGTTCAATTCAAATTCTGTTAACTTCTAGTTATAATTTGGTAAATTATTATGTAGTAAGTTCCCCATTTTGGTGCTCTCTCAGATTGGGTCCGGGTTCAGGTCTGGACAGAGAGGAAGACTCTCTTCCAGTGCTCCTGGCACTGTACCACAATTTCAGTGACCAGGTCACTCTCCAGGTGGTGACAAAATGAAGCCAAAATCAGTACAAAACAGGGAAGAACAAGGAATCACAAAAGGATCCATCCATCTCCTAGTAAGTCCACACAGGCCACACTCTGGGAAAACACTATAGTCCATAGTTGGTTTTCAAATAAAAATATAATTTTATTGTAACAAAGAAGATCCAAGTCAAGATGACAAAAATAAGAATCAGTATACATCCAATGATCAAGAAAAACACAAATTGTTTCTCTGTTTATTCTTATTCTATTCACTTCCCATCTTGCTCTTGCACCTTTATTCTGAACGAAAATATCTTCACCAGTGAGAGTGGAATAACTAGTGTAGGTTCCGGTTCTGGCATGTAGTAGGCTTGAAAAAGTATCCCCAAGCAAAATATATAAACTGGGTTCAAGAGTCAAACTCTTCAGCTGTAATTAAAATTCTCAAAAACTACAAATCTCTTCAGTTATTGGCTCAAAAGTCTACATCCTTCTCTTCACCCAATCTGTTAACTGGTCAAATGCGTCAAAAGATATTTGAGCTTTGGGGTTTTGATATTTATATATATTGGCAATTTATTGGATATATGAAGGTGTGGATTATGAGTGGAGTATGGTTGACATATTTTGTGGTGTGTGGATGAGAGGTTTATTTTTTGTTTTTTTAAGATGACCATGTTATATTGTTATGGGTGGGTTCTCCAGCTTTAATGTCTGATGTTTCTACTATTATAGTTAAGAATATCACAATGCCCTTATTAAGTGAGGTAAAGGATATGGGTATTATTTTGGATTCCCAGCTTACTCTGCATTCACAGGTTAGACGGATGGCTCAATCATTTTTTTTTTTATTAAGTTAAAATTAATTAAAACATTTTAAAAAAGATATTACCAAAGGAAATATTTAGGACTGCTTTACGGGCATTAGTTTTAGGTCAGCTGGATTATTGCAGTTCTCTTTATATGGGCTTGCCCAACAAGCTATTGCATGTGCTACAGCTGATCCAGCATGCTGTCACCCGTGTTTTAAAGGGACAGCATCAGAGTGATCACATTCAGCCCATACTGAAAGAACTGCATTGGCTGCCGGTGAAGCAGAGATCCAAATTCAAGTTTATTCCTTTGGTATATAAGCTTATGGTTTCAGATCATGGATGTATTTTAAAAGATAAATTAGAATGGTATAATCCGAATTGTAGTTTGTGGTCGGCAAGCAGAGCTTAGTTATAGGTGCCAGCAAATAATTTGGCTCGATTTGACCTTCTTTTTTGTGGTTCCTGTATTGTGGAACTCTTCATGTTCAACTGAGATCCCTAACGAATGTAAAGGACTTTCCCAGACAGCTAAAATCAATTCTGTTCAGTAAAGCTTTTGAATGATAGTTTACTTTATATCTTTATGTATTTATATATTTATGTCATTTGTTATATATTCGCACTCTATGGGAATCGATTTATCTACTCTTTAAATTTTATATTGGAATCATTTTTGCCACTCTGTAAATATTTTTCTGTTCAATTATCTCCCCCTCTCTTTCCAAATCCTAGTTTTTTACTACCCTGTTTTATTGTAACTGCTACACTCTCCTAACCTTGTTCTTGTTACTGTGGTTTGAGTTCTCTCTACTTTACACACATTGTTAAATGTAAACCGGTTTGATGTGATTCCTGTCATGAAAGCCGGTACAGCAAAATAATAAATAAATAAATATCTAGTATGTGTATATTATTCATTTTATTGTATTACTATTGTGTTTTATAGATTGATTGCAATCTGCAACAAACATTCTGTGGGTGGAGGGAGCATGTCCAAGCAGCTCTCTGTTTCAATGGCAAGGGGGGATGAATAAAAGAGGATTTATATTCAGACAACAACCAACAAGGACTGAATTGCATAGTCTGGGTAAACAAATAAGTGTGGGAGTAGCTTGCTTGTTGCATCGGTTACTACCCTGAACCAATTAAGCTTGATACTTCCTTTGAATACATATTCAGCGCAGCTCACTGCTTCAACAGCAGAGGGGAATGAAGAAAAGAGGATTTATATTCAGACAACAATAAGGACTAAATTGCACAGGCTGGGTAAACAAATAAGCCAGGAGAGTAGCTTGCTTGTTGCGGCGGTTACTACCCCAAACCAAATAAGCCCGATACTTCACTTTCAGTGCATATCCAGCATAGCTCTGTGCTTCAACGGCAGGGGGAATGAAGATAAGAGGATTTACATTCAGACAACAATAAGGACTGAATTGCACAGGCTGGGTAAACAAATAAGCTTAGGAGTAGCTTGCTTATTGCGGCGGTTACTACCTACTTTGATGCAGCTCCAGCACTGCTCTCTACATCAATGGTGGGGGTGGATGGTAACTAGAACCAAAAAGTTACCAATAAGGGCCCTGACCTCAGCGGTCAGAGTAACAGATAAGTATGAGAAAAATAAGTGTGAAAGCTTTCTGGGCAGACTGGATGGGCCACTTGTTCTTCTTCTGCCATCATTTCTATGTTTCTATATATGAAGCTTTTGCATAAATAAATAAAATATTTATTTGTCCCTTGGTTATGTATAAAAATTTGAAAAAAAAACAAAACCACCAATTGTTAGTAAAATGTATTTTTTTCCCTTTTTCTTCATATTTTTCATCAAAAGATCTTTGTTCCAGCCCCCTGGGATACTGGGGGTTTTCCCTTCCCTCAGGTACTGGTCAATCAAAATCCAAATGAAGTCTTCTCAGAAAGCGCTCTCTCAATACCTCGTTGCCAAATGCTTGAGTTGCCTTCTGTGAGATCCAGCGGGAATCTCCAGCTCTCCACCCACCTTGCTTTGAGATCTTGGAGAAAACTCATGCTCTCCCATCCTCTCTCTGCTGAAACCCAGGGAAGATTTCAGCTCCTCACTCTTCCCTCTCACCAACCCTGCACCTCACCCACTGAGGCACTGGGCATGCTCCAAAAGGACTTTGTACCCCAAAAAGGTGGGAGTTAAAACAAGAGGAATTAAAAATATCAAAATCCCTCCTACTGCCCCCCTAAATGATTAAAAAAAAAAAAAAAATCACACAGGGATTAATGTTAGCGACTGACGTAGCCCCGTCACAATTCTACCAGATTTTTTCCTAATAACTACTTTCTAAAATGTGTTTCTTGTATTTTAAAGCCTGCCAATGATACTAAAAGTTTTGCAAGTTACTTAGAGAGAAACAGAGCGACAACATTAAAATGAACGCTGCTGAGAATAACCTGAAATCTTGTATTTTAATAAATGAGCTTTATAAAAGCAGTCCTAGAGGGCTAATTTACTTGGCAGAAAACATGGTGAGGCCAATGTTTACAAAAAAAATAAAAAAATAGATTACATCCATTATAGCAAACACATTATTCAGGATATTCAGCAAGATAGAAGTCCGGCTGATTATCTCTGATTAAAGGTATCTGGCTATCTTTAAACATAACAGGCTATCACTGAATATTGTCAGTTAGGTTTAACATTAACCGACTATATGAATCCAGATAACTGGCACTAAGTAAAAAAAAAAACCCCACAGCTCATAGGTTTAATGGCCTAATCACTGACCCACCCCCATCCAATCATTAAATCATGGGCCCTGCTGGACAGTGATATTCCCCACCCCACAAGCCCTCCGACAGGTTTTGAAATCTAGAAGTGGAAGGGGTCCTGGTCCAGAACCGGCCTCCCCTCTTCCGCCTGTTCCCTAGTTCAGCATAAATGTGTTAAAATTAGCCCTCCACTGCCTCTCTCCCTTCCTCCCAGATCAGATGGTGTTATTTGATTAGTTTGTGTTCAGTGCCATTTAAAGAAACATAGAAATGATGGCAGAAGAAGACCAAACGGCCCATCCAGTCTGCCTAGCAAGCTTTCACACTTATTTTCTTCTCATAATTATCTGTTACTCTTCGCCTTTATTAGTAACTTTTTGGTTCTATTTACCTTCTACCCCTGCCATTGATATAGAGAACAGTGCTGGAGCTGCATCTAAGAGAAGTATCTAGCTTAATTGGTTAGGGGTAGTAACTGTTGGTTGTTGTCTGAATATAAAACCTCTTTTCTTCACCCCCACCCCGCCGTTGAAGCAGTGAGCTGCGCTGGATATGTATTCCAAGTGAAGTATCAGGCTTAATTGATTTGGGGTAGTAACCGCCGTAACAAGCAAGCTACATCCATGCTTATTGTTTACCCAGACTATGTAATTCAGTCCTTGTTGGTTGTTGACTGATTACTTTACTATGTATATTTGTTAACCACTTAGAATGTTTTTTTGCTATTATTGGCGGTATACAAAAAGTTTAAAATAAACAAACCCTAACTCTTCTCAAAGTCAATCTTCAGGCTAGGATCACAAGATGCCAATACTGTGCCATTTCAGCCTCATGCTTTCAGCGTTGCTATGTGAGCCCCCCTCACTTTCTATCTGCCCCTTCTCTCCTTTACCTTTCAACCTCCTCATCCTTCAGTTCCATCCTGCCAACCCCTTCCATACATCTCCCTCCTCTCCCTGGCCTTCCAAACCCCTCCCTTGACTTCTATCCTCCCCCCTCACCTTCCAGAACCTCCCCCACAGAAGACAGACAGGACAGTGGAGCTGGTTGCCAATGCATCTAACCTTGTCCCAGCAGCTGCTCCTCCTCCTCTCATGCAGATCAGCCATTGCTCCCTCTCCCCACCTGGCCCGACCAGCAAGAGGGCAGTGCCAGAAGCATATATTTGTACAGCTCTCATTAACAGCTGGCTTAAAAAAGAATTAAAAAAAAAAGAGCTTCCTACTGGAACTATTAAACATGAAATCTTCCATAGACCATGCCTATGCACAGCAAGTTAAACACGGGAGATGCTGCTTCTTCAACAGGCTGGCTCAGAGACGTTACCCTGCTACAAGGCATCTAAGCCCACCGGAAGAAATGTTGAATCTTCTTTCACAGTTTAACGCCCTAATGATTAAGCAATCACTCGTGAGAGTATTTATAGACAGTGTTGGTTACATGCATTAAAGACGATATGTCGAAACATCACAGGCCTCTGAGCAACGCGTGTACTTGATGTAAACTAATTAAGCTTCTGACAGATGCTTTCTAAGCCATTTTTGCCAGCGGTTCTTAAAATACTGGAGCTAAAACCTGAAACCTGTTAAGGCAAGAAAATGTTGGAAGTACAGAAGTCAACTGCCTAGAGAGCATAAGAATCAACTGCAGGAGCCCTCTGGGCCTCTTTCAGACAGAGAAACAAAAAAAACAACATTCCTCTGCTATTCCTCCTCTCTCTTCCCTTCGTTTCTTTATTCTGATTCTCTTGTCATTCCCCCTTCCCCCTCCTGGCAAGAAATCTTGTGAGCCACTTAGTTTTTCTGTTTCTACTCCCTATAGCTTGCAGAGTTGCCAAACCAATGCCACTGTCCACTTCTTGTTTTTCACGTTTAACACTTCCTTATTTTCTTCTTCAGCCAATCAGCCCATGCTTCATTCCCTGCGAGGCCGGACCATGGCACTTCTTTGCTCACAGGCCTTTCACCTGCTTTTGTCGGACTGATCTTCTCTAAATGTTGCAGCTGAACTTATTCCTCAAAAAATAATGTTTTCTCGATCAAGCACACCAGGTGGCATGCTACTGCAATGCTACATAACAATCTACTTAACTATTGTAACTTTTTAAATGTCGTTTCTACGGTTAGAGAGAAATGCTAGCCTCCTAGGATATAGGCCCCTAACGCTCTTAAAAAGTCCGTTTCAGCCTCGTTCAAGGAGCATTTACAATGCACAGGACTGCGAGGTTGGTGAACAATGGACCTTCATTCACGGCAGCCAAGGGGCATATTGTGGCTCTATTCAGAGTCCAGACCAAGAGGAACTCTTTATCAAAAGAGCAGCGAAGAGACAACGGAGAACTCTCTTCCACATCCTGGACCTCCAGGGCTCCCATCCTCACCCCTCTGCAGTCGTCCCCCCCCGGCCTGACCGGCCTGAGCAGAAGCCGCGCTCCGAAAAAATGAACCCAGATCTCAGGCGCCTCACCGCATGGTCTCTGGGCCAGCCTTAGCCACTCTACAGTTACAGAAAACAGCATTGAGGAGTTAAGTACTGAGGGGAAAAGAGAACTGTGCAACAGATACATCCTTTACACTTTATTTAACCCATAGTGATACCCTGCTGTAAAGAAAGAAAGAAACCAGATATGCATGAATTTCTTCAAAATAGGTTTGTCAAACAATTCAACAAACCCAGACAATTAAGGAAAGCCCGACAAACTTATTGGAAGAAATCCAAAGTGGATCCACAAAATGTATTCCTCCCCCCCCACCAGAGACCTGGTCTACTTGCTTTGATTTTTTTCAAAAACCCAAAGCAAACTCTTTCAATCACCTTCACGTTTTTCCCAATTTCTTTATTATACCATTTCCCCAAGGGATCTGGGGGGAAAACCTTCCACCAAAACCTGAAATGAGCTGAAATTTGCCTGGTTCAACCTCAACACGCTTTTGCTGACCTCCGACTCAAAATCCCCACCATGGTGTTACTGGCCATCTAGCAGAGGACACAAACTCCAGACACGTATTTGTACATGGGAAAGGCGGGTGCTGAAGGGAAGTAAGTGTAACCTCTTCTACCCATGACTGTAGAGTACAAAGACAGACTGACAACAAAGAATGTCCTGAATAAGAAGTCTTGTAGGTGGGCACCCTCCGTGGCTGGCCGCTGAAATGTATCCTTAGTGGTGTGGAGAAAATAACTGGGCAGACTGGAGAGGTGGGATGGTGTTTTTCTGCAATCATTTACTATATTACTAAGTATGACTCCATGATTTTCCTTCAGCTGTAAGGGAAAACTCACGAGCAGGGAAATGTAATACTAGAGAATCTTCTATCTAGCAAGGCTGTGCATGCAGCATTTTTTGTGTGTTTTAATTATATATATATATATATATATATATATATATAAAGATTTCTAAATGAACAGGTATAACAGTTTTGCTGGTTAGAGACAGCAGTAAACAAGTTTGATTGCTAAAAAAAAAAAATAATAATAATAAATTCAGAAGAAAACAGAACTTATTGGCTTTGAGTCTCTATCCAGGCTGCAAAACTGTGCAAGTGTCATTTGGGTACCAGCCAGTTTCCCAAAGTGGGAATTTTTATAGCTTCCTGATATGGTGAGACAAGACCCTGGGAAGGTTTCATGGTTTCCTGACCATTTGGCGAGGGGAAATGTTTGGGGCATGGCGCTATTGGAAACCTGACACACCACGCAAAAAAATAAAAACCAGCAGAATAAAAAGTGCAGTCTTATCCTGGCTCTCATGGAGGCCACTGTACAGGCCTGCCAGACAGGGCGAACTTTAAGAGGCCAGCAAAAAGACCATGTAGATTCACCGAGCAACATCTAACGAAAACCATCAGCTAAATGTTTCTCCTGAATTATACGTCTGCTGCAATGTTTTTCTTTTTATACATTTTATTACTGCTTTTCAAATCATTATGTCTCGATTAGATTATAAGCAAACGCTTTGAGTACTTGTCATCCTCTTCATCATAAATACATGACCACTTTATGGGTTGGGGCAATCTGCCAGGTTTATCAAGAAAAGAAAAACAACCTACACTTAACAAATTATGATTTTGCAACATCATCTACAAGAAGTATGCAGTACCGCCAGAATGGAAGGGGAAAAAAAAAAGTCTGGATAGTGCACAGCATTAGTGAAGGTCCTACAGGGTAATTTCTAGACCCAAAAAGAAGTAGCTGGAATGAAAAGTCCCACAGCAAAGAATAAAGTTGAGAAAATCACTTCCCTGTGCAAGAGTGCCGTACTGTGGTGCTGACTGTGTGTACTCTATAGCGCGAAGGCTCGGGAAAACTTGCGTTCGTCAAAATCACAGCATTGGTCAGAGAAAGGTTAGGGCACCGGCTAGTATGGCAAACGGTTCAACTCCTGCTCCTGCAACTATTCCCTGAAAAATTATTAGGCGCTTGAAGTAACAATCTCATAATGGTATGAGATATTATCCAAAACTACCACAGCAAGATCCATTGTACCAATGGAAGAAAATCCATAGCTGAACATGCAATGGGATTTTCCTCCTCAGAAAACCTAAGAAAATGTAGCACCCTTATGTAGCACCGTAATGGCTAAAGTTTCCCCAGGCACAGTTTCTATTTTTCTCACTGCTTTAGCTTATCCAAAGGGTTAGAATCTCATCTGCAACAAGTATATCATTTCTCATCTTAATAAAAACTTATATTTTACTCCTGCTCCCAAATTCATTTAGTTATACCTCACACTCCATGTGCATGCAAGTCCACAATATCAGGCACACATCTCACATACTGACAAATGTGGAAGAATCAAACAGATACATTATTAGTTCTCTACCTATTGGAAACCCCTCTATCTTCACCTAAATGTAAGAATCCCATAAAGGCTCTTGAAGCATATATTACACTTCAAGCCACAGATAGTCCTAACACTTGCATATTAAGCTTTGCAAGCATTTGAAACATCCTTCTCAGGACTACCCAGGAGTCAGGATGTAATGCAGCAACAAAAGATGTGAGCTGGAGTCTGTCCGCCAGGATTGGCTGGGGTTAGCCACACTGCAGAAGCAGCTACTAGGGCAGCCACTGCCAGGCACAGAGCGTGACATGGGAGGGAGGTATCAGAGAGCTCCAGATAATGCCATCGGGGGTTCAAGAGAGGAAAATACTCTTATCAACCAACCATTACTCTATAAACACTCATGGATTAATTTATATACACACATACACATTACTGAGTATAGCTGAGGTGAATTACACAAGCAAAGAACTAAAAGTACCTGGAACTGATACTGAACTAGTTTCTGTTTTAAGCACACTTGGGGAGAGCGTGTATTCGCGTGGTCGATGCTTGCTGAAATGAACCTGCACCCTGGAGTTGTTATGCCTGCATTTAAAGTTCGGTTTTAGAACCTGAAAGTGACTGGGGTTGCGGTATGCTCAGACTGAGACCCTGAGACAGCCACAGCTTCGCCCATTAGCTTCCATATACCTTTCAGGCTTCTCCTAGTCACCTCCAAGTGCCTTCACTCCGCAGCTCCTCATTACCTCTCCTCTCTTATCCCCTCCTTGCAAACTCCATTCCTTAGGTAAGCCGATCTTATCTGCCTTCTCCTCCTCCAGCTTTCTGCCTTGCTGCACCGTATCCTTGAACGGCCTTCACGAGTTCCTGCCTCACTCTCCCTTTCAGGCCACATTCAAGGACTGCCTAAAAATGACGTTTCGGAGGTTGATTTTAAACCAGGTTTCCTATAATAAATGCAATCCCCGAAGCCTATTTGTCTATGTGCGTTAACTAGACTAAGCTCCATGGAGCAGGAACCTGCAGAGCAGTGCCTATGTCTAAGCAGCACTACAGAATTTATTAGCAGCAGCAGCAGTAGTAAATATCTTTCTGCTAGAGATTTTCTAAAATTTCAAATTCAGGCAGATTGAACCCTAAAACCCTTCCTGCCATGCCTGTGGCTCGAGTTGCAGCCTTGTGGGGGACTCTGACGCGAGTCCTCCCATCCAGCGAGGGGGGACTCGCGTCAGAGTCCCCCCTCGCTGGATGGGGGACTCTGACGCGAGTCTCCTGCCAGGTGCAGGAGACTCGCGTCAGAGTCCCCCATCCAGCGAGGCCAGTAGAAAGACAGTTGCCTCTACCACAATAACCCACCCCTTCCTTCTGATTTTAGGATTGCCCTCAGTGATTTTCCTTTGATCAGCAGGAAGGAGTGGGGTTATTGTGGTAAATGAGACTTCCCTCTGGCCCTCCTGGCTGAAAAGGACAGGTCACTAGGGTATGCTGCCCAGGTCTACAAGAGAATGAATAGAAACTAAGATAAAAAGAAATTATATATATATATTTTTTTTTCTTTTAACTTTAGCATCAAATGGGACAAACCCCCTCAGTGAACAGAGATCTAATTATTGGCTAGGCAAAATTATAATCTCATCGTCCCACACAACCACATGTACCTTTTCCATTATGTCATATATTAAAGCCCATTTTGCAAAATAAAACAATCCAAAACAAAAAAAAAAACCAAAGGCAGCTGAAGTACAGCAAAACAGCACAGGAACAGGCATAAATACAAGTTTAGAACTTTTTGTGGGTTTAATTATAGTACAGAAATTGGCGGTATTTCACTCAAGAATGATGTAGACCAGAAGGGCTAAACTGAGTCAGCGGTAGGAAATGACAACTGCCATTTAAAAAAAGAAAAAACAAAAAACTTAGAAAAACAGATCATGCTGAAAAAGATGAAAAAAAATGAGAGTCATACTCGCTTCTCAAATCTACACTTAAATTATTATTCTAGCACAGGAAATAAGCAAAATATATTACCTAAACCCAACATTACTGGCAAGTCATCAACAGAGGTTAAACTACATATTCCTACAGCCCTGTTGACTGGGTTGTAAAAAGATCCTCCGAGGTTTAAGACAGTTTCCCGTTTGACAAAAACATCCCGAGATGGCATTCAAACCTTTAAAGTTGCATTGTGCCCATTGGGAGGGTAATTCTCTCAAAGCCATTTCCACGGCTAAAATGCTGTTTTCCCCATGGAAACGACCCCTTACAAAATTGTTGCCTCCTATACACAGGTAAGAATGTGTGCACATAGGGCATCTATGCAGATACTTTTATCTGCGACGTGAAAAAACGTTCTTCTGGGTAAGATCGGGGCTGGTTTAGACTTACGTGTATATTTTGCCTTTTCAAAAACATCCATGCAGTTTCTCACAGAAATTCTATCAGACAAATTAACAATTGGATATAAATGTGTAGTTTTCTGGGACAATTTTCAGAAGAGAAAGTACATGCAGACTAGATGACCTGTTTCTTTTTTTTTTAAATTTATTATTTATTGATTTTTAACATAATTAAACAAGATAAACATCTTATAATGAAAAATATAGAAAATAATCTCAAAATAGACATTCACAAATAATAATGCCTTAAATGTTTTTTTTAACATATTCTCTTAATATTAAGTCCACTGAATACGGGGGAAGGAATTACAGAACCTCTAAAGAAATAAATTTACCATCAACATATATGCACGGTATCTATGAGAGAACATTTAACTTTTAAGAGGGACTGCAAGCAATAATACCAGGTTCTCCAGACATAGTAGAAATTTTCACAATCAGAAATTGGGTCAGTTGGGGAGGCTCAAAAAAAAAAAAATGTATTACTCGCATATTTGACTATGCATTTGCATGGAAATTTTAAGAAGAAAGTTCCACCCAATTGACAACACTTGAGGTTTCATAAGAAGGAAAGCTTTCCTCCTTTTCTGAGTATCCTTGGAGACATCAGGGAAAACTCTAATCCTGCAACCAAGGAATACTCCATTTCTATGCCTTATGCACATCTTAAGGAGCCACTCTTTATCAGGTTCCAGCGCCAATGTTACTATTAAAGTCGCAGGAGTTGCTTGATCAGAGTCTGATGTCTCTAGAATTGCCGAAATATCCAAAGGAGAGTCTCTTCTCTGAGTTTCTGAAGTGAGGATCTCTCCCTGCTCCATTAAATTTCCCGTTCTTGGCAAATAAAATATATCTTTGAGAGAGGTGGTATTGCTGTCTCCTCTATTTGCAGAACTTCCCGTAGATATCTCTTGAAGGTCTCTCTTGGGGAACACAGTGGTATTTGCGGGAAATTTACAAATCTCAGGTTACGATTTTTCATTTCATTCTCCAAATTCTCTATTTTAATAGCTGTTGTCTTCTTCTCTTTTAACATTAAGGCTTGCACCTGTTGGAGCCCTTTTATTTGATCTCTATTTGCCATTATTTGTTGATCCAAATTTGAGTGGGTTTGAGACAAAGCCTCAACCTTCTCTTCCAATTGCTTTACATTAGCACACATTGGTTGTAGTACAGTTAATATAGAAGTCTTCATTTCCACAATTGTTTCCCATATAGTTTCCAAAGAAAAAATAGCAGGTCTTACCCCAGTCAAAATCTGATTGATGTTTTCCGACTGAGTACTGGATTCTCCGTTCAGATTACTTCCACCTTCACCTGGCTGCCCCGATGTAACCGGGCTCCTTACCAGGCTCGGTGCTCTGACACTTTGGTCCGGCATCGCTCCTGCCTCTCCGGTGGTGCTCCTCCCTGCAGTAGGGTTCCTAGGTGGATTTCCCTCAGTGGGACTGAAAGGAGATAGTGAGCCAGGGAGAGAGGGGAGCTCCTCTTCCCCTCCCCCACTCTCCAGCGGCTGAGCTCCCGTTGGTTCTCCCCACAAGACGTGAGCATCCATAGGCCCCGGTAGGAGTCATCGTTGTGGGGGGGGGGGGCCGCAGGGTAAGGCTCCCCCTCAGCTTTCACTTCCTACCCATCAAGGATTTGCAAGAATTTTTGAAGTTAAGCCTCGGAGCTGACGCCAAGCAGCGATACCGCGCGGCCATCTTGGTTCCGCCCCTCAGATGACCTGTTTCTAATTAAAGGCATTTTTAATAAGCCCACTAATAGCTGCAGGACAGAAACTGAAATAGGGTTTGTGCTGAGATGTAAGGATGGTAGTAAAAATGCCCACCTTCCACTGATCTTTTTGACATAGTCCAAGATACTCAGACACAATTAATACAAACTCTTTGGGGAAACTGATGTGCTACCACTTCATCATTTTGGTCTGACATGGATTCTAGTTGCCCAGCATACAATGTTCTCAACAGCCTCAAAGTGAAGTGGTTACATTCTACATCACCAACAAACAAGCATAATCTATAACCCGTACAAACTGGGAAAAAAATCATTTTCCTATAGTACACAAATGCATGCCAGAAATACTCTTGGGGCTTTTTTCATGCCCATATTTGGGTGCAGTCTTGGCAGCACAGCCTCCAGAGAGGTTTATAATGCATACCAATAAACAACTAACTTAGGCAATGAAAGTGAAAGGATGTGACCCCCCTGTTGCTTTGGTGAGATTGACAAAGTCTGTGGGGTGAGCCCCACAGGCCCTCACAGACAGCTGGGGGAGGCTTGTTGGCAAAAGGATAAACTAGGGCTTCACCTAAAACAACCCATTCCCCCCTTAGGTTGACCCCTTGGGTTCCAGGAGCTAACAGGGCTTAGATGCGAGTCTTTGAGAGAGGCTTAGGCCAGTGGCTCTCAACCTGTGGTCCATGGACACACAGGGGTCTACCAGACCATAACAGGGGGTCCCGCGGGAAGTGAGCAGAGATAGAAGGAGGCCTGAGTCGCCAAAGAAGAGGCCCGATAGGTCGCCGGTGCACCCCAGCCAGAGAAGAATGAAGGATGCAGCAGGGCCACTGGCACACCTATCCCACTGGCAGCTGAAGATGGAAGGTGGCCCACCAGGCCCCTGGTGCATTCATCTAGTGCAGTGGTTCTCAACCTTTTTTCTGTCATGACACACCTGGCAGATGATGCTCACATGTGACACATTGCACACTACATTTAACAGTTACACTTAAAAAAAAAAAAAAAATCCTAGATATTTTATTGTTGAAAATGATGCAGATTTTTTAAAATTCTTATTAGTTTTAATTATTGGGTGTAATTTGATGTTTCTGCTGTTTTGAAATATATTTATTTCTGTGGAACTATTATAACATTTTTTAATTATTGGATTTTGTTATTCAGATGTTTTGAAATATTTTATTGGTGTTTGGGAAACATGTATTCTTTTTATTAGTATGGTTTTATTAATATAAATGATGTTTATCTCGATTTTATTGCTTGATTTCTGTGAGGAATGATGATGTTTCTGTTTTTCTTTTATTTCATTGCATAAATCAAATTGGGCTTCTTGTTTCCAGGACAGTTTTTGTTGGCACACTTCTCTTTATACTTTATATGGCATAAGGTTGAAAAGGGGTCCACGCTCCCAAAAAGGTTGGGAACCCATGGCATATACAGAGGTCCTGGGCCAGACAAAGGGTCAGAAGCAGGCGGCAATCAAGAAAGGTCAAAGTCCAGGCAAAGGGTCAGCGGCAGGCGGCAATCTAGGTGTAGTCAGTATCCAGGTGAAGGTCAATGCAGGTGGTCAGTCCAAAGAGAAGAGACTGACATATACTTCCCTTCTATTTGATGTAGGATCCTTTTCTTAAAATACTTCTCTTGGTTTTCTTTGGCAGGTTTTTACTATGAGGCAGGAACCCAGATCAGCAATTTTGCAGGTAAGTATTCAATAAAAACTTATAATTATTTTTTTTTAATCCCTTTAAATTAGTCCATTCCCTAGAATAAAATGTATTATTTAGAAATGTTTCTGTCCTATGCTATGTGAGATACTGTTCACAATTTGTAGAAGCTAGCGTGCATTGGGCACCATTTGGTGTTTTCTAGTCCTCTCCATCCATGGATTCCTCCATCTATTCGACTGTATTCTAGGTACCTACTATACCAACTTAAGAAATCAATAAAGGAAGGCTACCAACTCATGCATCCCTTTTTCTGCAATGCTAGGTTAACGAGTTCCTAATTCATGGAATTTCTAATTGTGTTTGGAAATTCTAACTATATGAAACAAAACTAGGGAGGCCCAATTTTCAATAGTCTGCATAAGGCAGCAGATACATGTGTTAAATCACTTGTAAAAAGTTACAGCAGTATTTTATAAACTGTGTGACAGAAGCTGTACAGTTGATAAAATAGCATCTATCTCTGCCCGGGGAGCCTGCGCAAGTGTTTCAATGCGTGCACATATATATGTAATGCAAGAAAATGCATGCTTTCCCTACCTATTTAATAAAAGTATATGCACATATTTTGTGTATATAATATTTGTAACATATGCACATTATAACTTTCACTTCTATGCAGTAGAAAGTATTTTAGAATGCATGTGTGTACTCCATTTATGTAAATACTTCCTTTTGTGCTTATTTGGAATCACCAGTTCACCGATACATCCATCAGTTCACTAAGACCTTTTCCAATTTACCTAGACCCTACAGCACCTTCATCCTGAGCTCCCACCAGTTTACTCAGACCTCCAACCCAAAAACTACAGACAAAATACAATTGTGATTTCAATTATGTGGGTTAATTAGCATGTGTGTAAGTGAACAGCCAAGTTTGATAATCTATGCATGCCTTCGGCTTACAAAATAGCAACTTGTGCATGAACTTCCAAACCCCAACTTGGAACACTCCTAAATTACCCTTTTCCCCCCATTTAACATGTACTTGTGTGTGTACATGCTACTTACACACAACTTCCTAGTTTGTGCGCATAAAATCTACCGAAGGTTCACCCCAAAGTGTTCCCAACTGCCCTTTCCCTATTTTGCTTTCCAATTCCAATTCTTTAATAGTCTTTTCTCAAGAGTAACTTTGTCTGACATTGTTCCCTCCTTTACATTCAGACTCTGTAGTTTTAAACTCATGCTGCCACTGTGCTCTGCTTTTGCTGTCTCAGACTCAACATTCAAAATGTTCAGAAAAAATATTTAAACCTGTGTTAAGGTCTTTTAAGACACTCTCCCCAATTTTTCTTTAAGCAAGAGTATATTTCTTTAGCCTTGTTGTAAATTTCTAGAATCCAGGTTTGGATCCCCTTGTTAGTTATGTTGACATCTATCATAAAAGATCCGTATCGTAGAATTAGGATAAGATTGGCTGCTGGAAACTGCTAAAGGCCAGATAACTAGAAATGACGTATAGCTATTGCATGCTAGGGTTTAATTAAATATACATTTCTTTATAGGCTAAAGTTTTACCTTATATAGAAGTATGTTTACTGGTAAAGCTGTTCGTATAAAACAAGCTTGTAGAGGTATTAGTTACAAGAATTAAGTATAAACTCTAGGAATATAATAAATATTGAGATATTTGGTTGGTGATTGATTGAAAACATTATCAGTGTTACTGGATCATATTTAAAGTGTTAATTTCATCTGCGACAGAGTTCTCTGGGTTTGGTCCTTGACTGTAACCTGATGATCGGAATTGATGATAAAATTGAGGAAGTATCTACTGCTGTTTGCTGATTACCAACGATTACAAATTTTACTGTTTTGCATTTGAATAGAGATTGGCAAAAATGCACAAAGCCGATTTTAGGACCTCCGGGCAATCTCAAAGGGTTTTTCTGTAGGGATTTTCCACAGCCTCCTATCAAATCTAATTTAATGAGATCACATTAGCCAGAACTTCCAGTATCTTAAGTTTTCTCCTTTGGAACAGGCCTTCAGCTTTAAACTGCCCATGACAGATAGATTTTTCTCTTTTTTTTACACAAGATGGTCCAATATAAAACGGGGATCAATTCATATCATTGGAATTCACTAAACCTCATTCCTTCCCTTCCCCCACCCTTTCTGCTGTGGGCACATAGCCTCTAAACTCACTTCATTTAATTACTGTGTGTTTCTGCTTTAACTAGCCTGCTTTCTTACCCTTGGGAGGAAAACAAGTAATATTTAGAGTACAGGCACATTCATCTTTTTCAATCACTTGTAATGCACCAGCAGCTCTGTCGTTTCTGATAGATGCTGTGAGAAACCTGCAACAGTGCAGTCTCCGGTGTCTGTGTCTCCAATCACCCTGCCAGAACATCAAGCCCATAAACAACATCCTTGGCCCTGACAGCGGGAGCGATTTATTCCTGTGATCCGCTGGCTCCTCCATCATCTGCAAGCTCTAGCCCCGCTCCCCAAGGTCATCTGCATGGGAGGGGGGTGGGGAGTCAAGAACTGGCGGTGAACAACTGTCCTGCCAATTCCCTCCGTGTCTGTGCCTACCCTGCCAGACCATTGGGCCCTCAACATTCTTGACTCCAACAGCAGGAGTGATTTGTTCCTGTGATCTGCCAGCTCCTCTAACTGGGAGCTCTAGCCATTCCCCGCCATCCCCCACCCCACTAATGCCACCTGCATGGGGGGAGGTCAAAAGCCAACGGTGAATCCCAGATGTGCTGTGGTGACATGCGCTTCATCATACACATGAAGAAGTGCCACAAAGGAGCTCCTTCGTGCAAGCCAAGTTGAGCAGAAGGCCTGGTCTCTTTCACCTATTTTTCCCAGCTATGCTCTTCATCAATGATCTTTAATGAAGTTTATTCTTACTTGATTAATCACAATTATTGCCAATGTAAAACAAAGCAATGTACAAATAAAATTAGTAAAACTAAAAATGTAATACTAGCAAAGACAAAAAATAAAAAACATAGAAAAAAATAAAAAGACAGATAAAATAATAAAATAGTATTAAAACCAAAAGTCAGGTCAATATACATAAATAAGATAAAAATAAAATGAGTATAACATTAGAAAGAATAAAATATTACCAGAAAAGCAGAGAATCAGGCCAAGTGAAAACAAAATGTGATAAGGCATGTACAAGCGAGTTCAGGTATTACTCAAATGTGAGAAAACTTGTACAAACAAGTAAGATTTAAGTACTTTCCTAAATTTTATGAACTCTGTCACCAGATGAATGTTGAGACGTAAGGAGTTCCAAAGACAAGGTGATAAATCAGAAAAGCAAATAGCTCTAGAACTTTCAAAACGAATATTTCGAATAGAAGGCAGCACTAGATGTTCTTGTTGTAAAGACTGTAGCAGACGAGAAGGAAGACAGGGAGAAATAAAGAGGCAAGATAAGATGGAGTGCCCCAACGCAGGGCCTTAAAAGTAAGTTATCCAATTTTAAGTTGTATATGAAGGGACACTGGAAGCCAGTGTAAATCAGTCAAAAGGGGAGTAATGTGATCGTATTTAGATTTTAAAAAATGACCTTTGGGCTTATGTGCATTAATGTGGAAATCATTATGGTAAAGAATAGCAACGCCACCTCCTTGGCATCTAGATCTGTTATGATTTAAAAACGTGTAGTTAGGAGGACAGGATAGTTGAAGGCACAGAGCAGCACCTGGTTTAAGCCAGGTCTCAGTGATAAAAATAAAGTCTCTCACTTGATTCCAGTGATATCGAAGAGGAAGGTATAGCAAACTTGCCTCTATAACTCAATTCAAATGCTCATATTTTCTCAATCTTGCATAGTACCAATTGTTTGCCAGCCAACTAAACAGTGTACATCTACTTCACAATTAAAGATCATGCTAATTAATGGTTAATCTATTAATATGATATACTGCTCCTATATGACCTCTTAAGAACTTCATAAGTGTGACAGAGGCTTGGCTACTTGATTCCAACACCATTTTATTAAATTGGATTTGCCCAACAGGTTACTCTCCCAACCTAGAAAAGAAAAAAGCATGGTAATAGCCTGCTGATAGTCTAAGAACACTTTTATAATGTCTGTTGAGAGGCCCAGCCCTGGGACCCCATCTGAAATGCTTAGTCTGTCTTCAAAGATCATTGGCCTATGCCTGGTCTCTTGTCCACCTGGTCTATTTATCGAGTTTTATATACTGTCGTTCGGTTTCGCCATCACAACGGTTTACAAATTTCGAGAGGAGGGATAATTTAGATAGGTAGTACAAACATCATCATCATCATAGTCAGGTATAAGTACAGGGAGGGACAGGTACAGGTACAGTCAGGTCAACGTACAGTTAGGTAAAGGTACAGGGCAAGGTAGCATTAAGTTAGCAGTTAATCAATGGGAACAGTTATGTTCTCATCAACTGGCAATACTAAGTGTTCACGGTGTTATGTTGTCTTTGGGAACTGAGCATGCTTATGTCTGTTTGGGAGGTCTGTTGCAGGGGGGCTGTTGGGTGACCTTGGGTGTCTTTGTAAGCTTTGATGAACAGCCAAGTTTTAAGTTGGGTTGCATTCTTAGTTCAGTCGGGAGTGTGTTCCATATTTAGGGACTGGCGAGGGAGCTTGCTCTCTCGGGTTGTTGTGAGTTGTGCTGTTCAGACTGAGGGATTTTTCAGGAGGCCCTTGTTGTTTGATCATAGGTTTTGTTGAGGCGTGTGAGGACTGATGCTTATGGCTGACCAGTTTGTTTGATCTTTATGTATTAGTTTGTGTGCGATGGTCAGGGTCTTGTATTCTATTCGGTATTTTATTGGGAGCTAGTGTAGGGAAATAAGGATGGGTGTTATATGTTCTTGTTTTTTTGTGCCTGTTAGGATTCTAGCAGCTGTGTTTTGTAGGATTTGGAGTGGTCTGTTGGAAAATGGTAGTCCAAATAGTAGGAAGTTGCAATAGTCGATGTTGGAGAAAATGAGCAGTTCAAGTACAGTTCTGAAACCCTCTGGGGTTAGAAATGGTTTTAGATGTCTTAGGGTTAATAGTTTGTGATATCCCTCCTTAATTTTAGTTGTGATGTGGTTCTTGAAGGATAATTCATTGTCAATGATTACTCCTAGGTTGCGTGTATGTGTGACTGGGGAGATTGGTGCTTTTTGATTCTCAAGCATGAGGGGAGGTGGTGGTGAGTGGCTGGGTTTCTGTTCCATGATTATTATTTTGTTTTTTTCTATGTTTATTATGAGTTTCATGTGAGTTAGCAGTTGTTTGATTGTGGATAGGTATGTGGCTGTTTTCTTGTAAGCTTCTTCCAGTGAATTGGTATTAATATTTGTATGTTGTCGGCGTAGAGGAAGTGGGACACACCGAGTTCATTTAGGAGATGGCATATTGGCAGTAGGTATATGTTGAAGAGTGTTGCGGATAGAGCGGAACTTTGGGGCACTCCAGTGTTTAGGTTAATTTTTTTGGATAAGGTGTTGTTGATTGATACTTGGTAGCTTCTGTTACATAGGTATGATGAGAACCATTGTAGGGTTATGTCAGTTAGTCTTATTTTTATGAGACGGTCCATGAGTATGTTGTGGTTTACTGTGTCAAATGCTGCTGATAGGTCTAATAGGATAAGTAGGTATTTTTGCCCATTGTCGAAGCCTTTGAGCACGGGGTCATTCAGTGAGAGTAGTAATATTTCAGTGCTGAGGTTTTTCCTGAAGCCAAATTGGGTCGGGTATAAGATATTGTTCTTCTCTAGGTGGTCAGTGAGCTGAGAGTGAACAACCTTTTCAATGATCTTGGCTATGAGTGGTAGGTTTGATATAGGGCGGTAGTTTAGGGGGTTGTTTTGGTCTAGATTGTTCTTTTTTAGGATAGGCTTAATTACTGCTGATTTGAGAGAATTGGGATAGTTTCCTTCTGTAAGATAGGTTTACGATCTCTATGAGTGTTTTTGTTAGGGTGGTTTCTATTGTTTTGAGAGTTGATATAGGGATGCTGTCGAGTGGGTGATTGGTTGGGTTCATTTTTCTGATGATTGTTTGGATTTCCAGGGAGGAGGCTGGGTCAAAGTTAGACTATTTTGGAATTTCTTTTTTTTTTTCATCTTGATGTTTTGGTTGTTATTGTTGAGATTGTTGATTAGATTTATTACCTTCTTATTAAAGAGTTCAGCAAACTCATTGCTTCCGTTTATCTAACTGCTCGCCTGTTTTTGAAATGCTCATGAACTCCAAGGCTAGCTTCAGTAACATGCCAATTCTAGGTGAGTTTAATCTACACATAACTGTGCTTCCCCTGGTCTCTTAGACAGAACAATTCTTAGATGCAATGATGTACTTTGGGTAGAATCAAATAGTCAATGGGGCAACTCAAATATGGCCACAGTCTAGATTTAATTTTTGCTAACATCTCTGGAGTTCCATGACGACACCCTTCTCATTTTAAAGTGACAAGAGTTCCCTGGTCAGCTTACTACTTATCACTTTTCTACCATGTACCAGGAAAAGCCTCAAACCCTGCTCCCCCTATCTCTTTGGAGAGGGAAAAAAAAAAAAAAAAAAAAAAAGAGGTTGCATTCATTGACTAAATTGTTAAAAGAGTTTGCTATCTACTTTGGAAACTGTTCAGTTAGAGAATATAGACAATGCAGTTGATAGCTGGGACAAGATTATTAATGTGTGAAGCTGCAAATAAGTCTTTCTACATGACTCAGCTACAGCAGGCAGGAAATAATCCACAAGAGCTATTTAGGCTGGTAAAACACCTGACCATATTGTCTGAAGCACCTCTACAGAGTAAGATCAATTCCCTTTTCTGCAATGAGTTTATGTATTATAATTTCGCAAATAAAGTAGCTGATATCTCTTCTACATTTCCTGCAGGCAGTTGCAGAAGGATTTAGACAGGAAACCTTTGGAACTGGAAAAACACCTGCAAAGGCTATTTGCCAAAAATAATTTGGTTAAAAACAAAGAAATCTCTCTCTCTCTCTATCCAGGCTGCGTTGAATTCAGTTTTGCATCAGAGAGCAGCTAAAAGTGTCCTCTGGTTCTTGATTCATTCCTACTTTAAAGTCAGCTCGGGGGCGGGAAAGTAAGCGTGATTGCTGGGATTTTGAAAGCGTTTGAAGAGTTTTATAAGGGCTTGTACACCTCAGAAGTTTCTGACGACTCGAGCGGTGGCCATCTTTAAATACGGCGGCGGCCAGCCAGTGCTCCTACCATGTGACAGGGGCCGGCCAATGGCACGGATACCCTGTCATATGGTAAGGGCAAAGGGCCATCGGCGCCATCTTTATGAGTGGCAGCCGACGGCCTGAGAATGGGAGATCGCTCCCGGGACCACCACTAGACCACCAGGTAATTTTAAATGTTTTGGGGGGGGATCGGGAGGGTGGGGGAAGCTAAGGGGTCATTTTTAAAAGATCGGGTGGGTTGTTTTTTTTTATCGGGCCATCGGCGCCATTTTTGAGTGGCAGCCAAAATGGCGCCGATGGACCGAGAGCGGGAGATCGGTCCCCGCGCCCCCACTGGACCACCAGGTACTCGTAAAAAGCTTTGGGGGGGTTCAGGCGGGTGGAGGAAGGTAAGGGATTCGTTTTATAGGGTCGGGTGGGTTTAGGGGCTTTTTTGGTGTGCTGGTTTTCCCCGCCCTCCCCCCTCCCCCGATTTACGATTTTTGACGATAAATTGGGGGAATTTCTATTGTATAGCGACTATTAATGATTTTTGACGATTTAAAATATATCTGACGATTGTTTTAAATAGTCAAAAAACGATTCACATCCCTACTATCTACTGTCTTGTGGATTGAGATAAGTGCATGCATTAGTTGTTTTACATTATACAGTGTTTGTACTTGTGATATAGCCCCGGAAGGAGAATATCGGATGTCCATGTAACCTATGATTAGACAAGCCCAGTGCTTCATGGGCTTCAAAATATAAGCCAAAAAGTATATTGTGGCAATATATGATGGTTACAAGACATTCTTTTTTACAGAGTTCTTCCCACATAGCTGAATTCATATTTTTGTGATTGATTTCTACTTTTCAAGCTATTGTCTGGGTCATTCATAGTGCTAATCTCAGGACTAGGTAGAAGAGTTCATATTACCCCCAACCCCCGTCAAAGAAGTTTCACTGGTTGCTTGTTAGTTTAAATTAAAAGTTGCTCTTTTGGTTCATAAATTGCTCAGACCAGATGTTCTACTTTGGATGAACTCTATGCTACACATTTACAACCCTACATGGACTCAGTCCTCCCAGAGGGATTTTCATGACATCCCTTCAGATCACTGTGCTCAACTTTGAGACTCACGTCAAGGCATTCTCCACAACAGGCCCCATTCTTTGGGACTCGCTCCCACAAGCCTTATGACGGTCTACTTGCACAAAGCCATTTTAAATAAATGCTCAAAACTTGTTTCAATTGGCTTTCAATGAAGAGACTTTTGATGACCTGAAGGACAGTTATGTGAATCTTTAGGACAGGCTAAGAATATATGTTCTTGCTTCTGTTGTTTTTCAGTTCTGTTTTATTTTAAATTAATTGTATACATGTTTACTTGCATGCCATCTAGAGCTGTGGTCATAGGCAGTCTTTAAATGATTTTAAATAAATACTAACCAGGACTAAAATTCCCAAAATCAGTATAAGATGTTTGCGTTTTTCGGTTCACTGCTTCTGAAAAGCATATTTTTTTCCCCAAAAAATGTTAATGCTTGGTATCGGTGAGAAGCAAAGGACGCAAACACTTCCTCTCTCTCAGTTTTTCCAGTTCAATTGTCACTCTGACACTTTCTGACAAGGGAAAAGTAGTCCCTATTTTTTTTTTTTAATCATTAGTGATAACCCCAGTTGTGTCTATTTAAACCCTATGAGTACTTTCCCCCACTGAACTGACAACAAAAATGTTTTGCCAGTTTTTAATTATACAATTCACCCAGAACTGCTACTAGAGAAGGTTACAGTGCTCCTGTGTCCTGCCTCAGATTCACTGTAAACAAGACTATTCTCACCTGCACAAGGATTCCCTCAAACCAGTGTCAAGTGTTCCATATGTAATTTAGCTATGCAGGGGATTAAATACAGCAGGAAGAGTTAGCTGCTGCTATCATTCCCATAGGGTCCCATTCTATGGTGATCCCCCCTCAGAGGGGTCCCATTTTATTGTGACCCTATGTTTATTTATTATTTATTTAAAAACTTTTCTATACCATCGTTTAGTAATGTACCAACACAACGGTTTACATTTAGGCACGAAATATGCTTGGTTTCTAGGTTATCCATAGTGTGCCAATATTTACGGTTACATAGATCAATAATATACTCTAAATGAGAAGTGGGATGAGGTTACCATTTATATGATTGTCAGGATAATCATATATGTGTATACTGTTTTCATTTAATATTTAATTATGACTAAAATAATAAAATAATTCTACTTTTTATATATAGGTGACTTTCAGCTGGATTTATTTGTTGTTGTTATTCAACGCTCTCAATGTGAAATGCTTTTTTGAAAAGCCAAGTTTTTAGGCTTTTCTTGAAGAGTTTTAATTCTTTCATTAATCTCAGTTCAAGTGGTAATGTGTTCCATAATAATGGTCCTGCCAAAGATAGTGCTCTCTCTCTAACTTGGGTCAACTTTGCTGTTTTGACTGAGGGTCACCCAAATAAATCCCCCTTTTCCTTTAATGCGGCAGTGAGGCTTACCCAAGGCTCTCTGCTGCTTATTTGGCCCAGTGTTTTACTTTTAAAACTAACCCCATCAGCAATTCCAGTGACCCAGTGCATGCTTCTGAGCTCAGGGCTACGCTGCCGATATCACCGCTGGCCCAGAACTTGCACCGGCAACTGCAGCGGGAGCTGTGCATCCAAGCTCTTGCTGCTCTCCAGAACCTAATACTCACTGAACTGGATGCAACCGCAGCAGAGGGATTAGGCGGCGAGTGCTCCTGCTGCACTCACAGCCTCTTGCAGTGCCAGCACTGCCTGCCGTGCAGACTACAGGCCCTCAAACTGGACGGCAGTGGCTAGATAAATCAAAGTTAAAAAAAATCATAGGGGCTAATCAGGAGCAGCCACTCATGCAGCAATCAATCGCCAGTTGGCTGCTGAGGCTATTAAAGCCCATCTTCCAACCTCCATGTGCCAGCCTCGTGCTAGCCCATGGACTGGCTTGGGCACTAAGCTCTAACAAGGGACATGACCAAGAGGTAAAAAAAAAAAAAACCCACCAACCTTAAATTTTCTTCCGCATGGTCACAGTAACACTCACCTATAAAAGAAGCAGTGAGCTACAACCTGTTTCTTCTCTCAGGAAGTTCCTAGCAAGTCTAAAATTCAGTAAAAGGCCAGCGTGTTGGAAGTAAGAGGGAAAAGGTCCACATTTCTCAAGGCCTCTATGGTAAAACGTTCCTGCAGTTCATTCACCACTGGAGGAACAACTGGCAGCACGACCTGCCCATCTGCACCCAAACTGGGCTTGCACTGGGGAAGCAGAAAATCATTTTAAAAAAAGGAAAAAAAAAAAAGCGACAAGAAGAGCGCGATATTCCAATAATTGGACTTCTTTGATACGCATCACAAAAAAAAAAAAAGTCAGCTAGGGTAATGTATTACTAAAGCAGATAACGCATGTCACATTCGTAGTGGATGACAAAGCCCAGAAGGGAAAACCAACTGGTGAGGGAGGGGGGGTGAGGGCGCTATGGCCTTCCTCACCTCAATGTGTGGCCACTATCAGTCAGAATTAGAACTGGTGATACTCCTGTGCCGACAACGTCTTTATCTCCAGGACTGTCCAGTTATTACTAGAGAGAGATAATACAAGCAAACAAAATTAATTCAAAAGCTATGAGGACACGGTTTTCACACTCATCTTAAATTGCCAACATATAATCCAGATATTTCTGACATTATCTCTGGGATTTATTTTAAAATGCCCACTCCTGCCCCTGCTCCTCGCAGGCCAAGCGCTCCCTCTGAAAGTAAGATTAAAACAACGTTTCCCTGCCCTGTCTTTGCTCAACTGTTTAAAATGCTGCCTTCCTTTCCCCTCCAACTCCCAGCAAATACTGAGAAAAAGGACCGGGAAAAAAAAAAAAAAACGATAGGAGCAGAGTCATTTAAAAAAATGAAATAGAGGGGTAACTCATGAAGTTAGGCATCATGGACCTAAATAAACCACTGGCAGACGAAAACAGAGAATCTCCCCCCGCCCCCCATCCTAAGAGAAAATAATCGATAGATATTCAGCAAAAAAAAAAAAAAAAAGTCAATCTGACAAGAGGTATTCAGGCGCCATTAAAGACTTCCAATGCCCTCCACTGTGCCCACAGGACCTGACTACAAGCGCCCATTTATATCCAGATACACATACTCGCCTCCCACAGCGCTTCAGATTCAAACAGAATTACCCCTGCCCCAGAGCTGGCATAAGTCTGCCCCAGAGCGCTAGCACTGCTGCTGCGTCACCTCGCACTACTCCCCTATGGAAGCCGTTTTCACACATTCAGCACACTTTTTAACTGCACACAAACTAACAAAACAGGAAACCAAGTTGAACAGAAAGATTATCTTTTTATTTGATCTGATAAACCTCAGCACTGTTCCCTATTGTAAAATATTGGCTAAATTTTCCATGAAAAAAAAAAAAATTCTTTTAAAGGGTCAATAGTACCACTTTTTCCATTTGGGATTGTGGTGCTCGTCTTTTAACAACAGTTTTGGGCCACCTTAAACCCTACTCAAACTTGATTTTTTTTTTTTTTTTTTTTTTTTAATTCTTATCCTACCTTAAACAGGTTTCCTCAAACCCATTTCTACTCCCTCTACTCCCTCTCTCAAAAAAAAAAATCTTTTAGTGATGACTAACATGTTCACTTGCACACCACACATTTTCACATGTATGCAAATCATTTTTCCACAGAATACAAAGCCCGCACCCATGGTGGTAATGATCTCCAGGACAACAGGCACCACCTACCTTGATATACCTGCTTCAGGGTTAGCACACCAATGGCACAATAAATGGCACTGTACAACAAATCAGTTGAATTTGCATGCAGAAAATGGACATATCAGCCAAGCTGTCACACATCCAAGCACTACAGAGGCAGGTGTATTCACACTGTCACGTATACACATACAGACACAGCCATGCAAACATTTGAAAACGCAAAAAAACATGACTCATTGCCTGGCTGTAAAATTATGCATTAGAGCTGACCCTTCTTCAGGAACCAGTTCACCCTGTCTTCTACCTTTCATGGAACATACCCAGAGGGCCCTGGCCATACAATCAACCAGAGCAGAGTACTATCCTCCATGCCCATTAAGAAATATGAACATAAACAGCCACTGGAGATATTTTTCAAAGGGGCTCCATGCATAAAAACAGTGTAGGCATGCATTATATGCTATTTTATAAACCTAGAGAACATGCGCATATTTTCAGTTTTGTGTATACATTTTACCAGGGGGAAAAAAGGGGTCAGTCCATGGACATTCTGGGGTGAGGTTCAAAAGTATATGCAATATTTTGCAAGAGATTTACATGAATACATTACCAAACTAATTGACACTCATACGTGAAATCAGACTTCTATTGTCTACAGTTTGTGGGAAGGAGGTCTGGGAGAACTGGTGAGGACTGAAGATAAAATACTAGAGCAGTCCTGGACTGCCACACAAAAGTCAAGTCTTCAGGGTGCCCACAATAGATATGCATGAGGTATATTTGCCTACAATGGAGGCAATGCAGGCCTCATGCCTATTCTCTATGGTATCCTGAAAACCAGGACCCCAAGTTGCCTACCCCTATGCTAAAGGATCTAGGTGAAAATGCGAAAAATTGGGTGAAGTGGACAAGTACTTGGATATTTTATAAAACATCTGTCTCCATGTTTAATTCTGAGTGTCAATGATTTTGCAAGTAAAATACACACTCGTCAAGAAGGATCCACGATGGCCGCACTAGTAACTCCCAAATAAGGGCTTCCTCTTACCAATCTCCTTATTTCTGAATATGTCACATTCTGCCCACAAATGGAGAGCCAGGGAGCGAGAAGTCCCAGTTGCCTTCTCCCCAAGCCCTGTTACCAGCTCTATGAAACATAAAAATGACGGCAGAAGACGACCAAACGGCCCATCCAGTCTGCCCAGCAAGTTTCACACTTTTTTTTTCTCTGTTTCTCTTGGCTCTTGGTAACCTTTTGGTTCTATTTCCCTTCTACCCCCACCATTAATGTAGAGAGTAGTGTTGGAAATGAATCTAAGGGAAATATCTAGCTTAATTAGTTAGGGGTAGTAACCGCCACAATAAGCAAGCTACACCCATGCTTATTTGTTTACCCATACTATGTAATTCAGTCCTTGTTGGCTGTTGTCTGTATATAGATCCACTTTTCTTCATTCCCCCTGCTGTTGAAGCAGAGAGTTATGCTGGATATGCATTGAAAGTGAAGTATCAGACTTTTTCCCCTGCCGTTGAACCAGAGAGCTATGCTGGATATGCGTGAAGTATCAGACTTTTTCCCCTGCCGTTGAAGCAGAGAGCTACGCTGGATATGTATTGAAAGTGAAGTGTCAGGCTTATTTGGTTTGGGGTAGTAACAGCCATAACAAGCAAGCTACTCCCCGCTTTTTTGTGAATGCAAATCCTTTTTTCCACATTTCCTCTTGCCGTTGAAGCTTAGAGTGATGTTGGAGTCGCATTAACCATGTGTATGTTTATTGAATAAGGGTATTATCTCCAGGTAGTAGCCGTCATTCCCGCGAGCCACCCACTCTTCATTCACGTCCTCTAGACCAGTGTTTCCCAACCCTCTCCTGGAGGCACACCTAACCAGTCAGGTTTTCAGAATATCCATAATGAATATGCATGAGAGAGATTTGCATACATTGGAGACCCAGGGTATGCAAATCAATCTCATGCATATTTATTGCGGCAATCCTGAAAACCTGACTGGTTAGGTGTGCCTCCAGGAGAGGGTTGGGAAACACTGCTCTAGACTTTATGGATCCACAGTATTTATCCCATGCCCCTTTGAAGTCCTTCCCAGTTCTGGTCTTCACCACTTCCTCTGGAAGGGCATTCCAGGCATCCATCACCCTCTCCGTGAAGAAATACTTCCTGACATTGGTTCTGAGTCTTCCTCCCTGGAGCTTCAAATCGTGACCCCTGGTTCTGCTGATTTTTTTCTGACGGAAAAGGTTTGTCGTTGTCTTTGGATCATTAAAACTTTTCAAGTATCTGAAAGTCTGTATCATATCACCTCTGCTCCTCCTTTCCTTCAGGTTGTACATATTTAGATTCTTCAATCTCTCCTCATAAGTCATTCGATGAAGACCCTCCACCTTTTTGGTCGCCCTTCTCTGGACCGCCTCCATCTTGTCTCTGTCTCTTTGGAGATACGGTCTCCAGAACTGAACACAGTACTCCAGGTGAGGCCTCACCAAGGACCTGTACAAGGGGATAATCACGTCCCTTTTCTTACTCGATATTCCTCTCTCTATGCAGCCCAGCATTCTTCTGGCTTTAGCTATCGCCTTGTCACATTGTTTCGCTGACTTCAGATCATTAGACACTATCACCCCAAGGTCTCTCTCCTGCTCCGTGCACATCAGCCTTTCTCCCCCCATCGAATACAGTTCATTCGGATTACCACTCCCCATATGAATGACTCTGCACTTCTTGGCATTGAATCTCAGCTGCCATATCTTCGACCACTCTTCCAGCTTCCTTAAATCCCGTCTCATTCTCTCCACTCCTTCCAGCGTGTCCACTCTGTTGCAGATCTTAGTGTCATCCACATGTGTGCCGGGGGATCTCTATCCTGAGAATGGAGTCACTGGCGAGGTCTAGAGGAGCAAAAAACTTGACCTTCTCCCTGACTTGACGCTATCTCTGTCCCTGGTTGACCGGATTGCGCCTTCAAACCCTGCCCAGGCCCTGATGCTAGAGGAGCGATGATATTTGGTGCAGGTCAATGCCGTGGCGATTGCCAAGTAGAGGTCTGGGACCACGAGTCTAGCGGAAGTCTGCTTGGAAATGCCTTACACCCACGGCATCGAAGGGCAGCTGTCTGGGAGAAATGAAGTTTGACGGAGAGAGGAGGAGAACGCAGAATTGATGCAGGAAACAACCTTACAATCCTTGCCTCTGGTAAGACCTGCTACCTTTTCTCTTGAAACTATCTGAGAAGCTATTAATACTTTGAACAACAAAATATCTGCTCAATTAAGTCCTGTGGTTAATCGTTTGGATGATTCGGAAACTCGAGTAGAGTTATTGGAATCAGATAGAACATCTCTAAAAGAATTAAATGCTTCCCTTAAACTGGAAGTGGCTAGTAACATTGCTTTGCAGCAAAATCTAGTCAAAGAAAACCAACATTTCTCATCTCATTTGGAACAACTGGAAAATCAAGCTAGGGTAAAAACCTTTGGTTTATTAAATTTCCTGCTATACCCCCTAAAGACATGTTGAGAAAATACTTCATGGAGATTAAGAATATCTGAGCCAACATTGCCTATTACTATGAGGGCTTATTATCTAATAAAACAAATGGATAAGAACATGCAAGTGTTGTCTCTGATTAGACCACCGGACTTAAATTTAACTACAATTTTGGAATCCTCAGTGTCTGATGTAGACACTACAGCTACTTTAGTGGCTGTTTTTCTCTTAGAGTCAGCTAAAGATTGGGTTCTAAAGCTTTTCTTTAGTCATCGTTTAGAATTTATTTATTTATTTTATTTTTATTTATTAACTTTTATTTACCGACATTCGTGCAGCACATCATGCCGGTTTACATAGAACTCAGGTGGGCGATACAATAATACAATAAAACAATGTACAAAGAACAACATAAAAGTAAAACCATAACAATGTAACCTTAGAACCAAATACTATTTCTTACAAAAGGACAATTGCTTTTCAACTTTAAAATTCAGGCTTTTCCTGATATATCTAAACAAACTCAGAGGAAGAGTAGGCAATTTTTGTTGTTAAGACCTTGAGTTTTGGAATTGGGTATCTTTTTTGCTCTCAAATTCCCCTGTAAATGTCTTATAAAATATCAGCGTGTTTCCTATGTTTTTTTCCATTCCTCACAGCTTGTTTCTTTTCCGAGTGACAAACTCCCCCAGTCAGTGGATAGTCCCCCCCTTTATTATCCAAGAATGCCTCAGGATACTAGTCACGATCTGAATTAGTTAAATAAAATCCCCTGTTGCTAGTCTCTCTTTATATATTAAGATTGGGATATCATTCCCTTATCTTTTTTTTCCCCCATACATTGGTGTTAGATCTTCTTTATTGAGACAGGAGAATTATGTTTTTCTTATTATTTACGGTTGATATTTTCATATGTATGCTTTACTGTCTCAGTTTTTCCCCATTCAGGTTTAATCTTGATGTATATTTGAAAATGAATTAAAGATTTAAAAAAAATATATATATACACGCATATCTATATAAAATGGATAATGTATGCGTTTTCGTGCATTGGAAACATATGCACTTGTTGCAACATGTGTGTATACGTTTGGAGCAGAAATATGTGCCATTTTATAAACTGTAAAGCTCTCACCACATTAATCTCCATGCATCCATTTGCCCGTCTGAAAGGTGGGCTCATTGGGGCCAATTTAATAAACTGCGCTAAAGCTGCCACAAAGTTTTGTGCTTACTTGGAGAAGGTTTTTGCGTGAGTTTCCCCCACACTAGTCTGACATGTGTACGTAATAACATGGTCAGCGCGGGGAAACTGCACGCATAAACCTGCTTAAAAACCCGCGCTGGTTTTGCACAAGTGCATGCAAATGGAATGCAAAGGAGGTAATTAACTATTCACGGGCTATGCAGGGAGCTGCACACATTGGTTAGTGCTGGATTTTGTACGTTGGGGGGGGGAGGGGGTTTAGTGTCTGGGTCAGGGCAGGAGTTAAGTTAATGCGCGTATTTGGAGTCCGATTTACTCCATTGCTGGCATTAGTCTGGTTGTGCGTCCATGCAGCTCTGGGGTAATCATGGATTGCCTTCACTTTTTCCAAATGCTATGGTACATATTTGCAGGTCGGCTGAAGCAATCTCTGCTAAATTTCCCACACTTACCAGCATCCGCTGGTACAGCTGCCACAAGATCAGAGTCGCAACATGAAAGGGGTTAGACATTGCTCTACCCACCTTCGGTCCTACTCCCGGACCACTAACTTCTTCATTGTTTTATGAAAGAGAAAAGCTTTTGCTCCGGAAATCACTCGGCCACTGCATTAATGTGGTTTTCAGTGCGGTTTATTACATACGGCCTTGACTGCGCATATTTGCGTGGATTTTCTGCGTGCATCTCATTTGCATACCCGTCCATTATATTTCGCAGAGGTACCTGCTTTTACCGTGCATGCTAAAATAAATAAATAAATAAATTTAAAAAAAATACACACACACAATTAGCTCTGATTTCACCACAGGTCTTATTACATCAGCCCCATTATGTTTAAACCAGAAACCTTAAGCATAACATATAGAGCACAACTATCCATCCCTAACCCTCCAAACCACTTACAGAATTGTTCACCATTATGTCAAAGCTAAGACAACATAAAACTGCACTCACCATGGTGGGCAGTAAGACTTGTTAGAAAACTTCGTTGAGGCCCCTACAGTGGCCCCTCACACCAGCTCCAAGTAGGACGGCAGCCTAGGCCCCAGATAATGAGAGCAACAAGACCCACAACCGCCATTTCAACGATCAGTCAAACAATAAAGGAAACCATGCAAAGCACAGACTAAGCTCCCCCCTTGTTACAAGGGCAGTGCTGCGAGAGGAATTTAAAGAGAACACGTCCCTTCAACACAGCTAATAGGGATCGTGGCATTAGGGTTTCAATATGATGGAAGAGGTAAAAGGAATGATCTGATTCCCTGTCCATCTGTCCCGTGTCAGATGCAGATGAGCCTGCATCGGCAACCTACTCTCTGTTCCCAGTCTATTTTTTATTTAGGTCTTTCATTCAGTTGGAGAATGTTTGCTGCTGTAGTAAATGTGTAAAAAAAAAAATAATCCGTCAACAATGGCTACCAGGTATGAAAGAACGAGATGTAATACAAACGGCATTATCCCCATCCTCTACAGGCAGATGTGGCATTTCCCTTAGGAATGGCAGTTAGCTACTGCCCCCCCCCCCCCCCCCAGGACATCTGCATGACTAGAATGTCTATTATAGAAAAGAGATAGGTCACTTGATGAGCAAGATGCAAGCTGAAGGATGGCTGTGCCTTTAAAACGCCTTCAAAACTTCCCAAACTCTTTCTATTGCTTTATTTAAAAAAATGTTTATGGTCTATAATTAATTGTTTATGTTTGGCCATTTATGGCTGTATTGGATTTGAAGTTAACATTTTAATCTAATTTGCCCAGAACAGCAACAAGTTGCATGAGGCAGAACAGAAATGTTTCACACACAAACAAATTCTAGCCTCCCTAATCCCCTTTTGGAAAAATTATTTTTGGAATACGCAGTAAAGAAATGTGCGTGCAGGTTATGATAAGAGGCTAGAGACGGAAGCTTCGTACCTATGCAATGCACAAGTGGCATGTTTATGAAGGCAATGAGCCTCTTGACCTGCAGTGTGGCCACCAAGGGAAGGAGGGCAATGCTGTGTGTGCAAGACCTTTTATTAAGCGTCATCATATAGGCAGCGATTCCCTATCAGGATATTCTTTGTTGCTACTTTTTAACACAGAATGGTATTTTTGGTTTTATAAATGAAACATCTGCATTCTTCCCCATTGGCTCCTGTGTCTTAGGCCCACATAAAGGATTTTGACCCTCTCCAAATGAGGTAGTGCGGCGAGTGACGTACAGTCGCACATTCTTTGGTTTCTTGCCCTTGGTTTGCGACCTCAGCAGGTGCATGCATCATGAGTTTCCTTCATCCAGGAGAGAGATTCTACGTGGCAGGAAAGAGATGAACAGTACATGTATTGTAATGAACTCCATAATGCATTAGGCATTTCTGAACACCAGCTGGACTAGAAAGCCACATAAAAAGGTGTTTGTGACTTTCCCCCCCAAGATAAACGGGGTATCTGAGAAACAGGGAGAATAACTTTCAAAACAACCCCGCATGGTTGCATATATGCGTGTCTGTGGCCACATGGAGATCTAAGACAGTATTTTATAATCTGCGCCTTTGGCTGCGCCCAACATATGCATGTATGCATGATTATGCACGAATACATGCAATGTATTGAAAGGGCGTACTTTTCCTACCAATTTTAGAAACAGATGTGCAAATATTTTATGCACACAAAAAAAGTAGCAGTTACTCAAGTAAAACCCAATTTACGCACAGAAGTCAGTATATTCTATTTAGTATGCTTATATGCCACTATATCACTAGCCACTTTGAACAAACATTCATAATTAATCATAGAAGAATGCTACATACCTATTTGACAGACCATGCATGCGTAGTTGAAATTACCAGTTTTCCTGAATCCTCCACCAGGTTTTCTAGTCCTTCTTTGGGTTATCAAGAACCTCCTGGGCCTTCAGCCTGAATTCCCCCTAGCTCATAGGGGCCTCCCCCTCCCCCCCCCAGCCAAAAGGTAAACAACAAACAAGTCTGATATGAATTATGCAAGAATTAGCGGGTGTAAAATTCCGCAAGTAAATTGGCAAAATGTCATAAAATAGCAACTTACGCATGTAACCTTTGGCCAGGCCCTGGAATGCCTCTAGACTGCCCCTTTTTCCACACATACCTGGGCATATGAAACAAAGTACACACGTACTTTCGATATACATAAAATAACTATTATCCAGGTCCAGGATATTTTTGCGTATATATGCTACTTTTACACACAGGAATGCTTTAGAAATTCACCTTTTTTTTTAAACATAGGATATGATTATTTATATTGCTCAGGGGAAAAAAGCCCGCAAAAATGATACTATGACTCTGGATTGAAAAGTGAGTTTATAGGACCGATAATGCAAACCACCATCAAAGGAAGGGGTATGTTCATTATCTGATGGGCCTTTGTTTGAAGCATCTTTTTTTTTTTTTAGTAAAGATAACTTTAGTGGCTGTCTGAAGATTATATAAGTAATTTTGAGGGTCTTTTCTAATTATTTTTATTTGCCCAAATCAATGAACATCTTCTGGCTGTAAATTTTTCTATGTCTCGAATTTGGGTGACATCGAGCTCCAATGTACTAAATTCAAAGAACTTGATGTTTAATGTAAGGGAGAGAATGAGACTAGTGAAGCAGCATGCAGGAGCCATGCATAAAGGATTTGTCCATTAAATCATTTAAATCATCAAGAGTGGCTGCTTCTCAGACCAACATCAATGTATTGCAAAGGAAATGCAAATAGATGGAAAACTTCTCGCATGCCTCAAATGTAGATGACATCTTGGCATTCCCAACAAATACTCTTGAATTCTTTATGCACAGCACTGAATTAAAAAAAAAATAAATAAATAAAGGTGGGTGGGACTCCATTCTCAGTGGTGATCTTTGTTATGGTTGCCAGAGAGAGCTCCAGTAACAGTCTGCCCACGAGATAAGTCTTCAGAACTGGGGACGAGGTCCTGATGCAAGTCTGGTCAGGAGCCAAGATTTATGTCAAATTCTGAGCAAGGTCTCTTTGGAGCTGCTACTGCACAACCAATCCTAACTCAGAACATTAGTTTCCTGACCAATAACATTGCTTATGTTTAAAAAAAAAAACACTCACAGAACATTGTAATATTACAACTTCCTGGGAAAAAGAAGTACCTCCATTTTGAATCAGTGGGGCAAGTTTAACCCTTTCAGTTCTGGCTGTCACAAAAAAAAAAAAAAGAACCTCCCAGCTGTCAGGAGTTGCAGAATGCTGCAGAGGTTAGGAGATAACTTACACGTTTGTAAGAGAAGGGAGTTCTCACTGGGGGGGTGGGGGTGGGGGGAAGAGATACTAGGACAAAACACCGAATCACAGCAAACATCCCTATTTCACCACACTTCTTATTATAGTGCTACTAGGTGCAAGGAGGGGTTGTAAATTGTGATAAGTATTACGAACAATAAGTCCCTACCCCAAATGGCTTACAATCCAAGTGGGTACCTGACGGAACAACAATTAAAAGTGACTTGCCCAGGAGAGGCAGGATTCCTATTGATGTTTAAATTCTTGCAAATGATAGAAAGAAATAAAAAAAAAAAAGGAAATCATTCCATCTGCACACAGAGCCACTTTGATGTTGTCAACTAAGAGAAGAGAACTACTAAATGCTGCTATTTTTCTTAATGCAAATCTAGGATCTGCTGCACTGGTTTTCTTATCTACGGAATCTTTCACAGAAAACGAATAATAAGGAATCATGCAACCATTCTATGCCCCCCTCCCAACCTTTCGTCATCGCCTCGACATTGCAGACTAACTCGAGTTGCACCTGTCTGCATTTATCCACTGAACGAAGTGTCAGATGCTCCCCTATTCCCAGTAGTGCTGCAAGGCATAAACAGCACTAGGACCCATGCACCATCTTAATTGTCTCAATTTAAATCAATGAGTTAAAATGATTTGCATTATTCTTACAGGAGCCCAACAGCCAGCTTCGACAGCTGGTAATATCAAAAGCATACTAAATTATTCAGGCCACAAAAGATCATAACAGAAGATTAACACATAATAAGTCTACACTCTTTCATGGTTTGTTTGGTTTTTTTTTGGGGGGGGGGTTGGGGAAGGGGTTGTAATGATATGTATGCACATGGTCACAATACATAAAACATAATTCTTGAGAAACTGGATAGTGATTCAGTAAAGCATAAACCCACTATCATATGTGAGAATATTTTTGCATTCACATACTTTACCTAGTTCATGCTGGTGTCATGTGCAGAGTACCAGTGATTGCAATACCTTTGATTGCACCAACAATAAAAAATGAAACACATGAGCTTTCATGACTACAAGATTGCTTCTTCAAACATGATGGTCTCAAAAGTTCATATATAGAAACAGATAATCTGAGAATGGGAGGATAGCCAACATAACACTCCTTTTTAAAAAGGTTTTCAGGGGTAATTTAGAAAGCTACAGATTGGTGAACTTCATGTCTATGCCAGACAAAATGGAAGAATCTATCTGAATAAGAAAAATTACTGGCTATCTGGACAGACACAGATTAATGGGGCAGAGCCAACATGGATTTAGCAAAGTGAAGTCTTGACTTACAAATCTGTTAGATATTTTTGAAGGCGTTGACAAACATGTAGACAAGGGTGAGTCGGCTGATATAATATATCTGGATTTTCAGAAGACGTTTCACAAAGTTCCTCATGAGAGGGCCATCAGGAAATTAAAGAGTCTTGGCAATGAGGCAACGTGCTATTGTGCATTGATAACTGGCTAAAGGATTGGAGAAGGTAAATAATGGGGTACCCCAATTATCTGTACTGGGATCAACACTTTTAAATCTATATGGATAAAAGGTTTCTATTGACTGGTCATACTGTCATGTCTGCCTGTGACCACCAGGTAGCACCCTAAACAGTTGAAGGTGCACTGTACAAAGACAATATGCTCGGTCAGCAAAGCCTTGTCTCTCAGGCGCACACACACCTTAATTTAATTCATTAAATGAATATTCATCTTTTCCACTTTTGTTTGGTTTTGAAAGTTTACATCAGTTGTGAACCTGACAAACCAAACAATGCCAGGTACTTTTCACTAATATGCTCCGTCTGCAAAGCCCTGTCTCTCAGGCTCCCACAGAGGCAAGTACAAGCAGGCACACTCTCACACACACGCGCATACACACACACACACACGCACATACACACACACACCCCATATGCATATACACAGGGTGTCATCTTCCGGCATCACCAGACCCTTTCTTCAGCTGCCCTCTCCTCCTTTGGCTGCCGTGAGATGGGAACCACGGCAGCCATCCTGCAGGCCTCTTCTTCTGCTGTTGGGCAACCTTGATTTTGTTAGCCTGAGCCCTAAATGGGTGGGCCATGATCCACCTGTGGCTATGCCACTGTTGCAGGTTGTAAATTGGTTAAAAGACAGGAAACAAAGTAAAACTAAGTGGTCAGGTCTCTCAGTGGAGGATGGTAAATATTGCAGTGCCCCAGGGATCTCTACTAAAACCTGTGCTTTTTAATCTTCTTTTACAGCCATCACTATTTAGCACTGTCTAGAGTTAGACCACAAGAGACGTCAATGTAGTTTACAAAGAGGTTCTCCAAGTTTCTATATGTTTGCTATTAATTACTTAAAATAAACATTTATTTTCACTTTTGTTCAGTTTTAAAATGTATAGCTGTTATGGACCAGACAACCTGAGCAACGCTAAGCAGGTTTCGCTAGTATATTTATTTAATGACCTTGAAAAGAGAACGATGGGTAAGGTGATCAAATCTGCAGATGACAAAACTATTCAAAATTACAAGCTGATTGTGAGGAATAGCAAGAGAACATTGTGAGACTGGAGGATTAAGTATCTAAATGGCAGATGAAATTTAATATGGCTCAACTCCTTTTTGTCTGACAGGTAATTAGGTTCATTTCGCTGACAAGCCATTAGCACCTTAAACCTTGGAATGTGGCGTCCCTCAGGGCTGTATACTGTCTCCGGTCCTTTTCAACATATACCTAAAACCACTAGCACAACTACTTGGAATCTCTGATGTAAAAGAATCCATAAGAACATAAGATTTGCCATATTGGGTCAGACCGAAGGTCCAACAAGCCTATTTCCAAACAGTGGCCACAATCCAGGTCACAAGAACCTGTTAGGAAATCAAACGGTCAATAAATTCTGCGCTGCTTAACCCAGGGATAAGGAGTGGATTTCCCCAAGTCCATTTTAATAATGGTTTATGGACTTTTCTTCCAGGAACTTGTCCAAACCTTTTTTAAACCCAGCTACACTAACAGCTTTCATCACAGCCTCCAGCAAGGAGTTCCAGAGTTTAATTATGCACGGAGTAAAAAAATATTCTCGTATTTGTCTTAAATATATCACCTAGTAGCTTCATCGTGTGTCCCCTAGTCTTTTGAAAGCATAAAAGAATCAATTTGCATTTACCCATTCCACAAAACTCTTTTTATAGACCTTTATCATATCTCCCCTCAACCATGTCTTCTCCAAGCTGAAGAGCCCTAACATCTTTAATCTTTCCTCATAGGTAGGGACCTTCATTTTCTTTTGGTTTTGTTGGTTTTTTTTTAATTTTCATGGGAATTTATCAGAGTTTATGATGATGATAATAAAAACAGGAGAAAATCAATGGAAAAATGTGTCTCTTTTCTGGGTAAATATCAGAGTTTATTATGATTAACAGTAGTCAGGATAATAATAAGCAGATTATCCCAATTACCCACTCACCAGCATCCACACCTCTATCCTCATCCCTTGCCTAGCATGTCCCTTTCTTTCCCTGTTCTCACAACAAGATGTCCCTCATCCCCCTCCTCACACTGCAACAGCACGCATCCTTACTAGTGCTGGCTCCAGTTAACTCCTCTCTCCTTTGGCAGCAGGCTTACTGAGGCTCCCGTGCACTTCTTGTGCGGCCAGGGAGTCTATTGGGAAGTGCTTCTGGCGAGCGTGGCCCACTTCAAATGCTACATTGGTGGTACCAAGTGGCAGGCACTTTGGCTGTTAGGTGTGGGGGGGGGGGGTGCGGGACTTAAAACATATCAGTGGCACCAACCTTATGTTGGTAGGGGGCAAGACTGGAAACACCACAGGTGTTTTGGCCTGCGCTGGCTTCCAGTCATTGCTGAAGGCCTTGAGAGCTGCATCTGCAGCTCTGGACCTGCTCTTTAATCATTTTAAAATTAGGGTGAAAATCTGTTTAAACCAATTGTCAGTTTTGGAAAAATCCAGGAATTTATGGGTAAAAAAAATTGGTTTAAACTGAAAATGAAGGACCCTATTCATAGGGGACTCTTTCTGTCTCTTATCATTTTGTTTGCTCTTCTCTGAACGTTTTCTTATTCCAATTCCATTATATCCTTTTTGAGATGTGGTGATCAAAACTGCACACAATCCTCAAGGTGTGGTCACAACATGGAACGATACAGAAGCGTTATGATATTCTCTGTTTTATTCTCCATTCCTTCCCTAATAATTCCTAGCATTCTTAGCCACCACCACACGCTGAATAGAGGATTTCCACATATCTATGACACCACCTAGATCTTTTTCCTGGGTGGCGACTGCCAATGTGGAACTTTGCACGCTGTAGTTTTATTTGGGCTCTTCTTCCCTGAGTGCATCACTTGGCACTTCTCCACATTAAATTTAATTTGCCATTTGCATACCCAGTCTCCCAGTCCTGCAAGATCCTCTTGTGATTTAACAACTTTGAATTATTTTTTTTATCATCAGCAAATCTGATCACCTGACTCATTGTTCCCATCTCTAGGAACAGATCCTTGGGGCACTCCACTATTCTCCTTTGAGAAAATTTGACTATTTAATCCAACTCTGTTTTCTTTTATCTGATTCTCACTCCACAATCGACCATTGCATCCTGTCCCCTGACTTTTTAAAATTTCCTCTTGAGGTGCTTTGTCAAATGCTTTCTGAAAATCCAAATATCATTTAACAACTGGATCACCTTTATTCATGCCTTCAAAAAAATGTAGCAAATTGGTAAGGCAAGACTTCCCTTGGCTAAATCCATGTTGGCTTTGTCCCATTAAACTACATCTATCTATAAATTCAATAATTTTGTTCTTTAGAATAGTTGCAATCATTTTTCCCAGCACCGATGTCAGGCTCACTGGTCTGTTTCCCAGCTCACCCCTGGAATCCTTTTTAAAAACCGCATTAAATTGGCCACTGTCCAATCTTCAGGTAACATAGTAATCTGTAAGCTATCATTAAAATTAGCTAACAGTCAGTCTGAAATTTCATTTTTCAGTTCTTTCAGCATGCTGGGATGAATACCATCTGGGTCCAGATGATTTGCTACTCTTTAGTTTGTTAATTTGCTCTAGTACATCTTTCAGGTTCACTGAGCTTTGTTTCATTTCCTCTGGATCATCACTTTTTAATGTCATTTCTGGCATGGGGATCTGCTTTACAACTTTCGTAAAGCAAAGAATTCATTTAATCTCTTCACTATGGCTTGTCTTCCTTACGTGCCCCTTTTACCTCTTGGCCATTTAATGGACCAGCTGACTTCCTCACAAGCTTTATGCTTCAAAAGGTACCTGAAAGATTTTATTTTGAGTTTTTGCTTCCACAGTAAGCTTCTTTTCAAATTCTGGCTTTGCTTTCCTTATTAATGCTTATGCTATCTCCTGTTTTCTTCAGTCCATGTTTCCATTTTTTGAAAGATGTTCTTTTGGCTAGATTAGACTCTCACACCTCACCTGTTAACCATGCCAGCCTTCGTATGACCTTCCTTCCACTTTTTTTTAATGCGAGGAAAACATCAAGTCTGGGCTTCCAAGATGGTATTTTTAAACATCCATGCACAATGTAAACTCTTGACCTTTGCAGTTGCTGCTCAGTTTTTCCTAATCATTTTTCTCATTTTTATCACTGTCTCCCTTTTCAAAGTTAAATGCTATCACAGTAGATTTCCTAAGTGCCCTCTCTTGTTATGTCAAATTCGATCATGTTATGATCATTATAGCTAAGTGGCCCTAATACCATTACCTCTTGCACCAGATCATGCCTTCCAGTAAGGAACAGGTCTAAAATAGCTCACCCCAGCTTGGAATTTTGATGGATCCGAACCCATAGTCAGGGGGGAAAGAAAAAAAAAAGCTGTGTCCTACAGCCATCCAAGAATGGACACAAACATTTAGTGTGCACTAAAGGGGTAATTTTTAAAGTCATTCCCATGGGTAAGAGTATTTACCCATGACAGGTGGGATTTGAAGATTGCCTGCCCTATGTTTAGGTAAAAATACCTGTATAGATCCTGGGGAGGAGTTTGCACTTACACACACCTTTGAATTTTGAAAAAGTATGCACATCATTTTCTCAAAAAAAATTTTTTTGCTTAAACCAGCAGGTGTAAATATGTGCTGGTAGTTTCTCTGGAATAAATTTTCAAATGTAAAAAACTTATGCAGATTTGGCCCCCAGCGTAGGCAGTTTTAAAAACTGTTCCCCAAATGGTTTTAGTGTGTACTAAACAAAACGTTTTATTTTTTGTCCTGCGCATCCCTACAAAAAGTCAGCTACTGTGTGTTAAAACACAGAGCTGTAAATTAACCCACTATTAGAGTACATACAATAGATCTACGTCCATGTCACAGGCTTTCCTAATGTATATACTTCCAACAATATGACTGTTCTGGATGCCATGTTACAAGCTGGAGTCCAATCTTTCAGCCCCCATCAGACATGTGCACAATGATCCTAGCGTGTGGCATGCCGACCTCCTGAGGAAGTGCAATCACTAGAAGAAAAAAAAGGCAAAAAAAATGCCATATATCCATAACCAGAGAAAACAATTTTGGATTCAGTGGGTGTACGATTCTGTTAGGCAACAATACACCTGGAAGTGCATTATACCTGGATGCTCTCCTTGGGTACGTTCTGAGGCAGGAGATCAGGGACAGCCTGCTATTAATACCCGTAAAATACATTTAATTACTTAAAGACATCCCCAGTAGCTTGTTGGTGCACATATAAAATGTCCTGCACAGGTTTTGCTTTTGAAATAAAATTATAATTACAGACAGAGAAATCTCTGCTGACCCCAGCTTGAATTCAGTTTGGGATTGGCCTATTTGACTCAAACTTACCGTTAAATCAAGAATTTACCTAGAGTCTGTCCGACAGACCAAAATTTTAGTTTTAATCCAAATCTGCTCAGAATGAGTTCAGATTTATACATGTCAAACTAAAATGTTTCTTAGAAAAAAAAAAAAGCCACGGCTTGCTGAATATTGTGACAAATCCTTTAACCTTTGCATCTGAACTGACTTAAAAGAACCTAAGCCACGGTTACCTGATGTGGCAAATCACAATGCTCGATTCCTTTTAACAGTTTTATAAGAGTACTGAAGTGTGCAGGAGCATTTAGACATTTGCTTGACTTCTGACTGGCTGTGCAAAAAATACTGCTTTAATCCTATTAAGTTACAAAATACTGTGCCTGGAGTGCTTGCATTCTGAATTTCTAACTATATAATTTATCAAATACAAAACAGGCATGGCTGTATAGTCAGCAGTACATTAAAGATAATGTAAATACACATGGAGAGCTGTGCGCCTACTGATCCAGATCTAGCCAAAACAGTCTGTAAATTGTGCCGATGACACTCAGATTATCTGACCTGCCCTGATTAAGACAGGGCTCAAACTTAATCCAAACCAGTTTACCCAACCTTTAATCTCTTAGAAAATGTTTCTGATACACATTAAAAGTAAAGTAGGTCCCTGAGGCAGGTGTTTTGATGGCAAAAACATGAGCCTATGTCGAGCTGGGAACTGTTACACTGAACACAGCTAAGGATTTGTTGATTGCAGATAGTCTTCTCTGAGATAAATTAAGAGTTTTCTTATTATTAGACATGTACAATAAGGGATTAGTTTGTTAGCATATTTTGAACCAGCAGATGAATGAGCAGAAGGTGCTGTTTTCTGACGCCGTTTGCAGCCCATTGCGAAGCAAGAGACGGGCAGATCGCAGTAAGTGGCACCCAAAGTTATATCTGATGCTGTGTTCCCTAATGCTGATCTAAGAAACTTTTTTTTTTTTTTTTAAAGAACATTTTCTGAATAGTATGTTGAACCTCTTTTTCTTGTTCTTTATTTTATTTTCTCCTTACCATACATCCGATTCAGTTGAAAGTTAAGTGACATTGGAAAGCCCATAGTGATGTCAAACAGTTGATCTTAATGCTGACAGTTTCAGTCACAAAGCCATAATGTATTGATTTATTATGACTTAAAAGAACCTAAGCCACGGTTACCTGATGTGGCAAATCACAATGCTCGATTCCTTTTAACAATTTTATAAGAGTACTGAAATGTGCAGGAGCATTTAGACATTTGCTTGACTTCTGACTGGCTGTGCAAAAAATACTGCTTTAATCCTATTAAGTTACAAAATTCTTGTGCCTGGAGTGCTTGCATTCTGAATTTCTAACTATATGATTTATCAGATACAAAACAGGTATGGTTGTATAGCCAGCTGAACATTAAAGATTATAATGACATAAGTATTAAACTTAATCCAACAAATACCCTAAAATTACACAGCGTTACATATTCTGTAATTACAATTAATTCATCCATAAAAAGGTATTACCTGCATCTTATTTGTCAACCTATGTATCTTCTGTAAGTTGACTAATAGGGCAGCCACATTACATTAACTACTAAAGCTGTCAAAATAATGTGTACCATTAAACTGTCTAGATGGACATGGTGCACATTGAAAGCACAACAGAGAATGCACCTGCTAATACAAAATAATGTTAAACAGGCAGCATGTCTCAACCAAGCAATTTAAAATAAGAGCCTCAGTGTTCTCGTGAAATTCTTTTCAGCTATTAACAGCAGCCTGGGAGTAACCAACCGTGAAAAGCTCATACGATATTTATTTTTCAGGAGCACAGTCTCGTTGGTGCTGATAAGCTCTTATGTATTCTTGGCTGCTGTTTGCCCATGGCCCAAGACTGTTGACAGGAAATCTACCAGTGGGAAAGACACCAAGAAAAGCCAAGGACAACCTGGGACATTCCAACACTAATCACAGAGGTGGCAGCGCCTCAATAAAATCACACAACGCTGACCCCGGTATGTGCTGCTTATTTTAAACCCCCAAGACAGCGTTGTTTTCCAGGCTCCTCCTCAGCTAACTTGATATGAAGCTTCCTGAAGATTAAAAGCCATAGGAAAAAAAAGACCCTACTTGCTGAACCAAAATAGTTACGAAGCTTCTTAAATATCTATTTCAGACCCGTATTCATGATTTTTACATTCTGAGTAGGCTGATTGCATTTAAAGTGTACAAATGCTCCTTTACCCACATGGATGGCATTCTATGATGAAGAGAACACAAAGATAAGTTAAAATCTATCAGGGCTTGTTAAATAACTTATTCATGAGACACAAACAACTATGCACAGAGATCATGTGCAGTTTCCTTATTAAGCTCTTGAACAAAGTCAAACAAATATTTAATTGAGCAGGACAGGGTTCCTTACAGGTACACAAGGATTAAACCATTCATTGACTCTGATATTCTGTTTTTATGTATGGACTCGCACAGTCCTGTACCTCTGTCTCAACTTTGCTACATTTTTTTTCCTGTTCAACTTTTAAAAGTTAGGTGACTAGGTCTTTCAAATATCCAGCTCATGCTGTCTAAGCTGGCGTGTCCCCTACAGGTTCAGGAAGCCCTTGACTTAACGTGTTTCGAGTTGCAACAATTCAGTGTTAACAAGGTTTCTAAATTGGCACTCAACATCCAACTTACAACACTTGTTTCAACTTTCTCACACCCAAATGTCTCCCAACAAGCACACATTGGTGTGCTGAGGGCCATGAGTCCTTCTGAGGTGATGTCAGTAGGAAGAATACCAGGAACTTCCTCTCCTCAAAAGTGTCCATGCAATGTCCTGTAGGCATTTCCTCTTTAGACAAAAAAAGTAATGCTTTAAAACATTTGTGCTTTTTACAACACTATATTAATAAATCTGGACTTATTTTGGTGAAAACAGAGTACTGGGCCCTGGTACTAGAACCAATCTCCCATTTATAATAATATTTTTACAGGATAATTGGTTTTTTATTTACAATGTTTCAACTTAAGACAATTGGTTCTTGAAAACCATTTCTTATGTCTGAAGACTTCCTGTACTATATTTCCTGCTAAGCTTCTAACTATATAGACTTGCATAAAGCACTGGCACATCCTACTTGCTGCAACCCTGTGTACAAATATTATGGGCCCACATTACCAAGTATGAGTACCCATGCCTGATCTCAAGATTTGCACATGAACTGAAATTTTCACTTACTCTGACTAGCAGAGCCTTTTGTGACATGTTTTTCTAGATGTTGAATGCTAAATTTTAGCTCTAAGTAGAGGATAGTGCTACTGCCCATATCGCATCCAGGAAAAAAAAAAAGAAGAAGTTTAATCAGTTTTAAAAGTTGGTTTGAAGCCTGCCACATGATTAGATATAGAAATCTATTCTAGCTTGCACTTTTGGACATTTCATTTGGGGGGGGGGGGGGTTATTAATGGAATTTTGAGCTTATTTTGGACTCGGGACTGAACTTGAGGCACGTTTGAAGGCACGGAATTGACAAGACTCTATTTGAGAGAAGTGCATTGATATTAATGAAATAAGGTTTATATGATTATGGCACAACCACATAATCTTTGAGAGATTTACCATGTTGGGTTGTTTCTCTTTCTTCTTGGGACTTTCTCGCATTGAAGAACGTTTGTTAAGAAGAAGATGGAGAAATTTATCGCTATTAGATAAGCTGTAATTAATCTGAATCAGAGTCATATGAACTGCAATTTGATGATTTCTATATAGAAGAGAATGTTGAGTGTTTGCAAGTTTTTAGGTAAAAAGCAAAGAAAAAAAATGTCTAATATAAAGCACCATGGTTGAGCACATTCACGCATGCTTCACCTTCTGAAATTATATTTTTGCGGAATAAGCTGTGATGATTATTATATCCCCCTGAGAAGGTTGGGGCAGGAAACCTGGGTGGAACCTTCAAAACCCCTAAATCCCCAGAGGTTAGGGTAAGAGATGCCGCTCTGAAAGGTACTGAGAGAGGGGGAGGAAAGGTGAACAGAGAGGGAGGGACTGCACAGCCTGCAGCTCATCAAGAGGGCGGGAACATCCAGGTGGACTGGGATTTGCCGGGGAAGTGGCCTGACAAAGGGGCTGGACAGTAAAAGGAAGAAGGATTAATAAAGACAGAGGGAGGCATGGAGGTGGACTTGCCGGAGAGTTCAGACCTGGAGCCTATACCAATGGAGGAAGGGGAGGACTGGTGGAAACCCCCTCAAGAAGACACGGACACCGAACAGGTTAGAACCAGAGGAAACTAGGGATGTGAATCGTTTTCCATATCGTCTTAACGATAGAAATCGTGTGGCAGGGCAAGAAAATCGTCTTAGGCACGATTTTTTAGTTAAAAAATCGTTAAAAATCGTTTTTTCCGATTAGTGCGCACTAACTCGAGTTAGTGCGCACTAACGGGAGTTAGTGCGCACTAACTGGGAGTTAGTGCGCACTAACTGAAAATGATACAATTTGACACTTTTCAGGTCAGTTAAGGTCAGTTTAGGAATGAATATGTATTCCTATTGGCTGCCCTCTTATTTATTCATGTTACCAAGTTTCCTACTGACAGTATATGGGGGATGGGAAATGGAAACAGTTAGTAGCTTGACAAAACAAGTAATGTGATCAGTCAATGTGACTAGAACTTGTGCCCTAACCCTGATACCAGGGGTATTGTGATCTTCCTGCACACAGTGCCCTATCCCTATTAATACCAGGAGTGTTGTGATCTTCCTGCACACAGTGCCCTATCCCTAATACCAGGGGTGTTGTGATCTTCCTGCACACAGTGCCCTATTCCTGATACCGGGGGTGTTGTGATCTTCTTGCACACATCCCGATATCAGGGATAGGGCACTGCATGCAGGAAGATCACAACACTCCTGGTATTAATAGGGATAGGGCACTGCATGCAGGAAGATCACAACACTCCTGGTATTAATAGGGATAGGGCACTGCATGCAGGAAGATCACAACACCCCTGGTATCAGGGATAGGGCACTGTGTGCAGGAAGATCACAATACCCCGGAGGAGTGAGGGTCAGGCGGCTCCCCCCTGTCTGTGAAGCCAGCCTCTCACTAGTAATGCAGGGAGGGAGCTGTCTCAGACTTCACCATCCTCCCCCCCCCCCCTTACCCACACACCATTCACTAGCTGGGACATGGGGAAGTCAGGAGTGAGGGTCAGGCAGCTCCCCCCTGTCTGTGAAGCCAGCCTCTCACTAGTAATGCAGGGAGGGAGCTGTCTCAGACTTCACCATCCACCCCCCCCCCCTCACCCACACACCATTCACTAGCTGGGACATGGGGGAAGTCAGGAGTGAGGGACAGGCAGCGCCCCCCTGTCTGTGAAGCCCCCCTCTCACTAGTAATGCAGGGAGGGAGCTGTCTCAGACTTCACCATCCTCCCCCCCCCCTCACCCACACACCATTCACTAGCTGGGACATGGGGGAAGTCAGGAGTGAGGGTCAGGCAGCTCCCCCCTGTCTGTGAAGCCAGCCTCTCACTAGTAATGCAGGGAGGGAACTGTCTCAGACTTCACCATCCTCCCCCCCCCCTCACCCACACACCATTCACTAGCTGGGACATGGGGGAAGTCAGGAGTGAGGGTCAGGCAGCTCCCCCCTGTCTGCGCAGCCAGCCTCTCACTAGTAATGCAGGGAGGGAGCTGTCTCAGACTTCACCATCCTCCCCCCCCCCCCTCACCCACACACCATTCACTAGCTGGGACATGGGGGAAGTCAGGAGTGAGGGTCAGGCAGTTCCCCCTGTCTGTGAAGCCAGCCTCTCACTAGTAATGCAGGGAGGGAGCTGTCTCAGACTTCACCATCCTCCCCCCCCCCCCTTCACCCACACACCATTCACTAGCTGGGACATGGGGGAAGTCAGGAGTGAGGGTCAGGCAGCTCCCCCCTGTCTGTGAAGCCAGCCTCTCACTAGTAATGCAGGGAGGGAGCTGTCTCAGACTTCACCATCCTCCCCCCCCCCCCCCCTCACCCACACACCATTCACTAGCTGGGACATGGGGGAAGTCAGGAGTGAGGGTCAGGCAGCTCCCCCCTGTCTGTGAAGCCAGCCTCTCACTAGTAATGCAGGGAGGGAGCTGTCTCAGACTGGTATCAGGGTTAGGGCACTGTGTGCAGGAAGATCACAACACTCCTTGTATTAATAGGGATAGGGCACTGTAAGAGATGACTGTAGTAGATTGAATAAAGATCTGATGTTTCTGCTCTCCTCACACCAAACAAAACAACACACAAGCAGAGAAGCCCTTCTTACAAAGCTGAGCTAGTGAGTTAAGTAGGAGGAAAAGTAAACATACTGGTGCCAGTGTGGCTACTTAAAAAATACACTTACCAACAATCAATTACATATATTTGAACTGTGTACAGTTCCAGCCAGGACCACCTTTCTAAAATGCACAGTGATTGGCAAATTCAACATGCACTAGCATTTCAGGTCCCTGCTAACAAAAATAATAAACAAACAAGTTCTAGTCACGTGAGTGCTGATCATTACATTACTTTTTTTGTCAAGCTTCCAACTGTTTCCATTTCACATCCCCCCAACCATATTGGTAACATCAATAGATAAGAGCACAGCCAGCCAATAGGAATACATACATACATATTCATTCCTAAGTGACCTTTACTGACCTGGGAAGTGTGAACACTTTGTTTCATTTTCTGTTGGTGTTCGTTAGTTTCCAGTTCCATTTCCCATCCCCCCAACCATCACCTCAGTGGTAACCTTGGTAATATCAATAGATAAGAGGGCAGCCAGCCAATAGGAACACATATTCATTCCTAACTGACCTTCAGTGACCTGGAAAGTGTTTATTTGTATCATTTTCAGTTAGTGCGCACTAAATCGAGTTAGTGCGCACTAACGGGGAGTTAGTGCGCACTAACTCGAGTTAGTGCGCACTAACACGATTTAACGATTTTTAACGATAAATCGTTAGAATTTCTATTGTATCGTGTTCTATAACGATTTAAGACGATATAAACATTATCGGACGATAATTTTAATCGTTGAAAAACGATTCACATCCCTAGAGGAAACTGCTGTGGGTGGATGTAGCAGTAGGTGGGCAAGACACAGTATTGAATTGTTCCTTCCTACAAGCTATGGTGGGTGGAGGCAGTAAGGCTCGGTTGTCCCTAAACCAAGCCCACAGGCTCTATATTTAAGGGCTTAAACCAGAGATAAAAGCCTTGAACTGTGCCTAGAGACCTGGCAGGAGCCTTGAATTAGGCCTAGCAAAGCAAGGAACTTACTACCGGGGGTTTGAGCTTTTTGCAGATTATAACAGCAACCACTCAAGCTGTGGCCGAGTCTCTAAACAGTGATGCTACATGGGAGAGCTCTGCAGTGGGGAATAAGCTTACGAAGTGCTGGCTGAATTGGAGCACAGGATGTTGCTGTTCTGCACCCGAAGAAGTTGTGAGAGAACAAAGCACTGGGGCATGTTAAATAGTCCTTCTAATCAGATGACGATCACGCCATGGTATATCAAAGATACTGATAATAGGGGGTGAAGGAATAGAGTGCTTGGCTCGAGAAAACTAAAATTCAAAGTGTGCCCTAAGCAGTGGTTAGGCTCTCACACTCATTGATCCCAACCCGGGGCTCACATGAAGGACAAAAATCCTTTGCTAGATGTTGAACGTGGGAATTCAACCATATGCAGATTAAAATCACCCAATAAATCATCTTTTTAACTCTGATCTGATCCCAAGTAATGTTTCAACAACAGAAAAATAATTAGCAGTTGAACTATTGAGGTGGAACCATGTAGACAGATTACAATCTTATTTATTTATTGAATTTATATCGCTAGTCTGCCTTTTGACACTTCCAAGTAGATTCAGTATTTCCCTGTCTCCAGAGGGTTTACAATCTGTTTGCACCTGAGACAATAGAGGGTAAAATGACTTGCTCAAGGTCACAAGGAATGGCAGTGGGATTTGAACCGTGGCTTCTCTGGTTTTTGCAGCCCCACTGTTCTAACCACGAAGCTGCTCCTCCACGCCAACAGAATTTTTTTTTAAATGGGGGTTGGGGGGGGGGAGGGGAGTACCTCAAGGAGTTGTTGGCTGGATTGGAAAATCTAGGGGAAGTAGAAGAGCCGTGAGCAAAATCAAAAGGAGACAATAAGGGCAACCTTTTTGTTGGGAAAGTAAACTAAAGGAAAAAGGGAAAAAGGCCCCTATGGTGCTGAGAATTAAGGGTAAATAGGTTTGGCAAGAAACCACAAAAAGGAAGATGGGGACAATATCTGGAAAAGCTAAGAGAAGCTGGGAAAGCAGTCAAACGTAAATATTCAAATGGCAAATAGGGTAAACAGGAGAAGAGATTTTTTTTATTAAGATGTTACTGATAGGAGGAGGTGCAAAGGCAGCATCGTGAGAGATGAAGCGGAGGAATATACAGAGGCTGATGAGAAAAAAAAAAGCAAAATGGCTTAACAAATATTTCTGTTTGGTGTTCTCTGTGAAAAGGCCAGGAACAGGACCATATGGAAGACCGGAAGTGAAGTAAACCTTATTCGATTTTCAGAAAAGAGTGTTTATGAGGAGCTAACAGATTTCCATATTCAGCAGCTATGCAGCTTAAGCTAATTAATCGAGTAAACCCATCCGGCTAACTCAGCCTGCCCCGTCGCTGAATATACCCGCTATCTAAAAGTCAGCTGGATAAGTCTTTGCAGCTAACTTTAGGACAGATCTATGCCCTGACCAGAGCTAGCCAGATAAGTTATGTGGCTAACTCGACTCCTCCCAGTTATGACCATGCTCTGCCCCACTACTTAGTCAGCTATTTAGCCAGATAAGCAGTTTTCCAGCAAAGTGGCAACCACTAATCCCAGGCAGATATTCAGCCATCACATAGCCAGATAAGTTGAAACTTACAGCAACGTGGTGCAGAATATCTACCTGAAAATAGATAAAGCGATGGGGCTGGAAGGATACATCTGAGGGTATTAAGGGAATGGAAAAGCTCTGGCAGCTCTGCTGGCTGACCTTCTTTAGAGATGGGAGGATATAGTTACTATTCACAAAAGTGGAAGTAAGGAGGAGGCTGGGAACTATAGGCCAGTTAATTTGACCTCTGTGGCGGGCAAATTAATGGAACCGCTGCTAAAACAGAGAATAGTGCAGTTTCTAGAATCCAATGGATTGCAAAATCCAAGGTAGTATGGTTTTACCAGAGACAGGCCTTGAGAGACAAATATGATCATTTTCTTTGATTGGGTGACCAGAGAGTTGGATCAGGGAGAGTGATAGATGTAGTGTACTTGGATTTCAGTAAGACCTTTGACACAGTTCTGCATTGGCAACTTATAAATAAATTGAGCACCCTTGGTATGTGCACTAAAATGATTGATTGGGTTAGACTCTGGTTGAATAGGAGGTAACAAAGGGTAGTGGTAAATGGAGTTCACGTTTGGACAGATTCTTTTCAACATTTGAGAGTGACATTGCAGAAGGATTGTCAGGGAAAGGGTTGGCTTTGTCGAGGATACCAAAACCTGCAACAGGGTAGACAACTAGGAAGGTGTGGAAAACATGAGGAGGGATCTAACAAAGCTCAAGGAATGGTCTAGGGTCTGCAATCTAAGACTTAATGCTAAGAAAGGCAGAGTTATGCATTTAGGATGCAAAAATCCAAGAGAGAGGTACAGTACAGGGGAGTAACATAGTAAATGATAGCAGATAAAAAGACCAAACAATGCATCCAGTATGCCCAGTAAGTTGCTTACTATAACAACTGTCACTCCATGCAGGTTACCCCCATGTGCCCTCAAATTAAGGGTAGCATTTTGGCTGCTCCATGCAGATTACCCCCATGTCATCTCTAAGCATGAAAGAATAGCAGGACCTGTGGGTGATCATATCTGATGATCTTAAGGTGGCCAAACAGGTGAATAAGGTGACAGCAAAAGCCAGAAAGATGCTTGACTACATAGGGAAATGGTCAGCAGAAAAAAGGGAGGCGATATTGTCCCCGTATAACGTCCTGGTAAGACCTTACTTGGAATACAGTGTACAATTCTGGAGACCACATCTTCATAATGATATAAACCATTTAGAGTCTGTCAAGGGGGTGGCTACTAAATAATTAGTTGTCTTCGTTCTAAAGCATATGGAGACAGACAAAGATCTAAATATGTATACCCTAGAGAAAAGTGAAAACAGGGAGACATGATAGAGACATCCAAATACCTCCACGGCTTGGTTGCTTTGATGAACAACATTTTATCTATAAATACTTATGATACAGTAAATTGCTGATATGGCTCTTTGCAACATGATCTGAATAAGGGTTCTTTGGTTCTCAAATGAAATAAGAATTGCCAAAGCCAATCTGTACCACCTTGAGAGACTGTGGCATAAAGATCATTCAGACTGTGCTTTGGCATGGTATAACTATGCACTGAAAGAATACAAAGAGACGATACTGGCAAAAAGAGACGATACTGGCAAAAAGAGACGATACTGGCAAAAAGAGACGATACTGGCAAAGGGCCGGTATTAGTCCTCACAAATTGTTCCAGGTAGTTTCACAATTGACCAAATGTACTAACAATATCTTAGCAGTAACAGTTTATCTGGGCCTTCCAAGTATCACCATGAGGATCTTGCAAGTGGTACAGAAAAAAAAAAAAAAAAACCACCAGCTGCACGTGTGTATACTGGAGCAAATCATTATGATTTATTTATTTGTTGAGTTTTATATACTGTCATTTGGTGAAGCCATCATAACTGTTTACAAAAGATTTAAATTGTAATTCTCTTAACAATTGTGAAAAAAATTGTGAAAAATAGGTATATGTATAACAGGGTGGATATTAAACAGAGTTAAAGCATTTCTGGTCCAGGAAAGAGTCATTCTGAGAGAGGAGGGTTTGTTTGGTGCTGGATGGAGACAATTTCTTTTGTGGATTTGGTTGAAAGTTCGATTGAGTGTTAGGATGATAAGAAGTATGAATGTCAATGTTGACTTTGCGAAACAGCCATGTTTTTAGGTCTTTTTTAAAGGTTTTGAGGTTAGGTTGGGTTTGCAGATCTTTTGGGAGGGAGTTCCAAATTTTAGGGGAGGCAATGGAAAAGGCTCTTTCTCTGGTTGTTGTCAAATGAGCATCTCTGATGGGTGGGATATTTAAACGTCCTGAGTTGTTTGAGCATAGGTTTCTTTGGGGATTCTGGGGGGGTTATGTTTAAGTCCTTGATGTTCATTTAGTATTCTATGTATGATGTTCATGGATTTGTGTTCATTTCGTGCTTTAATTGGAAGCCAGTGTAGTGAAATCAAAATGGGCATTATGTGATCATTTCTCTTTGTTCCTGTCAGAATTCTGGCTGCTGAATTCTGCAGAATCTGGAGAGGTTTGAGGTTTGAATATGGTATTCCAATTAGTAGGGAGTTGCAGTAGTCGATGGTAGAGAATACAAGTAGCTGTAAGACAGTTCTGAAGTTATAAGGGTTAAGAAACAGTTTTAAACATCTTAGGGTTAGTAGTCTGTGATAACCCTCTTTAGTTTTGTTTGATATGTGGTTCTTGAATGAAAGCTCTTTATCAATAATAATTCCTAGGTTCCTGGTGTGGGTGGTAGGAAGTATAGAGTTCATTTGATTGTCAAGTAAAGGTAGGGGTGGTGGAGATGGATTGGGTTTTTTGTCCATGAGGATTATTTCAGTTTTGTCGATGTTGATTATGAGTTTCAGTGAAGTTAGGAAAGGTTTAATTGAGATAAGTAGAGCAGAGGTTTCCTTGTAGGTGTCTTCGATTGAATTTTGGATGGGAATTAGAAGTTGAATGTCGTCAGCGTAGAGGAAGTGGGTGATTCCATTATCTTTCAGTAGTTGGCAGATGGGAAGAAGGTATATGTTAAATAGAGTGGCCGATAATGCTGATCCTTGGGGAATTCCAGTGTTGAGGTTAATCTTTTTGGATGGGTTATTGTTAATTAAAACTTGGTAGGTTCTGTCAGATAGATAGGAGGAGAACCATTGTAGGGTGGTGTCAGTTAAGCCGATTTCAGACAGTTGTTCTAAAAGTATATTGTGGTTTTCTGATCATATTACTCCCGTGCTTTTCTGCGTTGTATTGGCTGCAAGTGGAAGGGTAAGTAAACTTTAAACAGTTGACTTGTTCATAAGGCTCTAAACTTGGCTGCATTAGTTACATTTTTAATTGGCTTGCAAGAAATTTAAGACCAGTTGGAATGCATATGCTTGATATTCCATCTGTATATGTACTAAGATTAGCAGAATCCCATGATAGATCATTTGCTGCAATTGGCCCTAAGCTGTGGATTAGCTTGCCTGAGGTTGTCCGTAAAAAAATGTTTTTAAAGGCTTTTTGAAGAAGCATTCAAAGGGACTTTGTAATCCTAGCCCTGTTGAGTGTTGAGCTGATGAACTATTTATTTTAATGTTTATGTATCTTGTGTCAATTTTGTACTTTAAATTTATGAATGTGTTTTTTGAGAACCCACTTAGCATGCAGGATAATGCGGTATAGAAGTTTTAAAATAAAATACCTGCAGAACTCTCAGAGAAATTCAGGATTATTTTCTTTTGTTCAGGGGACAGACTGAGCACATAGGGTAGGAAAGAAATTCTGTAACAGAACTGGGTGAAGATCCCAAAGATCTGTTCATTAACATAAAAACATAAGTGGTGCCATGCTGGGTCAGACCAAAGGTCTATCAAACTCCAACAGTGGTCAATTGTATCATTGGGAAGTACCAGGCAGATCCCAAAGAGTTGATCCAATTCCTTGCTGCTCACCCCCAGTGACAAGTGGTTGCTTCTCCAAGACTATTTGACTAATAATTGTTTATAGACTTTTCCTATATGAACCTATGCAAACCCTTTTAAACCCAGCTATGTTAGATGCCTTGATAGCATCCTGTGGCATCTGATTCCACAGTCTGATTGTGCACCAAGTGAAAAATGCACTTCCCCTAATTTGTTTTACATCTGCTACTTGATAGTTTCATGGAGTGTTTCCCACTCTTAATACTATTTGAAAGGGTTGCACACAACTCATAATTTCATAAATCTATCATATTCCTTTGCAGTTGCCATTTCTCCAAGTTAGAGTCCTAATCTGTTTAGGCTTTCTTCATAGGGAGCCATTACATCCCTTTATCATTTTTGGTTGCTCTTCTTGTTATACTACATTTTTTCTGAGAAGGGACAATCCAAACTGCACAGAAAACTAGAGATGCAGTCACACCATGAATCACTTCAGAAGCCTATTAATATTTTCTCCTGGTTCCTTTCTGAATAATTCCTAATTTTCTACTTGTTTTTTTGACCACTGCTGCACACTGAACTAAGGATTTCAAGATACTGTTCACAATGACTCCAAGATCCTTTTGTTGAGTGTTAACTCCTAATATGGACCCAGGATTGTGTACCTACAGTTAGGATTATTTTTCCTATGTGCATCACTTTGCACATATCAATTTTAAATTCATCTCCCATTGAGGTGCCTGGCCCCCCAAGCTTCGCAGGATTCCTCACAGTCCATTCTTATTTTAACTTTAAATAATTTTGCATCATCTGCAGATTTGATCACCTTGCTCATGGTTTCTGTAGAATTTATACTTTTCCAAATCATTAATGTAAATGTTAAACAGAACCTGCCCATACAGATCCCTGAGGCATTCCACTATTTATCTCTTTTTATTGGAAAAAAACTGACCATTAAGTTCAGCTCTTTGTGTTTCCTATCTTTTAACCACAGTATGACTTTACATGCTATCCCATGACAAAGTTTCCTCAGGAATGTGTCAAATGCCTTCTGAAAATCCAAATACACTATAATTGACCAACTCACCTTTAACTACATGTTTCTTTACATCTTCAAAAAATTCAAAAAGATTAGTGAGGCATAAGTTACCTTTTGCTGAATTGATGTTGGCTCTTTCCTATTAAGTCATGTCTATCCATATGACCTGTAATTCTGCTCTTAAGAATATCTTCTACTGTTTTTACCCAACACCAATGTCAAGTTCACCAGCCTATAGTTTTCCAGTTCACCTATGGAGCCCTTATTGAAAATTCACATTACGACCTCCTCCGTAAAGACCAAAGGAAAGAACTCATTTAGTTTTTCTGCTGTGGCCCTGTACTTCCCAAGTGCCCCTTTTCCCCCCTGGTTGTCTAGTGGTCCAACTGATTCTCCCATAGGCTTTTCACTTTTGAAGGTTTGATCAGAAAATGAATAGAGTAAGGGAGTGCAGTATCTAGACAAAGATACAGATGGATATTTTATTCAATTTAGGGTTTCTCAATATTCTTCTGTATTTTTTGAACTTTTTCTGCAAATCTAGACAAAAGTGAGAAATGATAGTCGAAAATATACATCGTTGAACAGCCTATCCATTAAGGAGAACAGAATAATAAAGAAGGGAAAATCTGTTTTCCCCCGAATGAAAGGAGGCATGCAATATTTTGGAGAGAGAATGCCGACAGTCCACACAACTAGCTTCCACATGATTTAGTAATATGGATGGGTTAGACATTTCAGACATTACAGACAAAAGATTCAAAGATTCCTGTTTAGAGTGGATTCCACCCATACCATTCAGCAACAGACACCCTCTCCTTAAGGACAAGTATTTAGTCCCCTTACCTACAGTAGCATATAAATCATGCTTTACGAATGCAACAGAAAGAGAACAGAAGGGCAGAGGGCTATGGTGAACTCTAAAAATACCTCAGCTTACGCAATGCTTCGATAAACCAGCAAGTGGCTGGGCACAGCCAAAAGAATGTCGAGACACTGTAGGAGCACTCATGTAAGCATTCAGCCCTCCCTCAAGCATCTATGCTTCTCCATATACTTCCTTGGCACCACTTCAGTTACAGAATACATTTCAAGAGTTTAACTTTAGCATCTCAGACCCTCCTTACTGTTGCTCTTTATATATATTTATATATATATATATATATATATATATATAAATATATATATTTCGTTCTATATATAGAACGAAAGCAGTTTTATTTAAGCAAGTATATAGGCAGAGTTTGTAAAATCAAGGATATTTATCATATGCAATATATTTTTATGATGTGTATTTATCTTTAATGAGTGTTATCTTCAGATTATGTTCAGATTAAAGCACCGTTCTTAAGTTTGTAACTTGTACTCTACGGTAAAATTACTTTACTGGCCTTTTCTTCTTTCCAGCTTGTTGCAAGCTTCCAAGTTCCCGCCCCCTGTTGATTGTAACTTTGACTTATTCCTGCTTTGGTTATCTTTCGTTTACGTGAATTTGTTACTCTAGTTTTTTCCCTCTGTTAAACTGTAAACCGATCCGATATGGTAATCTACTATGAAGGTCGGTATATAAAATTGTTAAATAAATAAATAAATAAAATATTCCTAGGGTCAGCAGCTTATCTTGTCTAGAAACTGCACGCCCTAAAAGCCAGGCATTTTCAGATCAAACCATCCATTTCCATAGTCCTCTCCACCATTCTCAGCAACATACTGTACTTCCTTGTTTGCAGATGCCATAATGTTGGAAAGTACCGATGTTAGAGGAAAATACTGTATGGGAGAAGCTCACCTTCCACACTTAAAAAATACATTAACGCTGCAAGATACCTTGGATCCTGTCCTTATGCTGATTGCTACATTTCAAATAGATCACACAAAAATTGTGAATTTTAACACAGAACACCATATAAAAAACAAATACAGTTCATGGCAATTCCTATTTAATACCAGAGTTTAGCTAACAGAAAAGTATTAATCAGTTACAACTTTCTGGAGTTAAATTTATATGAAATTTCTACATTAAAGAGCAGGAAATAGTGGTGAATAAAGACTCAGGTAATTATATAAGGTCTTTGGTATTAAACTAGAAGGGGGGAGTGTAAACTTTAAAAAAAGAAAAAAAGATTGTTAACTAGCTCAAAGAAACAACAAACAATTTGTGGTTCACAGAATTAGCACAGCAAACTATTAACAACAAAAAGTATCCAGTTTTCTCAAATCAGTGAATCTGTGAAGCTTCAGGAGATTTACCCAATCCACAGGGACCACAGCAGTTTCGTTCACTGCAGACCTCCCAAATCAACAAATCCTCATGTATCTGTTGCATTTCCCCCCAGACTCGTAAAGAAAATATTCAACAGCTTTCCCAGTGAACCTAAGGGAAACTTGGAAAGTCCCATGAACTCTAACCAGGTTGAAATTTGTCTGGTTTCAAGTTTGACCTCAAAATTTACTGCACATCTCTATGCACTCAGTAGCGAAAATGGACAGGATGGATCCTAGCAATCTCTCTGCCACCAGTTAGATTCCTACAACGAAGCTCGCCTTAATGAGATCATGTCTGTCTTTCCCAAAAAGCTACAACACTTCAAATCCCCCCTCTTTTTTTTTTTTTCCCTATAGGGAAGCAGGACAGTTCAGGGAAAATCAGAGCATATTTGTGATGTCAAACATTTTGAAAGCTGCCCTGTTATTGGTTACTGGTTATAACCAGATGCAAATTTCTGCCCTGAAAGGAGGAGACCAGGCAGGAAATGCTCACTTCAGTCCTTGATACACTCTTCTCTAAAGAGTCATCCTGCAAAGTTAGCATGCTAACTGCGACACACAGTCTACAAAAAGTAATCCTCGAAACCTAAATATTTTACTTCTATATTACAGCTTTTGAGAAGATGATTCTTAGGAAAATTAATTTGTAGGCATTCTGCAAGAAAACGACTTACGTCCTAGTCATGTCCACCCATCTTGCCTGTCCTGTCCGTCTATGAATCCCCCCTCACCATGCAAAAATGACCCAAGGAGTGTTGCTGAAACTTGCTGGGTTGACGTGCCCATTGCCATTGGTCTCATTTTACCTGAGAAACTGCAGGAGGGTCCCCCAACCAGTGGTTGGCAAGTTATGAGGGCTTCTGCATTGCTGTGACTTGCTAGCACTGCTGTACCCAAGTGGAATGGCGCTTCTGCAACACCTACCCTAACCGCGCTATGTAATACTGACAGGGGTGTGGGGATGCGGGAGAGGGAGCAGGTGCACATGAAGGGAAGGGAGAGTCTGCGTAAGAACCACAGTTTGCTCTGTGTGACACTGAAAGAGTCTGGGGAAGAGCAGCAAGTATGTGCAAAGGCAGAGGACTGAACGAGTTGCGATGGAAACAATAAAGGGAAATAGCGGGAGGAAAAAAACAAACCGTACACCATCTGGACAGTACTCGTGTGGCATACGTTCCTGTAAAAAAAAAAAAAACCAAACACAAAAAAACGAACACTGTTCGTACTTCTGGGTACACTCTGAGCACACACCCTTTCTAATTGTTTTAAAAAGGCCTCAGACGTATATATTTAAAAAGTGCCTTTGATTATTTATATTTCTAAGACCCAGAGTTCAACACTGTGGTTAATTTTATCTCTCTGCTGCACTACTTCATCTGTGGTTAAAAGGCCCCTTTCTAAAGCTACAGCACAAGCAAAAAATAAAAATAAAACAAAACAAAACAAAAAAACCCTGACATAGCTCAGCTGGTGGTTAAACAAAATCAGTAAAATCCCTCTTTTTTTGCTCAGATTCAGAATTTTCTTCTGCAGGCAATAATAGTGTTTAAAAGTTCTGGAAGCTTCTTCAGCTCGGCCTTTTCCACTTTTATGAATCAGAGTAAAGCTGGGGAGGGGAGGCGTGTTTGTGGTGCAGTTCCTCATCACCACCCCCATGCAGGTACCACACCAACACAAACAGCCAAAGTGTGAAGAGAAATTTAAAAAACAAAGATAGGGGTTTATGGACTTTTTTTTTTTTTTTTTTTAATAGCATGGAAATTTAAATAAATAAATAAATAAATAAATACACACACACACATATATATACATAGTATATATACATATGGGATATATACATATATATACACACACACACATATACATACATATCCCATGACTTTTTAGTTTTTGTAGAAGCCTCTCATGAGGGACTTTGTCAAACGCCTCCTGAAAACCCAAATACACTACATCTACCGGTTCACCTTTATCCACACGTTTATTAACCCCTTCAAAAAGTGAAGCAGGTTTGTTAGGCAAGACTTGCCCTGGGTAAAGCCATGCTGACTTTGTTCCATTAAACCATGTCTTTCTATATGCTCTACAGTTTTGATCTTGAGAATAGTTTCCACTATTTTTCCCAGCTGAGCTGGGGTGAGGCATGCAGACAGATAAATGCACAGCCAGAGAGGAAAAAGAGAAAAGCTGAAGAAAAGAAAAGACAAGAAAATACAAACTCGAGAAGAGCAGGAATGAGAAGAGAGTGAGCCAACTAGACCAAAGACAACGTAAACAGGCTGGGAAACTTTCTTCTTAACCAACAGCAATCACTGCACCTCACAGACATGCGCACGATGCAGTAGCACTCCACGCACAGGTCCAGTGTAAAACGCAAACATTCTTGGAAACTGCGCACTCCCTGGAGTCTCACTTCTAGTTCTTTGCTCTGTATTATTTATGCACATTCAGTGCCTTGAACTCCTGTGGGCAGTCATGTTAGGTCGCAAACTGTAGGCACTCAAAGCCTCTCAGGATTGGCACTGCTGAGGGCTATAAAAAAAAGGTGACTCCTTCAAACATATATAATGAACATTTTTGCACATGCACAAAAAAAAAAGTAAACAAATCTAGGCATAGGAGCAAGAAAAGGACAGTGCCAAGAAAGGTAAAACATCACAATTATAAGCTAACTAGGCATCACAGAGTCACAACTTTAAATTCAGACTTGCCTGCACCAAGCACCACATTGTATTCGGGGTGGAGTAAAAAAACTGCACATAATAATGTGAAGAATGAAACAAACCGGATTAAGCAATTATAACCTGTGTTCCCACCCATCTCAATGCCGGTCAAGGTGGACATTCTTTCAACGTTTAAAAAACGGAGGATGTGTTTTCTGTTGCTCTCAACTGTTCCCGCCTCCATAGCTCCAAATTCCAGAGCATCATGACCTTCAGGATGAAAGAATTACGCATATTGTTCTTATCTTCCTCCTGCCTTGGTTGTTCAAATAAATGCTGCTCTCCTTTGTAGACTCAACTATCATAATGAAAGCTTTATTTGGCCAATTGCTAAATAAACTTCCAGAAAGCATTAAACAATGAATAAGCTTAAAAAAAAAAAAAAAAACACAATTAGGGAGGTAAGAAATGCCTCTGAACTGCCAAGCGGCTGTGGCATATATCTCAAAGTCAGAGAAAGGTCTCGACAGTGTAGCCTGCACAGCGATGGCGGACATCACAAGACAGCTGATTTGCTCTCAAAGCAGTTAACCCCATATAGAATGAAGCATCCGGTTATATTTCAATATAGCTAAACAAACTCCAGATGACACAAGAAGGAGAGAGGGGGAAATCCCACCAGGAAGCCCTCACACGTTAACACATTCCGTTTCTTTAGAGAGTAAATGCATACCAAGATGGTAGAACCAAGGATGGCAAGTTGTCTACCTTGTATAAAAGGTAGGCCAGGTGGTGCTCCTCTCCAGACAGCCCAGCACACAAACATTTCTCACATCATACATGGATTTTCAAACTTGGCAGAGACAGATTCATATTTCAGCTAAATCTCATAGATGTCATGCATAGATTTTGGGATTGTAGAATGGATACCCTTGAAAATAGTTTGAAAAAAAAAGAGCAAAGACTTATCAATGGGTCTAGTTTTCAGGATATGTATGTACCCAAAAACTGCTGCCAATAAGACTAATTAACCATTTACTGTTGATGTGGACATGCTAAAACACAAACCTGTTTATAAAACTCAAGGGCTAAAGTTCAACATTTCTATCCTACTGTCACAATTTGAATCCTTTAACAAAAATGAATGAAAGTTACCTTATGATTTTAGACTCTTGTTAATGGAAGTAAATAAAAGTTTTAGTAAAGGCAAGCAATCTCACACTGAATGGAATTTGTGGCATAATTTTGCCAAGTCACAACAAATAGTCTAAATCGTTAAGACTAGAGGGCTGTGTGGCCAATAGATGTTTAGCAACCCCTCCCCCTTTGCGCACACACACACACACACCACAAAATCTGAGATCCGAGTATACTGTCTCATATTTATTCACAAACAAATCTCCAGAGAGTTTTTTTTTTAATTTCCACATGTCATCAAAGGAATGCTTTCAGAAAAATTTGTCCTCTGGAGCCCCTTAGCATTTACAAATAATTTAAAGAAAACAAAATAATCCAACCTCTTGTAGTGTAAGGTTGTTTAGAGAAATTTAGTTATTTGGAAACATAAGATATGCCATACTGGGTCATAGCAAGGGTCCATCAAGCCCAGTATCCTGTTTCCAACTATGGCCAATCCAAGTCACAAGTACCCAAACATTACATTGATCACAAGCTACTATTGCTTATTAATTACCATAATAACAGTTTATGGATTTTTCCTCTTGGAACTTATCCAAACCTTTTTTAAACCCAGTTACATTAACTACTGTAACCACATCCTCTGGCAATGATTTCCAGAGCTTAACTATGCGCTGAGTGAAATAATTTTCTTCAATTTGTTTTAAATGAGCTGCTTGCTAACTTTATGGAGAGCTCCCCTGGTCCTTCTATTACCTGAGAAAGTAAATAGCTGATTTACATTAACTTTTTCAAGTCCTTTCATGATTTTGTAGACCTATCATATCCCCCCTCAGTCATCTCTTCTCCAAACTGAACAGCCCTATCTTCTTTAGCCTTTCCTCATAGGGGAGCTGTTCCATGCCCTTTATTATTTTGGTCGCCTTTCTCTGCACTTTTTCCAGTGCAACTATATCTTTTTTGAGATACGGCGACCAGAATTGTACACAGTATTCAAGGTGCGGTTTCACCATGCAGTGATACAGAGGCATGATGACATCCTCTGTTTCATTTGCCATTCCCTTCCTAATAATTCCTAATTTTTGATCGCCACAGCACACTGAGCTGACAAGTCAATGTATTATCTACTATGATGCCTAGATCTCTTTCCTGGGTGATAACTCCTACGACAGAACCTAACATTGTGTAACTATAGCAAGGGTTATTTTTCCCCTATATTACTCCTGAGGGAATTCTGCGCAAAAAAACTGAAGATTCTGCAAACTTTTTATTGGTCAAAATAACACAATTTACATGAGTGTTAAGTAATTACATTTTAAATTATTACAGAAAAAAGTTATTAAAGTTGCAGAATTGTAAATATTTTGAGCAGAATTTCCTTAGAAATTCACTGTAAGAATGTCCCTTCCACATACACACACCCTCATACAGGCTCCCTCACTCTCTCGCGCACACACATCCCCTCATAAAGGTCCTCTCTCTTGCATACACACCCACACAAGCTCCCTTTCTTTCACACATACCTCCTCACACAGGCTACCTATGTGTCTCTCTCACGCAGCCCTTCACACAGGCTCTGTCTCACACATTCACAATCCCTTCACACAGGCTAGCACCCTCACATACACGAGCTCCCAAACTCTCACACACATTCACACTCCTTCACAATCTCCTCATATAGGCTCCCTCTCTCTGAAACCCACACTCAAGCATCGCCCCCACCCACCCTCTCTCTCACCCTCCTCTTACCAACCATGCTGTCACCCTTCCCTCTCTCTCACACACATTCTCTCTTACCGGCATCCCCCCCCATGCTCTCTCTCTCTCACTCCCTCCTGCTCTCTCACCCTCCCAGACACACATTCTCTCTCTCCGGCATGCCGCAGGACGCGCTCCAATCGTGGCATGCCGGGGTCCCCTCTGCTATGTTCTGCGCGGGGGGGGGGGGGGATTCTGCGCAAATTCTACATTCCGCAGTAGTGCAGAATTTCCCCAGGAGTACTATATGCATCACTTTGCACTTGTCCACATTAAATTTCATTTACCATTTGGAAGCCCAATCCTTCCAGTTTCAAAAGGTCCTCCTGCAATTCATCACAATCCACTTGAGATTTAACTTCTCTACATAATTTTGTCATCCACAAATTTGATCATCTCACTCATCGTACCCCTTTCCAGATCATTTATAAACATATTAAAAAGCACTGGTCCAAGTACAGATCCCTGAGGCACTCCACTGTTTACCTTTTTCCACTGTGAAGACGACCATTTAATCCTACTCTCTGTTTCCTGTCTTTTAGCCAGCTTGCAATCCACAAAAGGCCATCATCTCCTATCCCATGACTTTTTATTTTTCTTAGAAGCCTATCATGAGGGATTTTGTCGAACGCCTTCTGAAAATCCAAACACACCACATCTACTGGTTCACGTTTGTCCGCATGTTTATTACCCCTTCAGAAAAATGTAGGAGATTTGTGAGGCAAGACTTCCCTTGGGTAAATCCATGTTGGCCGAGTCCCATCAAACCATGTCTATCTAAATGGTTTGTGATTTTATTCTTTAAACAGTAGTAACAAAACGTAAAAAAATATATACAGGGAGTAGTGGAGCGGAGCATGATCATTAAAGGTGTGCTTTAGCTAAAAACCATGGGTGATCCCTTTTGTCAAACAGGACAATTCCAGTTTTTGGTAACTTTATGTAAGTGATAACACTTTTTTTTTTTTTTTTGCTATAAACGCTCAATTTATATGTCTGCGAGCCTGAGGAAATATACGTTTGCGTGCCAGAAATGCACATTTCTCCCTAATGTGCTCCTTTTGTAGGTTGCTTTGATTTCTCGTTCGTTGGAATATTGCATCGGGCACACAGGGGAATGTGGACGCACATGCGTTAGGAAAACAGGCACTCGTTTTTTGCGCATGTCTTATCATGTCAGCCTGTAAGCACTTTTCCTATAGACGCAGAATGGGGAAAAAGCCTTAGTAAAATCAGGCACTGGGTGTGTTATAGCTTTTGAGGCAATACTGTTGCCCAGAGCTTGTCGTTGCTAAGGCTCCAGACCCAACAAATATAAAATTTGAAGGAAAGGGTATCTGTCAATCAGTTTAGATTCATGAGATGCATTGAAGTAATGTCCACTTTCAAATTCTTTGTCCTAGGATTTCTTGCTTTGAGCCGTACATGTGACCTTCCACGTGCTCTGGAGGGGAAAATAAATAAATAAATAAACCCTCTAGTAAAAAGATCTGCTTCCTTGAAATGAAAAGCATTTCCACCTCCACATTCTATTGGCAGCTGGACAAGAGACGTTTTTAAATCGTTTTTGTTTGGGAATGGCTGAAGGCTATCCTTCTCTACAACACATGCTGGCCAAAATCAGTCTGTATTTATCTTGTGTTCCTTCTTATCATGCACGCCCTAGGTTCTGCACAATACTGTGGAACGGTGGGAGAGACTCTCAGGTCACAGGCCAGGCTTTGCTATGTAACTCCTTGGTATCGAGCAGATTTTTTTCTGCACTTGCTCTGTTTTGTTCCTCTTTTAAAAGCTTCACTCTTTTGTAAAAATACATTTCAAGCGAGTACGCATTGTTAGCTTTGTCTCAGGAATTAGTATTGATGCCATTGTTTCATCAGGTGGCTCTCACACCAGCTCTGCTGCGCTTAGGGATATGCCCGCTGTTTCCACAAAAATAAAAAAATTTGAGAAGAGACTTCTGGGTTACCCTCGGAAAACCTTCTAGCATATTACTGGTGAGAGCATGCCATATAATCAGTAACAAACATACTTTCATTCAGTATCTCAAAGAGTCATCTCCCGAAGCATAATACTGCACGTACAACTGTCACATGTGTTAAATAATGCATGCAGCCTTTTGTGATTTATATCATGTCTTACAATAAACTCCAGGCATGAGTGTATAATGAGTAACGCAACATTTCAAGCATTAATTATTGCTTCTGAAGTCCATGGATATGGTTCCTTGATAGTGTGTTTGGATAACCCAGAAAAAAAAAAACAACCACACCACACACATGCCCTCAGAATATGGTGCCTTATTTCAAGGCTACTAGTCATTCTTCACATATTGCCTGAATGCTGGCACACAGGAGTGGCTTACTGGTTAGAGCAGTGAGCTGAGAACCAGGGAAGCCAGGAGTTCAAATCTTTGACACGCCTTGTGACCTTGGGTATATCACCTCAACCTCTATTGGATCAGATACCAATTTAGAGATACCAAGCTCTTGAGCTGAGATCTGGGAAGACAAGTAATAAATAAAAGCAGTAATTTATTTGACTTGATGAAAGCTTAAGATAAGCTTGGATATGAAGCCTCCACTTTCAGAAATAATGTGGATCTGATAAAGCAGCATGGATGTATGCACACACAGAACACGGCATGCAGAGAAAGTGTATTGTCTAGAGAAAGACTGCAGAATGGTGAATACAACACATATGCTTGGTTTGATATTTGCAAGGTAGGAGAAAGGTGACTATCTGAACATTGCTGAAAACAAAAGCAAAGTGCCTCAGATTGAAGTAAAGGGTGAAACCAAATCAGACCCAGTCACCTAGGATTGTCATTAGACTACACTTTAGTCATTTAAACCTTTCGAAGCAGGGCAGAGGTAAAATGAAAATACTTGATTTCTCCTCCCAAAGCCCTGTTTCCAAGTACAGTCAGTCCTGGTTAATCTGTAAACTGGTTTATCCAGATATCCGTGCATGCTTAACACCTAGCAGGTGGCCAACCTTCAAATATGCATAACTTTGTCTGGTTTATCAGAACATTTTCTAATTCAGATAAAATTCAGCGGGGGAGGGGGGGGATTAACAAGGTCTTGAAATGCGACACCTTTAAAATTTAGCATAATGTGCAATCCTTGTTTTCTGCCCTCCCATTAGGTGCTACTGCCTAATAGAAAGTGTTCTCCCTTTGACACAGGATAAGGTTAAGAGAGCAAGGAGGAGGCGGCTCAGAGTACAGATTTTTAAGATTTTTTTTTCTGCTCTGGTAGTGACCAAGAGCCAGTGATACATCAGATTCAGCTGGTAGGTTATCAGAAAGTCAGCTACCAGCCTAGGTCCAATTCCCATATTATAACGGATGCTTTAGTTGGAGGCCTCAATGAAGATGGTCAAAAGACTACGAAACTTCACAAGTATTCCCCGTGGAGTGTCAGAAAGCCTGGCCTGTTTGTAGCACTTGAAGTTCACCAATTCCTGTTCAACAGCATAGGGTGGGGGTAGGTTAACTCCAGTCCTGGAGTGCCACAACTAGATCAGGTATTCAAGACACCCACAATGAATATGCAAGAGGAATTTGGATTCAGAGACAATCAATACGAACTATGGCTTCTTTACAGTCTGGGGTACTGATGCGCAGACATTAAGGAAAAAAACACACAGGACTGCTTCTACAGCCAAGTCCATAAGCAAAGCACGTGAAGCAGCACTGACTGATCCATGGGGGTAACCTGCATGGCGTGACAGATACTACCATGGGAAGCTTGCTGGGCAGACTGGACGGACCATTGGTCCTTTTCTGCTGTCATTTCTATGTATATTTACATGTACCGTTGCCATTGTACGCAAATCTCTCTCATGTGCATTCTTTGTGAAACTCCTGAAAAATAGATCCGTTTGTGGCACTCCAGGACCAGAGTTACCTATCCCTAGCACAGGGTCATGATTTTATACCGAAAATGTAATTCTTCAGGGAGTAGAAGAGTACCGTAGTGCGTTCAAATCCCATTCCCACACCTTATAACCTTAAGCAAGTCACTTTTCCTCTCCATTGCCTCAGGTATAAACAAATTGTGAGAGACCTCTGGGGGCAGGGAAATACATGCAGTACTTGAATGCAATCCGCTTTGAAAGTGCCTGAAAAGTGGAATATAAATAAATAATAAATTCAGTGACTATTTAAGGGCTGCAAATGGGTCAGAGTTTCACGATATCCCTAATGAATATTCATGGAGATAGATTTGCATACCCCCTGGGCAGAGTGCCTGCAATTCTCTCTCGTGAATATTCTTTAGGGATTACCTGATCTATTGGTGGCCCTTGAGGACCAGCAGTGAATACCACTGCCTTAGGGGTAATTTTTAAGCAGGCCTGCGGGTACTTTGTACGCGCACGCTTATAAACAAATGTTTTTAAAAAGGGTAACTCCCCACCGTTTTTAAACTTTGAAAATTTGGGGCTAGCTGAAGCAGCAGGTGCAAAGTCAGCACTGTAAACTGTGCACAAGCATTTCAAAATGAAACCCCCAAATGTCTGCCACATCCACCCTCTTCCCAACCCCACTTCGTTTTGAAAGAGTGCAAGTACTTTTGCTCGCTGATGGGGGGAGGGCAATTTTTATGCAATCATTTGGGCAAAAAAAAAAAAAAATGGTTTGAAAACTGCGCTCCCTATGTCCCAAATGCACACCTGGGAGGTCAATCCGGAGTTTGGCTGAGATGCAACTATGTCCTGTTAATACTAAAGTCAGTGTTTAGCAGAGAACTGAACACAGAGAAAGGAGCATCACTGCCCTGCAGTGTGGGTGAATGGAGAGCTTGCAGGACAAGCATCAGCTTGGCCCCACTCCATGCCTAAATTCATCACCTTTCCTTACTCCTGTCTTTTGCTCCTAATGAGATCTCCCATCTTCTGAAGGCAAACCTTGGGTCACCTTCAGGACTCCATGCCTTATCCTGTGTGTCATTAGTCTGGAACGTGGCCAAGCCGTGTTGCCAGCCACATTAGGCGACGACACCTCTCCACAGTTATACCTAGGAGTATATCAAAGCCCTATTGCTGCTCTGTACTGTCAACCTAACCACCAGGGAAGTTTACTCAGCAGCACCAATGCTCCAAGCAAGTTGGTTACCTCTCATGCTTTTGACCATCTAGTGTTTTGGATAAATGGGCATGTATATTTCCAGGCTGACATGTTAATCCACAATTTTGCAAGCCATACCACTGTATCAATGGCTTTATGATCAGGATACTACAAAAGCAACTACAAAACCACTCAAGAAGGTTAGAAGATACTCAAAATTAAGATGATCAACACTTGAAACCAGCACAAAAGAACTTAGGGAGCTTGCCTGCCTTACCAATTCTTCTGTAGCTGTAAATCCTGTATTTTGTCTCCCTATCCATCCACCCCACCCTTTAACTTCATAACTTTTAACAGTTTGAATATTGCAATCACATTACTATTGCAATGTAATTTGTTTCCATACTGAAGTAACTTCATGCCTCACTAATTTGCTATGGCCCGATGAAGGTGGCACGGCTCTTAAAAGCTAGTTGTAAAAGGTACAAAATTTGTCCAGTAAACAAGCATCGCCCACAGCTTGTTTGACCTTTTATTTCAACACACCTAAACCAAAACCCCAAGTTCCCTATTTCATTAGCCTAGCGCTCTCTCTTCTGCTCTTACCAGCTCCCTCTGTATCTGGAATATCACTTGAAAAAGGAGAGGCTCCAAGAGACTGGTGAACAGCAGCCATAGGAACGCTCCATACAAAGTGAACATGGAGATCTAGAGACCCATTAGCTTAACATCAGTGGTAGGCAAGACAATGGAGGCACTACTGAAGAACAAACAATGCAGTACCTTGAAACCAGTGGATTGCAGGATCATAAGCAACATGGTTTCACAAGGGGAAAAAAAAATCGTGACAGCCATTAATTTATTTTCATGAAATGACATACCTAGAATAGTAGATCCGGGGGGGGGGGGGGGGGGGGCGAGAGAGGCGGGGCATACAGATGTGGCTTTTCTGACATTCCACACAAAAGACTTGTGAGAAAGCTAGCCAGACTGGGAAGCTGGAAGAAAAATTCTAAATTACGTGAGAAGTTGGTTGAGCAAGAGAGTGGAGGGGAGGGGCACAGGGATCAAAGGCAAGTTCCATTCCTCCTCAATGGCAGGGGGAAAGATCAGAAGGGAAAAGCATAACTGTTTGCAGATAGTATGAAAATCTGAACCAGAGTAGATATGCCTAGAAAGACTAAATATTATAGTTAGCATTAAAAACTTGGAAACATGGTCAAAAAGTAAACTATTCTTTAATTAAAAAAATAAATACATAAAAAAAACACAAGATTATGCACTTAGGATGCAAAATTCCATGGGATAAATAACTTTCTGAAGATTAAAAACTAACAGTCAGGAAAAAGATCTGGGGAGAATAATCTCCGATGATTTCAAGGTAGCCAGTCAGGGTGACAAAGCAGATGAGAAAGGGTAGGCTTGATTGCAAACCTCTCTGTATCACTATGAGCTTTTATACAGCTCGCAATCAATACTGAAGACCCACCTGTGCTGCCCTATTCTTTCCCTCTTCTCAATAAGCTGACTGAGAAAGTGGGTATCAAATAATAAGCAACTAGATATTGGGCCTTTTTATAAAGATGCATTTCTCTTTGGTGCAATTTTCAGTTTTGCTAGATGGGCGTGTGCAACCTTTTCACGCGAGAGTCTTCACAATATCCAGAGTTCGATTGAAGGTTACAAACTTTGCCTCTATTGGCATGTCAGTTATACGTGAAATGTGATATTTATCCATTCTGAATGCAACCTGCCCTCAAACCTGAAAGCTACCAAACGTACTGGTTTTTAAGTACAACAAATTCCTTCAATAAAACGGAACAATATAATTACAACACAAAGCACTTAGACAAGCTGAAATCAGATCAGAAATTTAGTTTACATGACCTTGGACACAGATTTTAAAAGAACTACCTGGATTCAGCAGTAGCAACTCATCCTTGATAAGGGGATGCATCCATAGGAGAATATTTCTTATCCCATGAAGTGGTACTGTCCACAGGCTTCCTTTATTAACAAAACATTTCACATCATGTAGCAAAGAGAAGGTTGGATTAGAACAAACTGTTCTTCAGAGTCTAATAGGACACAACATCACCACTCCCCGCCCCCCTCCCATTTGAAAATAGGTTAAGGTATTTATAAAAAGGTTGGTCGGGGAGAAGAGTCACCAGGCAGATGGCTCTTTCCTGTAATGAAGCTGGCATCCGACAGACAGTTGGCACAGCAACCCTTCACCAGTGGACAGCATGAGGAAGTTCACAAGCTAGAAGAGACAGGAAAATCCCGACCAGGACGGGACCAAACACAGGCAGCTCGAAATCTGTGCATCTATCAGTCACATATTGCCAGAAGGGACAAAGCAACTCATTCTTTTAGAAATATGTGCCATTTCAGTTTCCATAAATCCCTTATTCACTGACATGATCTGTTCCCCATGGCACCATTATCTGTCATTCATCTGTCTTAGGTCATCAAAGTTCCAATAAATGCAAGACACTCCCTTCAAGGGCTTCACTACAACACTGACTACCAAGTAGAATAAATACCCAACTATCAGTGCAAACTCATGCCAACAAAAGTAAATGAAGAGCTGCCCAACTTCCACACACAGAGGCCGATGCAATAAAGCACATTAGGAGCTAAGCTGAAATGCAGCAACTGTTTTCCTAATGCAAGCGCAGCCATATCTCCAATGAGCCCGATGCAGTATTCAAATAGGAGCAGCACACGGAGGGAGAAATACCTACTGTACTTGAATGTAACTCGCCTTCAGCTACTATGAAAAAGCATGAGCTAAATACACTAAATAATAACAAATGTATATTTCAGATGTGATTAGCATGCAGGAGTTTATTGCACTGGGGGGTCTAAATTGTGCATTTTTTTTTTAAAGTGTGCTTCTTTTTATATTGCAGAAGTTGATGACTTTGTGGATTTTAATGTGGAAAAAAAAAATGTTTTGAAAATCATGCTTTCGCCGATTTATGGCTCTAGCCTGGACCACATAGTCCTCATTCCTCTTCACCTCTGGTCCTCCTATTCTCCTCTAGATATCCTCATTTGCACATGCAAGACACAGCAGAACAGAATAAAGCAGCACAGATACACCATTTTGCATGCTAGCTGCTAGACAGTGAGTAAACATTTACTCCACCTCCAGAGCCAAAGTTAAATTTCCCACATCAAAGAACGCGTTGGACTGTCATGCTTTAAACACACATCCATGCATTGGAAAGTAATAGCTAATGTCTTCATTTACATTAAATTTACATGCATGGGTTACCATCTGGCATTGCCTGCTTAGAATACATGTTTTATGCACGTTAACCTCCTTGCTGCACTGGCAGTTATTACGTGCATGAAACGTGCTCTTACCAGCAGATAATGTTATACTTATTATCCGCAACCCCATGTTAATTGCTTATATTTATTATCTACTTGATCTTTCCAAAGCTTGTTATATACCTCTGTATGCTCTCCAAGTTCCGCCTATCTCCCTGTTTTATTGTATTTCCCTGCTGTTATAAGTTACATGTAAACCAATATGATGTCTTGACGAATACCGGTATATAAAAACTCTAAAATAAATAATAAATAAGATTAAAAAAAAAAGCCATTCATCCAGTCGCACTTTATTGCATCAACCTGACAGTATTTAGATAGACAGCACATGCAGAGATTGCTCTTTACCTTGTTGATTATTCAATTTGTTCTTTTATTTATTTATTTATTTTTAATTTTTATATACCGAAGTTCTTGTGAGAATTACAAATCACTCCGGTTTACATAAAACGATGAACTGCCCAACAGAGAAAGGGGCTTTACATGGAACCATAGAACAGATGGAACAATAAAACCGGATGTCCATTTAACATAGTAATAAATAATTATAATATATACTATTTAACTATTTAACGTAGAAATAATGACATGTTAAAAGCTATAAAATAAATACAATAAAAAAATATGAAGAACTTTTGGACTAAAAGATTGATTGAACAGTTGCAGAGTCCTGATAGTAGGACTTGGTGAGGTGTCCATAATTTGGGGAAACCTAATATTTAGGAAGTCCTCCCGTCTAGGTAGCATTGAGAGTCTGGGAAGGCTTGTTGGAAAAGCCAGGTCTTCAGTCTTTTTTTGAACTCTTGATGACTGGGTTCTAGTCTTAGATCTGGGGGGAGCGCGTTCCACTGGTGGGGGCCTGCTGAAGATAGTGCTCGTTTGCTCAATGCTGATTATACTTGTGGGACCTGTAGTGTTCCTTTGTATGCGCTTCTAATTGGTCTGGAAGATGTATGTGGTTGAAGTTGAGAGCTTAGCATGATAGGAGCCAGTTCGTATGTTGCTTTGTGGACGATTGTGAGTATCTTATAGAGTATCCTGTATTTGATAGGCAGCCAATGTAAGTTACGAAGGATAGGGGTGATATGGTCTTTTCTGTTAGAACTTGTGAGGATTCTAGCCGCGGAATTCTGTACCATCTGTAATGGTTTGATGGTGTTGATGGGTAGACCTAGCAGAAGGGAGTTGCAATAGTCGAGCTTAGATAGTATGATGGATTGCAGTACTAGCCTGAAGTCGGAGAAGTAAAGGAGTGGTTTAAGTTTTTTGAGGACTTGCAGTTTGTAAAAGCAGTCCTTTGTGGTAGTGTTTACGAACTTTTTTAGGTTTAGATGGTTGTCTAGCCAGGCTCCAAACCATCTTCTTTAGAGCAGTGTAAAGTTCTCACCTTTGTTTGTCCAAAGACCAGGTGTGATCCTGGGGGGGGGGGGTGAGACCCCAATCTGATGCATGCATGCAAGAGATTGTGTGGAGTGCGTGTGAAAGATTGAGTATGTGTGAGTGTGTAGGAGTGTCTGCTCCAGACTTTCAAGTTGTATAAGCTTAGACTAGAATGAAATAACCATTATACACCAAGTCACTACAGATTGAAAATGGAATATGAAGCTCATCAAGTATTGCCTTTCTGTGCTGCTGGCATTAACTAATTTACTCGTTTCCCAATGAGGTTTGCTAACAGGCTGGTAATATACAAAGCTCAGTGTTAAACGAATACTTCAGTTCTTTGTTCACTAAAGAGGACCCTGGAGAAGGACTGTCGCTAGTTAACAAGAAACTGGAGGGGAGTGGAGTAGATGTAACTCCATTTACAATAGAAAATGTATGGGAAGAGCTGGACAAACTGAAAGTGGACAAAGCCATGGGACCTGATGAAGTTCATCCCAGGATACTGAGGGAGCTCAGAGATGTACTGGAGGGTCCGCTGTGTGACCTGTTCAATAGATTCCTAGAAACAGGAGTGGTGCCGAGTGATTGGAGAAGAGCGGTGGTGGTCCCGCTTCACAAGAGTGGGAACAGAGAAGAGGCTGGTAACTACAGACCAGTTAGCCTAACTTTGGTGGTGGGAAAAGTAATGGAGTCACTGTTAAAAGAGAGAATAGTGAACTATCTACAGTCGGAGAATTGCTGGACCAGAGGCAGCATGGATTCACCAGGGGAAGATCCCGTCAGACAAATCTGATTGACTTTTTTGACTGGGTAACCAAGGAATTGAATCAAGGAAGAGCACTCGATGTCATCTACTTGGATTTCAGCTTTTGACACGGTCCCGCACAGGAGACTGGTGAATAAAATGATAAGCTTAGGAGTGAGTGCCGAGGTGGTGGCCTGGATTGCAAATTGGTTGACAGACAGAAGACAATGTGTGATGGTAAATGGAGCTCTCTCTGAAGAGAGGGAGGTTTTAAGCAGTGTACCACAAGGATCGGTGTTGGGACCGGTCCTGTTCAATATCTTTGTGAGCGACATTGCGGATGGGATAGAAGGTAAGGTTTGTCTTTTTGCGGATTACACTAAGATCTGCAACAGAGTGGACACGCCAGAAGGCGTGGAGAGAATGAGATGGGATTTAAGGAAGCTGGAAGAGAGAGATACATATTTCCTGTTGCTGAGAAAAAACTAAGTGAGTGTAAGCATCCTTTAGTCAGTCCCATTTTTTTTAAGAAAAGAGATCAAGGTGCTAGGAAAACCACTGAACTTTTCTCTCTATGAATTTGTTCAAGACAATTAAGTCTAGGATAGGACAGAGTCCCCCTGCTTTCTTTGTCATCAGGAAATACTTGGAGTAAAACCCCCCCTCTTTGTGCCCTTGTGGAACAAGCTTGACCGCTTTTGTCATTAAAAGGGTGGCGAGCTCCTTTAGAAGCAGTTCCTGATTCACAAAGTAACTCCAGCTAGAGTTTGGAGGCTGATGTAGCAGGAGATTAAATAGATTTAATCCTCTCCTGATGTTGAGAACCCAGATGTCCAAGGTTAACCTGGGCCATCAGTTTATGTGAAAAGCAGCCTCTCCCTGACCGGAAATCAGGAATACTGAGATCCTGGCTGTTCCCTGCAATCCAATCAAAACACTGTCCCAGGAATTGACTGGGTTGCTCTCTAGAACTTTGGTTCCTTTTGCTGCTTAGGACAGGCATGAAAGATCTGTTGTGTATGGGATTGAGAGGGTAGAGGATAGGGCCTCCTTGGGTGGAAGAAGTACCTCCTCTGTCTTAGGTCTTGAGTGCCAATGCTACTGCATCCTTCACTTGATCTCTGAAGAGATTCTCCCCTGTACACATCATATCAGCACATCTTTCCTGCACTTCTGGACAGAGATATGAGGCCTGCAGCCAAGAAAGTCTATGGGCCTCCATCGCTATGGAAAAGACTTTCGAATTTCAAAGACATCAAAAAAATAGAATGGACCATGTGTTTTCCTGCACACTAACCCTTTATCCACTAATGACTGAAGGGCATCGTGCTTCTTCTGAGGAAGCTGCTCAGCCATCTTGCACTTGCTTCTATACCTCCCATATGTGTTAACCAATGAAGAGCTAGTATGAGGCTATGTGGGTGTTTCCCCCCTAATAGTATCCATGGATCTAGAATCCCTCCCTGGAGTCACTATATAGTGGGCTTTATACCTCTTGGCATTTTTGAGAGCATTTGACCACCACAGATTGGTGTAGTAACTGTCAATTGTTGAATATGGGAGTCCTTTGGACAAGATAAACTGCTTCCACCTTTCTCCTGACAAGTGCCACAGAAGGGGGATTTCCCACATCCTCATCTGTATCTCCTGAAGGATCTTGTGGACTGGATCTGCCACAATTGCCTTATGTGGCTCCATGAACTGGAGGATGTCCAGCATCTTGGTCCTGGACTCCTCCTCCATCTGCAATGTGAATGGACTCAGCCATCTTCCTAACAAATCCAGGGAAGGAGAGGTTCTCAGGTGGGGTACTTCCTTCTTTTTGATAGAGGAGAGGGGTCAGAAGGTAGCCCTGTCAACACCACCTCTACAGAGTCATAGTCGTAATCCCTAGAATATTTGGAATCTGACTCACTCTGGTCCACCAATGGCGAAAGCTCCTTTGGTGGTCAGCCCCAGCCACAGTCTCCAGGACGTGCACATGGCTGTTTTGGCCTAGATCCCAAGGATCTCTGATGGCTTGGGAAAACTTCCTTCCCAGAGGATCTGAGATCAGCAGCCATCAACCCCGATACCCCTCTGGGCATCAGAGTTAGAGCAGGTGCATTGCTGCCGAGCATCCAAAGGGAGTAGAGCAAGGGCTCAAGTCAATGAAGCCTGCCTTGGCACAGAAGCTCTGCAGCACCTTTTCCACAGCCTCAAAGACTGCAGATGTCAACACAGACTGGGAGGCAGGAGGGGTAATCACATCCTCTTTGGAACTGGGGGGGGGGGGGGAAGGGAGTCAGTGGCAGACATCAGGTGGAGACTGTCATGAATCCCTGATATATTTAGAGGATGAGTTCATCTTGGAATCACTTTGAGAGGTTCTCAACATACACTGCACTATCCTCACTCTCAGCATTGGACACTGATGGAGACCGATGCCTCTTCAGCTTTTCCCTTGATGCTCAGCATGAGATCTCCTTGATCTCAGAATCAAAGAGGCAGAGCCAGCCACCTTCTTCAACTGGGAAAGAATCAGACAATGGCCTGTCTCTGGGTTCCCTATCAGACAGTGGCATCAAGGGACTGACTATCTCCCTGGTGCTCAGCAGAAGACTGATGCCAATGGATCAGTCTTCTGCTGCTCAACATGTTTATCCATAAGTTCCAGGCAGGACTGGCATCCTTTCAGGGTCATGGTTGCTCATTTGTGACATCCCTGAATATCATGTGATGCCCTAAGCAAAAGGGCACATATATCATGGGTGTCCTTTTGTATTGAGGGCATTGTTGGAACCCAGACATGTCTGGCTGAAACAAAAGGGATGCAAAAATCATACTCAATGGCAGCAGCTGGATGATTGATGGCAGGCATTGCCAGCACACCGCCACGGAGGGAAATAGACATGAAAGAAAACTGAGAAAATTACCAACAACCTAACATAGGGAACCTACGAGGAAAAGACTGCGGGACCCCCCTGATGAATGATGCTGTTCTTTGGAAACAAATACCTAAACAAGTTCAGAAACAGGAGAGTGAGGCACCATACTGCAGTTGAAGGCTCCACAGAAAAAGAAAGACTGAAGGGACCCCGCATGGATGCACAGTATGACGACATGATGGGCATGCCCAATGAGGCACAGTCAAAGTTCTAGAAACTTTACCATAAGTTTCCTGTACTGGACTCCATCAGATGATGTCACCCAAGTGCGAGGACTGACAAACTACTTGTATTCTGGTAGCACTTCAGCACAGATCTCAGAAAATCAAACTTGGTGGAAGAAATTGGAATCCCTTAAAAAGGGAAAGAAATGGTTTATCATTGCTCTCAGTGACTCTTTGGATCATTAAATGTTTGATGGGAAAATTATTACTAGCCTATTCCTGCCTCCAGCAGTGCCCTTACAGTACAGCCTGTGACAATACGCTCTTGTGCTGTTGAATGAGTTTACAAGAGTGCAGTCTCTCCTGAGATAGGTCTTCCAATACATCAGGATGTGTCTAATCTAAGTTTCTTTTAGTTCACTTGTATTCATCAATACAGCACTCAAGATGAGAAATATGGGAGAAGGGTGCTATATTTGACAACATGGGCAGTCAAGAAATTGGCATGGGTTTCAGAGTGCAAGTTACAACATGTAGCACATCATTCAAGATGATATCTAAGCACTTTGTATGGCTGCAGTTATTCCACACTTGTGCTTAAGGCTCTGCAACAGAATGAACTAAAGCAACTGTTGCTGTTCAAAGCATTCTGGCACCCAACCTCAATATAGTGCCTGCCAACCTGAGGATAACATTTACCTATGGCATTGTTTTATCAATGTTTACATCATGTCAGGATATGCTTCAAGGTGACTGCTAAATATTTGGGAGACTTCTCATTCCTTCCTCAGCTATCACTAAAGGTAAACTAGGGGCTCTGCATGTGCTACTTTGGGGCCGAGCACACTGTATAACCCGCACTCGGACGTGGGTTAAATAGGCGCTAATCCACCTCCTAATGCAATAGGGGGATTAGTGACTATTTAACCTGTGTCCGACAAGGAGTGAATGCAATAGCACTCATCACATGCAAATGATTGTGAATGAGGCTACTACTCATTCACTCTGCATGCAAACAAAAAAAAAAAAAAAAAAAGAAGTGTGCGTCTCAGATGCACATTTTGCTCTCAGATAGCTGAGCACAGGTAAAAGTAGTACAGAAAAGCAGAAAAAACTGCTTTTCTGTACTTTTTTTTTTACACTTTAAAAAAAAACCAAAAAAAACTACATCTCAGCAGACCACCGAGTTATGAAGACCAACGCCGGTAAACTGGTATCTGCCAGTAATGAAAATGGACACCGAGTTTATCGGCGGCCATTTTCATTACTGGCAGACAGCCGGTTATGAAAACAGACACCGAGCTTGCCAGCATCTGTCTTCATAACCGGGGGTCGTGTTAGCAAGGAGGCGCTAGTGCAACTCCCTAATTTGGGTATAGCATGGCACCCCCCCCCCCCTTGCAGGCGCCTTGTGTATTTTAAAAAAGCGGGCGCTGACTTTTCAGCGCCCGCTTTCCGCGCTTTTTATTGCATCGGCCCCATTAGCAAGATGTAAATTTTGACCAGTGTCTTCTCTGCTGTAGGATGAAGGCACCATTTTCTGATGTAGCTTTCCAATATCTCTTCACATGAGGAGTATGTGACCTTCCAATTCTGCTGAGATAAGTCATCTTGCACGGAGTGTCATCCACATACTTTCAACACAGTTTGAGGTATATTGCAGCTAATACACATGTTCTAGAGTAGCAGCTGGGTCTGTCTAGCAGGCTGCAAGTGCTGTAATAACTACAGATTTGAGCAGAAACACAGGTGCTCATGTAGCTGGGTCTGTCTGGCAGGCAATGTAAAACTTATAGAAGGTCTGATTTGGACAACAACTATGCTAATATTGTTGGCTATTTAGATTTTTACAGAATTTTAAAAATTAGACATGAAAAAGGAAAGTGTGGGAGTTAACTAAGAAGGGATCTTGTATGTTTATCTGCCAAGATGGTGGAATACTGAAGAGGAAGATAAAGACAGACTGGATAAGTAGATAATTTACAGGCCGTATCCTTTGTCATGTGGACATGAATAACCAGGCAGACTGGATGCACCGGTTGGTCGTTTTCTGCTATCATCCACTATGTTACAAGGTGGAAGAGGGCAATTTTCAGAGAGCCAATTAAGCAAAGGTAAAACACACTTCAATCTGGCTAAATTATTTTGCATATTCACCATATTGCACAGAGGAGCATACTTTCTTCCTTACAGGGAAGTCAAAGAGTAGAATTCATTTATGAATAATTAACTGCAGCCATCTATATCTGCCTCCTTCTCTGGATTCACAGCCAAGTAAACCAGTATCAGTTTATTGGAGAAGCTTCAGTTATCTCAAGCTTCTTTACTCTGTCCATGGACATTTTTTTTTTATTCCTGGAGAAATTCTGTGCAACGCAGAATTTGGACAGAATTCCTCTCCCGTGCAGTATTTTCTGTGTAGTGCACAAAATTTGACTAAATAGAACTCGGAAACAACAATATTAGCATCAGTCTGCGTTGGGCTGGAAGAGGCGGGAGGCAACACTATTGCGCCAGAAGAGGAGAGATTGGGTACTGCCAGCCTGCACAGGATCAGAAGCAGCAGCTACTGCCATTTCTTGCATGGGCCAGGACATCAGAGGGAGTGGGGGGAATAAAAGTAAGAACTGGGCATCGAACCTCAGTGGAGGTGAGAGAGAGAAAACTAGGGGTCAAGCCACAAGAAAGAGGAGAAGGGAACAAACTGGGAAAGTGGTAGGAGAAGCCTGGAGAGAGAGGGAAAGAGCAAACTCAAGGAGGTCAGGCCTAGGGTAGGAGGAGTAAGAAGAAGAACGAGTTAGAGGTTCAGCCCGATGTATTTTATGGTACTCCTGGGAAAATTCTGAATCTTGGAGTAATAATATAAAATATAATACAGAAAAAAAAAGTAATTACTACTCAGACAGTGATCATATTGTGTTATTTTGACAAATAAATGAGCAGAATTGTAAAATAGTGTGCAGACTTCCTCCAAGAGTAACCTTGTACTCGCCAACAATTTATAAGTGCAAGTGGCCACCGCACTTGCACTTATAACCTGCATGCCTTCTGGCTTAAATACATGAAGTTAAGATCTTAAAATAGTTTCATGCCGTCTTGGTCGTCTGCTGGAGATCAGCAATGCCAACAATGCTGTCCATCTGAGGGAGAGGTGGCAGTACTCACCTTTTTGTATTATTATTATTTTAAAAACCATACACCCAGATAGGATATTTTGTGACAATTTGTACACACTTAAACCTGCATGGACAAATCACAACCCTCAAAAAAAAAAAACAAAACACAACAGATAATATACCCAGCATGGCAGGGAGACAAAACCACACCTTCAATCAAAAGTCGCTGAAAAAAAAATTGTTGATCAGAAAAAGCAAACTAAGACAAATACTTTGTTTTTAACTGGGTCCCAAGGAGATAAAGATGATCTACTCAAGGTCACACAGTCTTCAGTTATCGTGGGACTTTTTCTGAACCATTGTCCAATGGTTTAAACCACCAGGCTACTCTTCCTTCCCAATCAAGTGATTGGTACAACTACAATTGTTTTCAAATGGCTTGCAGAATCCAACTCAAACTCAAAATTCTCTATCTATATACACACACACACACATATTTATATATAGCAGGATATCACTGGTAACTGGAGATCAGAAGCAGGTGTTCTGTCACAGTCTCAAACTGAGGGGGAAATCTGGCAACTGGGTTGTGTCCAGGATGCAAGAACACTAAAAAAAACAACAAAAGGAACCATGCTTTCTGTTCATTAGAAACCCAAAACCTGGAAGTTTAAGAGATCAAAAAAAAAAAATTTCAGTGTGGATCAATTTTAAAATACAGACCAGAGGTACAAGTAGTATCAATTCTAGGCTCCCGGAAAATGCTTGGCTGCAGTCAGGTTTCTGTTCTTTCACCGTCATTGGCAAAGTAACTGACTGAGTCATTTGGAGTTGCACCCAATAGGTGAAATTACCCAAGACAAATCAAACAGGAGCAGCCAAGAGGAGCAGAGTAAATTTACAAGCTGGCTGCATTTTATTTTTAATTATATATTTGTTTTACAAGCATGCTTGTCCCAATCTTGGTTTCCTCATTTCATGCATGAACTGTACACTTGCTTCACTTAGGGAAATTAGAACAAGAGTCAATCAGCCTATTGATAAAGATGAATTTAAAAAAAAAAAAAAAATGTAGCTGCTGCCCACATCCCCTGTCATCTGCTTTCTTTTTTCCATTTAAACTTTATTCATACAATATCATAACATGATTCCAACAGGTTCAAAGCGGAAAAATGCACTTCAACCATGCTCCAACCTCAAATACAACGATTTTTCCAATAAAGCAAAATATACCTCAACTATATGGCTTATCACCTCTCCCCCTCCCAGCCCATTCCCATACCTTGCCCCTTTTCTCCAATCCTACCCACTCTCCCTCCATACTTCGAAATATTAGGAGTGGCAACATTAAACATACCAACAGTTTAGAACCCTTATTCCTGGATCCTTATGCTTGATTTTGTAACCATTCTATATAGGGACCCCAAATTCTTCCAAACCTAGACACCAAACCCAACTGTTTTGCTGTTAAATCTTTCCAGAATAAAATACTCGATATAATCTCTGCTTTATGGATCCCATACTAGGTACATTTGGCGATCGCCATTGATAAACAATTTCACCTTTGGTTGCCAGCAAAACTTGCATAAGCCGTTTATATGCCAATGTACTCAGACTCCCCCGGTATACCTAATAAAAAATAATTAACTTCGGCTCACATGGCACCAAACTCCCTGACATATCCTTGAATAGCAAAGTAACAGCCTCCCCACAGCTGTTACCGTTCGGTACGCACTCCCATCACATGTGCACAAACCTTCCTACCTGCCCACATCCCCGCCAGCAGCCCTCAGGAACCCTAGGAAACATGTTATGAAGTTTTGATGGAGTGAGATACCATCTAAAGAGAATTTTATACCCCGTCTCTCGCAAGGCCCTTCTTCACAGCTATAAAACAAACATTCATCCCACTCTATCTCGTCTAGTGAGGTGCCCAAATCTCTCTGCCATGCACAAATATGAGCTGCCTTGCCCTTCAAGTCCGCATTTAGCAACACATATAATGTAGAAATATGTTTATCTAGCTGGTCTGCTCTCTCACAGAACCCCTCAGAGTGTTCTTCCCCTGCCGAGATCCCGGGAGAGTCATTTTTTTTTTATCATCTGCTCTCTCAAGATTAGAAAAATTGGGCTTTTAAAATCAATGGACTTCTCGGGAAAGTCTTGCTCATTGCAATTTTACAACTCTGCAGCTTAGATTCTCTACCAGTGTGAAAAAAAATTCTGCTATTCTGGAAAAATCACATGGGTTGTTTCTCATTTCCCCACCCTAGCCGACATCTGAAGAGGATGTCCTGTGATGTCTGGGAAGTGTCTCTTTTCTCTTGGCTCTTTCAAAAAGGTATCAAAACCTCTGTTCCAGCTAGTGATGAAAGTTAAAAAAAAACAAGACCACTAAATGTAAATCCCCCCCAACGCTGGCCTGGGAGAGCCTGACCTTGTTAATCTCAGAAGTTAAGCAAGGTCGGGCCTAGCTAGAACCTGGATTGAGGAACACCACAGGGGGAGACCCCTGCAGTATTCTGCCAAGAAAGGGTCATGCGCACCGTTGTTGGGGCCGAAATTATCTGACCCAGTGTTTCCCGACCTCTGCACACTCAAGGCACATTCACAACAACAAAAATAGCTAACTGACCCCCACATACAGTGCAGACATAGAGAACGCTCATATGGCCAAAAGACACAGCTAGGGAAGCACGTCTATAAGTTCTGCATTGCCACCAGTCTCGCTTCCAAATCTGAAAACAAAAGGAGAGGCAACAAAGACGACACACAAACCTGTCAGTGCGGTGTGGGCAGCAGGCTTGCTTAGTTGCATGGGCTGCTGCACGTGGCTGCCAGAGCTGCTCAAGTGCTGCCGCTTCCAGCACTCAGTGGGTCACATGATTCACCATCCAATGCTCCCTGCAGCTTGGGGACAGGACAGAAGCTGGAAGGACCCAAAAGGAGGCGCTGCACAAAGCAGGCAGTGTTCATCAGTGCCCTGGCATGCTGCCCGTTCATTACCGCTTTCCAGGGCTCGTACTGTAGCTAGGAAGCAGCGTGCATGATTACACATGGTCTCAAAAGAAGTTTCTGTAAGTCTATGAAGAACCACTGCTGCAAGATGCTGAGAGCAGAACCCAGGCGCTGGCCTTGATCTGGGCATCAGGCAGTGGTGTTCCTTCAGATCAAGTCTGAAGGCAGACTGGCTGGGAAAAAAAAACTGACCCAATCCTCAAAACCCACAAATGGTTAGAAGAGGCTAGGAAAAAAAAACAAAACTGAAGTTAAAGAAAAGCCACTGGGAAAAAAAAAAGTTTTGGATTTCAATCTAGCGTAGTAAGAGGTGTTCAGCTCCATCAGCTTTCCGACGCCCTGCTGCCTTTACTCAAGATGTAAGTGATCAGCCAGAACTGGTGCACGCAGAGTGCAGGAAAGCAGCACGGACGTGTCATAAAAAGTTAATTTTGCCAAGAACCCTGCAAGATCTATGTGCAATCCACTCACCAGAGGTCATTTCTACAACACCAACTCCAGGTCAACCATAATATAAACTTAGTGAGACCTGAAACGAAAACCACATCATTTAAATTTACAGAAGTAATGCAACTACATCCATTCCACCTTCAATTACCAATTTCTTGGTGCTAAATTAAATATTTTAACCTACTGTTTTTTTTAAAGTATGCACTTGTATCCATGGTAATGCATAAAGCATAAGTACTAGCTAGGCTTGCCTTTTTATTCTCCTTAGTCTTAATGTCATTTTATTACTGTAGTTTTATGTTTTCTGAAATAAAAAAGAAGAAGATTATGCTTTCTATTATGGCCATATTCACCACCCATGCTTCAGTTAATAACATTCTCATCCTATTTTAAATGTATCACATTCATGCCTGCACGTGCATATACTAAGGCTCAGCAAAACAGTGCATAGGTATATCAAAGCCAGAGGGCTGAAAAGCAGAAGCTTTGAAAAACATATTGAGACACCAATACAGCAGAGTCTTGGTGACGTTGTTGACCTGCCAAATGAATTTTAAGAATGTCATTCTAGGACTGCAGCTTTAAAAGCATGACAAACCAGATTATCTGCAGTGGATCTGCCACAAATGCATTTTTCATGCATGTGTTGGAAAAGTGCTGCCAACCACAGTTTCCTCTGATGCTGGTTTAGCAGGGAAGTACTGGCACGCTTCAGCAAAACAACCCAAGTTCCCAGAACGAGGAGATTAGAGGTTCCCGGAGAGAGAGCTGAACATTAAGATGGAGCGATCAAAACACGCTTCACTGCTCAAAATATGGAGGGGCAACAGAGCCTTTCCTGTGAAGCTTATGGCTGTGGGCACAACCGTAAGCTCCTTCTCAAAAGGGAAATTCCCGCAGAATGTACCCAAGGTGGGGATACTTTCCCCACGGACTTTGCGCCTGTACCGAAACTGGTGAAAGTCCATGCCAAACGTTCCGTGCAAGGACGGTAACTTTCAAAACGGGCGCACGTATATGCACGCGTGTCGGCGCAAGCCCAGTAACCCAGCCATTTTATAACATGCGCCCACATGTTAGAAAATAACCACGGCGCGCGTGTGTGTGCCCCCCACAGCCACGTAAAGTCAGACTTGACCCGTGCAAGTGGGAGAATTTTATAGACGGGGCGTGCATCCACGCCATGACCAGTTTCACCAGTTTACTCGGTCTATATAAGCTAGGTCCTCCAAACCCCCTGGCTCGTTAACCTGCGCTCACCCCAGACCCTTCAAATCCCTCACAGATGCCAGCAAGTGTTGATTTGTTTTCACTTGTACCTCTTCCATAGCATTAGTAAAGTAACATGGCACTGGGCCAGAGTGCGTGCCCAGGCACGCGAGCACTTGTGCGCATGTCTCTTGGCCCCCACCCGGAATGCTCCCACCCACACCACGCCCCTTTTTTTCCTCCAATGCAAGATATTCACGCATCGGCACATGTGGGCGCCTTTTAAATATCAGGTGGACGCACACGTGTGTGTCTCTCCTAATTTTGGCACAAGCACACCATTTAAAATTCAGTTTAAAGTTTGTTAATGCCATTTAGGTATTTAATTTCCTGCCGCTCACCTAACTCCACTCACATAGGAGAAAGGTGGGAGGGGGGGGGGGGGAAATAATGAAAACAAGGTTTTACACAGGTGAACACATTTATTCACGTAAATTGCTTTCATTATTGGCTCCTAGGTTTTGACTGCTTAAAAAAAAAAAATTATATATATATATATACATATATACACATACACGCACACACACACACACACTTAGTTATTTAGTTATTTTATATACAGTTGTTCCAAGTGAAGATCACAACAGTTTACAAAAGTAACATACACCAATTTATGTAATGACCCACAGATGAAACAATTTGTTATAGCAATTTGGTGAAACACAATTTGGTAAAACACATACATTGGTACTATACAATATAGTATTACATGTACTTTGTCATGAAACATATTCGGAAAGATATATATGTATTGCAGCACACAGTTTTTACTTCTCGACTGAGGAGGGGTACAAGGGTTAGTAGGGTTGGGATTCTGTTTACTAGTATACTAGTAAGGAGTAGTCAAAAGTTGCTTAGTGCTCTCGTTACTTGGTATTGTTTTTGTTGTTGATATTGTCGCTTCTTCATTCAGTTAGCATTTATGTTAGATTATAAGTGTTTTTAAACAGCCACGTTTTTAATTCACGTTTGAATGTCTTTTTTTCTGGGATCAGTTGAATTGCCTCTGGTAGCAAGTTCCATAGTGTAAGTCCTGCTATCACTTGTTTGCTTTAGGTCTGTGCTCAGGGATGAAGTTACAGTTAATAGTCCTTTGTTTTGTGACCTAAGGGTTTGTTGCGATACATAAGTTTGAAGCCTCACGCCAATTAGGCCTGAGTTATCATTGTGGATGATATTAAAGATTAAAGGTTAAAACTTTGAAATAGATTCGGTATTGTATCAGCAGCCAGTGTAGTGCTATAAGCGAGGGTGTGATGTGATCAAAATGTCCTGGCTCCAATTAAGAGTCTTGCGGCTGCATTTTGTAGTTGTTGCAGTTTTTTTTTCTTAATAGATAGGTTGGGAGTCCTAGTAGTAGGAAGTTACAATAATCTATATTTGAGAAAATTAGAGATTGCAGAACTGTGTGGAAATCTTCGGTAGTTAGTAATGGTTTCAATCTATGTAGGCTATACAGTTTTGCATGTCTATTCATAGGAATCCAGATAGACGAAAATGTTACTACATCCCGGACTTGATCCAAGGGTGTGATATTAAAATTACCAAGGTTTACAGATTGAGGATATGGAGGAGTTTTTGGATATAGAATATCACGGTCTTCTAAGTGGTTTTCCAGTTGGTATAAGACTGCTTTTTCAAAGATTTGAGAGAGGAAAGATAGGTTGGATATTGGGCGATATATACACACACACGCCACTTGGAAACTGTATACAATCACATCTGCTAAAAACGAGCTGCCCATAATTTATCCCATTAAAAGCTGAACCTGTCAGCTTACCTAGAAAACGAGCAGAGCTCTAGCAGCAGGATCCCTGGGAATGCCAGCCTCGGAAACTCTTGGCTTTAAAAGCACAGACCCTTATTTACTATCGTGAGGTCTCCTCTACCATAGCACAGCATTAGAAGAAACCTTGGGGGATCTCCACCACTTGGCTTTTATTCAATGTATATATAAACTGAATTAAAGTGGGTGGAGTTAGGTCAGAGGCAGATGTGATTGTATACCGTTTCCAAGTGGTTCCTATTTCTATAACTTGGGGGGGGCGGGAAGGGTTCGGGAGGGTCAGAGTTTGCCCCCATCCCCAGGGCAGCAGCTGGGCAGTTGCTTAGATTCCAGGTGAAAATGTTAAGACTCAGAGGGAAGACTTTCAGAACCGTGCAAGTCCATTTTTCAGGAAAGTTGCACTTGTTAGCTTGTTTCTGTGTTAAGTACTAAAAAGGGGCAAAGTTCAAAATGATGCCCACTGTTTGCAAAGCGCACAGGCATTTTTCCCACTATGGACTTTCCGCCAATCCTCACACACACACACACACACACACACTTTAAAAACTGCCAGGGGTTAAAAGTAACCGCAGAGATTTGCAACTGCTTTTTCCTCCTGGAAAACGCCACGCACGATTCTGAAATACAAAAACTATGCCCGCCGTTGATCCCTCCACGCTTACGTTTTTATTCATCTGAAGGGTGGCCAACCCCGAGGCAGGCCCCCCCCCCCCCCCCCTGAGGACTGTGAGTGCCGTCTCCACAGTGTCCCCAGCCCCAGCTGCCCCAGGGTGCACCTGATCCAGGAAGCAAACCGGGGACCTGCCTCATGGAAGTGCGTGGCACGGGCCCCAAACGTTATCTTTCTGATGAAGATTGCCCAGGGGACGTGATGATGAAGCAGGTATGCAGGGGGCTGGATTTATACGAATCTCTGCTTGCTTTTGAGATGAGCGACAGCTTCCAGCCAGGGCTAACTATGGAAAAGAGACCTTAGTTTTCAATTTTGATTTTATCTTTTTTCCCTGGAATTTATCAGCATATACTCTAACGAACACAAATGGGAGATAATTAGTGGGGGGGATGACTTTTTTCCCCATTGATAGTTCTTCTATTAATAATCACTGAGCTGAAAACAAAGGTCGGTAAATATGGAATAAAAACATGTAAAAGAAAAAAAAAACTTTACTTCTGGAGTCCTGGGCGGAAAGAAACTCAGGGGTGGGCCGGCACACTCCTGAGCATTAACATTGTGCCACAGTGATGAAGCCACACTAACCCCACTTAACGGATGTCACTAGGCCCAAGGCTCTGTGTCCTTTCCTCTACTGGGCCAGTAGTTTGTCTGGCTGTCACCTCTCCATTTCCCCCCCGTTCTTTCAATCTGTACATCTGTAAAATTTTGTTGTGAATCCAGATAGCTCTGTGCTCTCCTGGGTCTAAATGTAGACACACTCTTATGTTGACACATTTCCCCTATTTAAATGAATTTACATACCAACTAAAAACATGTGAAGTGCAGATGGATCTCTACGCGAGCGACGTATAAATCCAGCCCCCTGCATACCTGCTTCATCATCACATCCCCTGGGCAATCTTCATCAGAAAGATAACGTCTGGGGCCAGCCCACTAGCAAGTGCCACGCACTTCCATGAGGCACGTTCCCGCTTTGCTTCCTGGATCAGGTGCACCCTGGGGCAGCTGGGGCCACTGTGGAGACGGCACTCACAGTCCTCAGGAGGAGAGAGAGCAGTGGACATCATTAACTGCCACATCTGGGTGGACTGACAGCCCACGAGTCCATGATACTACATGCCTCTCCCCCACCCGTTTTAACAAGCAAACACTTCTGGGTTTGTTAGCTTGCAATGACTTGCTTAGGAACAGCAGGGCAGAGAAGAAAGGAAATGGTGAATGAAAGCTCATGGTGCCAGACCCCAGCACTGGTTCGGACTGGGTTGGACGACAGAGGAAGGAGGAATTACAGGACTGAACAAGGAATAAAATTCCACTGCACATCAGACAATCTCCTCAGGCTAGAATCTTTAGGACTCGTTTCATGAAGCAGTTAGAGAAACTGCTTTACAGTTGGCACAACAAAGCCATCTTGCATGCTTTTTGAATGCGTGTGTAGGGAAAAAAAAAAAAAAGGGATCACAAGTCACCTTGGGTCTCTCTTGTCCTCACGTTCTCTAGCCTCTGGTTTAAAGTAGAACTAAATATTTATTTATAAAAGAATTTCTATATTCCTCTCCCCGATCTTATTTGAAATGCCCAAAGCAGTATACAACAATAAAATACAATCACAATCAATAACAACATAATCAATACGTAATAACCACAACATAGGCATTAAAGTCTTCTTGTTTGTTTTTTTAAGATGAAAATCCAGACTGCACAAAACCTCAAGACAACACTGCAGGGCAAAGGAGGCCCTGCAGATCCAATTGTCAGATGCTGTCACTAGAATTCAGGAATTTGTTTCAACAACTTTATTTATTTATTTATAAGCTTTTATATACCGATGTTCATGAACATCATATCGCATCGGTTTACATATAACTAAAGTTGGAAGTACAAAAAACTTGAATCATTAACCTACTTTGATGTATTGAATTTTTTTTTTTTTTTTTTAATTATTGTATACCACTTTGGTCGGTCAGTCCATAAATGCTGTAAATACTTTCTGAAGGGAAGGACGATTAAAATATTATATAATCACCCTCTCTGTGTATCTGTTCCTGAGCTAATAGCTTTCCTATTTAGTACCCTATCAACACCAAATTTTCAGGGCATATCAGGAGGCCCAAGAAGAGTTAGACAATGTTTTCTGGGGGTTTTTTTTCCTCCTGATCCATGCATTCCATAAACACATATGTACAATTGTCCTCTCCTAATTTTGTTGTGCATCAAGTTTTTACCATGTCAGGGGGTGGCATAAGGATCATGACAGGGGTAGTGGGAGGTGAGCCACATAATTCCACAAATTATACCAATACATTTTTAGTTCTGCATCTGATCCACACTAAAGACTTTCAGATGTCATCAAGTGGTCAACAAGGGTCATAACAGGGGGTTCCCCCCCCCCCCCCCCCAAATCCACATATATGTGTATTCCATGAATATACCACCTAACAACTTTTTAAATTTTGAATCCAGAGCACACCAGATTTTCAGAAGGCATCAGGTGGTTTACAAGGATCATGACAAAATATTTTGTGGGGAAACCACATAGTCCATAAACACATGCACACATTTGATTCAGCTAATAACGTTTTGGCTTTGCTCCCAAGCCACACACATTTCCAGGAGATGTCAGGAGGTCCAAAAGGAGTTGCATAATAGTTTGGTTTTTTTCCTAGATTCACTTAGCATTCCGGAAACTAGGTTCTATTAGTTGTGGGTTATGCTGCTAGGGACAGTCTAGTTACCCATTTCTTATCAACTGTTATAAATGTTGCATGCCAATGCAAAATTTGCGCATTAAGAAAATGTACCCTGGTTTTTAGCACACATTTTTAAACACCTAGATTATTATTTTTTAAACTCCTGATGCAGTAAGCTAATGATATGCTAATGTATCAGGAGCTAAAAAAAGCCAAACCGCTCAATAACTTTAAAATGTGCATTCAGCACAGGCCAAACGCACATTTTAAGTCAGGAAAGGGGGGTGCCATTCATCACAGCAGCCGCAGCCACCACTTTCTATCCTGCTGTCACTTCTTGTGACCTTGGGCAAGTCACTTTACCCTCCATTGCCTCAGGGACAAACTTACAGGCCGATACAGTACAGTGCACTCCAGCGGAGCGCACTGTTAACCCGCGATTGGACGCGCGTTTGGACACGCTAGCTTTACCCCTTATTCAGTAAGGGGTAATAGCGCGTCGAAAATGCGCGTCCAACCCCCCCAAACCTAATAGCGCCCGCAACATGCAAATGCATGTTGATGGCCCTATTAGGTATTCCCAAGTGATTCAGAAAACAAAATGCGCAGCCAAGCCGCACATTTTACTTTCAGAAATTAGCGCCTACCCAAAAGGTAGGCGCTAATTTCTGCCGGCACTGGGAAAGTGCACAGAAAAGCAGTAAAAACTGCTTTTCTGTGCACCCTCCAACTTAATATCGTGGCGATATTAAGTCGGAGATCCCGAAAGTAAGTTCAAAAAAAAAAATTTTGAAATCAGCCCATGGCTCATGGGTTGAAAACCGGACGCTCAATTTTGCCGGCGTCCGGTTTCCGAACCCGTGGCTGTTAGCGGGCTCGAGAACCGATGCCAGCAAAATTGAGCGTCGGCTGTCAAACCCGCTGACAGCCGCCGCTCCTGTCCGAAAAGAGGCGCTAGGGACGCACTAGTGTCCCTAGCGCCTCTTTTTACCGCCGGCCCTAATTTAAATATTTTAGTTTACCGAATCGTGCGCACAGGACACTGGCCTGTGCACACGCCAGGAAAGCGGGCGCTCGCCCGCTCTCCCGCGAACTTTACTGTATCGGCCTGTTAGATTGTAAGCCCCCTGGGGATAGGGAAATAACTACAGTACCTGAACGTGATCCACTTTGAAGCACTGAAAAAAGTGCAAAAAGCGGAATATAAATCTAAATATCTATCTGGCAGCAGGAAGCTGTTGCCAGATAGCCAGATAAGTCAGTACTTATCTGCGTAAATGGCAGCAGGCACAACTTAGCAAGATAAGTACAAACTTATCCGGGTAAGTCGGTACTTATTCATGGACATTAAAAAAAATATATTTTTTTCAAACTTTTTCCCCTTTTTTTTTCCCCCTGGGTTTTAAGTGCCAGAGCAGTAGCGCTGGAAATTTAACTCCAACTTTGACCTGGAGTTAAATTTCCAGGGCTAAAAACAAATGCATGCTGTCCTAATGCAGTCTCTCTGCATTGAGAGCAGGGGGGGGGATACTGCTTAATGCCCTCATTTGCATGGGATTTCCATGCGAGGGCGCTAAGCAGTACTCCCAATTAGAAGAGCACATTTTCTGTGCGCAAAACCCCTTGCGACATTGGGGAATAAGTCTTGCATGTAGAAAATGAACGCTGAAGTGCAGGCAAAAAGGTGCATTTGACTGACCGCACCTTTCTGCATCCGTCTGAAAAGTTGGTGACAGTGAGCACCTGTGCAATTGTTATTTTGCTTTTCAATGGCATTGAAATGTATGAAGTACTCTAAAGGTAAACAGACAATGTACGGGCAGATACAATAAAATACGCAGGTCACTCAAGCAAGATAAAAGTGGCACATACAAGGGACAGGAGACTGTGGGGGGGCTGTAGAATTGCCAAGGTGATAAATCACAGGGAGCGTGTCTTGGCTTTACAGTGTCTAATGGAATCAGGAAATGGAAATTCCAGCTGAACTTAAAAAGGCAGAGTGGGAACCTCAAATACGGCAATAGGGAGGGAGAAACAGCAGAGGTTATACTGGCTTTGATATACTACTGAAGGTGGCAAAACATCTCGTTCAAAAAAAGGCTCAAGACCTGGTTATTCAGTCAGGCCTTTTCTTAACATTACCCAGCCTCTGCAGCTCACATGGACTGCTCTCACTCAAGGCATCCCCTTAACACTCTTTACCTTTTATTAAAGCCTTAATCCTGGAGGGAGAGCTGGGAGAGAGAGGAGGCTTACCACCGTGCCGGGAAGGACTTCACTGCTGCACCTTGAGGTACTGACGCTGCCGGAGGCAGAGAGAGGCGGGACCGGAACTGGCCATAAGAACGGCCAGCAAGCATTCCACTCTCCGAGGGAGAGCTGGGAGAGAGAGGAGGCTTACCACCGTGCCGGGAAGGACTTCACTGCTGCACCTTGAGGTACTGACGCTGCCGGAGGCAGAGAGAGGCGGGACTGGAACTGGCCATAAAAACGGCCCTACCGCGGCGTGCAGCAGAGCCGGCGCGCCGCTGAAGCCGCGCGCGCTCAAGGGGCGCGCGCACAACAGGCTTTGCCAGGGATTCGCCGTGGACGGATAAGATCATGTAAGTCCTCATAAGCTGTACTCTTATGCCTCCCAGCTCTGGGTAAATTACAGTAGTATATTAATAGTTCTCTCCAACCTTGTTGAGAAAAGGCTTGTTTGATCCTGTTGTTAATAGAAGGCAAAATGCCTCCGAAGAGAAAGGGGAAAGTTAGAATCTTCCCTACTCTTCCACTTCCATCTCCTATTCAACGGGAAATTACAAACTTTATGCTCTCACCCAAACTGCAAATTAAAGGAGCCGAAGAATCCGGTGAGCCAAGAGACTAGGGAGAGTCTCATGTGCCAATAGAGGAGGCTTCTTTAAGTCCAAATGAGGGACTACCGCCACTTCACAGGTTGAAGGAAGGTTCCTCTGAAAAGGATATTGGAAATCTGGAGCATGCGGCAAGTGATATTTTATCTGGCCAGCATAGCCCAGGCGCTGAAATTGACCTAGGAGCCTCCCCAATTGCAAGCGGAGGCACAGAAGGGATATTTCAAGTGGAAACACAAACAACTGTGCCAGTTTCAGAGTTGACTGATGTCCCTAAGAGACCATCAATAGTGACTATGGACACACTATGGGATTTGATGACGGGCATGACAGCTAATATAAAAACTTTAGAGAGGAAAGTTGATTTAATTTCCCGAACTAAACAACAGGAGTATATAGATTTACAGAGACAGATAAAAGATATGAATGATAGGCTTAAACACTTTGAGATACAGGATACGAAAAATAATGAATTTAAAGCTGCTATAGTTAAAGATAAAGCAATTACACATAGACTTTTGGAAATGTTGGAAAACGCTTCTAAACGTTTTAATTTTAGGTTTCTGAACTTTCCTAGAATTGTAGGTGAAGATCCTATTCTGACTTTAAAGAAATTTCTTATAGAAAATCTTGGTTTTTTGGAAAATCAGGCACCTACAATAAACACATACTATTTTCTACCTAGATCTCAAGGTGTTGAAAGGAGAGAGATGTTTCAGGGCAATCTATCCAATTTTTTGGAAGATTCCACCTTAAATATCATTTCTTATAATACTGTTATAGTATCTTTTTATGCTATCTCGGATATAAACTTAATAATGAAAAAGTATTTTAATAAATACCCTGTTACTTTTCATGATAAGACAGTCAAAATTTTTCCTGATCTGGCTATTGTAACTCAAATTAGAAGAAAGGCATTTCTGGAATATCGTCAGGAAGTCCTAGCATTAGGATATACTTTTGTATTAAAATTTCCTTGTAAATGTCTGATAAAGAAACAAGACGAATTATATCTATTTACTGATCCAGAACAGTTAAAATTATATCTTGAACAAACTCGAATGCCGACATCTTCCCCTGTGCCCATTTGAATAGATTGGTTTGGGTTGTTGGAGAGATTATTCTTTAAGATTTATTTCCATAACAAGCTCCAGATTGATAATTGTACTGATAATGGTACCACCCTCCTTTTGAAAGTTAAAATAATGAGAGAGGTATGTTATCTACTGTTTTCTTATAAATATTGTTTCTTGTTTTCTGAGTATTACCATTTATCTCTCTCATGCTTTTCCTGATAAATGATATTTGTAAAATGATATTATTTTGAAAATTGAAATAAAGAATTAAAAAAATAAAAAAAATAAAAAAAAAAGCCTTAATCCTATCCTCCCTGCCTTCCCCCTCTCCAGCTGGCGCCAGGCCATATAACCATCCCCTTTCACTTAAATCCACCCTGTTATATACTTTAAGCCAATATACAGTTGATTATGTACTTATTATGTGACTACCACTTTACACTGTTGCTACCCTGTTTTTTATTGTATTTTTTGTTTTTTCCAAGTTGCTTGTACCTTGTTCTCTGTAAGACATAGTTCATGTCATCTGTAAGTTGTTTGAAATGTAAACCGAAGTGATTAGTAACCCTGTTACCTGAACTCCGGTATAGAAAAAGCCTTAAATAAATAAATAAACAAACAAATAAATAAATAAACACAAGGCACTCAAGGCTGAACACAAGAAGAGATGCAAAATAAGAAAGCTACCCGGCGAGTTAAAGCCCTATGGGGTGTGCATAAACACAGCTAAATCAGCCTCTGCGCAACAATTTATTCAGTACCAAAATGCACTTGACAACAATTATGAGTCTCGAGGTCCAGATTCAGAAGCATTTAGCTGGATAACTCAGAAGTTATCCAGCTAAATGAATTTTTTAATAAGTACTACTTACTATCCAGCTAAAATTTGGCCGGATGCATTAGAGCCATTCCAGGGGTATAACTGAGAGGAGCTGAGTTAGCCAAATAAATTAGCTGGCTAACCAAGTCAAAGTTTGCTGGATATACTTACCCAGCTACCTTGAGGATAGCCAGGTGTATTCAGCAGTGTGCTCATGCTGCTGAAAATACACATTAAGTTAGCAGGATAGTTTCATCTGACTAACCAGCCAAGTCACACCGCAGCTGAATATGAACCCTAATGAGCTATGCCAAGCTTGTGTAAGAAAAACTTTTCTTTTTTTTTTTTAAACACAAAAACTAAAATCAATTCCCCCCAATTTGTCTGCATAAATATTCAGACAAAAACTAAGGACAGAAACAAAGGAGTAGATTCAAGCAGCACCAGGCACCCTGAATTCTGCCTCAGTAACAGCATCTCTCACCCTTGCTCCAGTTTCTCCCCCCAGCCTTTTATATTTTACAAATATAAAAATGTACCATTAGAATATTCAACACCTTGCAATCCCACAAAGTAAACCAACTCAACTAGCATGGAACAGCAACAACATTCCAGAATAAATCAGAAAAGGTTTAGGTTACTTTTTCACACGTTAAAGTAAACTAAAGTTAAGCCACCTACATCAGCCATATCCAGCTAAACAGATGATTAATAAAACAAAAAAAGTGTGTGCACTTTTAACAGTATAAGAAAGGACAGTTCCAGAAGCATGGTTGGAAACTATGTGCACCCATTTCATCTGACACTAAGAGGTGAATGTTCCAAGGATTTATATGCTTAAAACTGGGTATTACATGTGCAAATGCACTTTCCCCATGTACAAGTAGCAATTTTCAAAGTCATTTACCCATATTAAGTGCACTTAACGCAGATAAAGCCTATTGACTATTCAATGGCATATTATAGCAATTTTCAAAAGCCCACTTACATGGGGAAAGTGCATTTGCATATGTAAAACCCAGTTTTAAGCATGTAAATTCCTTTGAAAAATACTCCCTAATTGTAAATGTAAACCTTTAGCTGCACAACATACCGAAGTTCACACACGAGGCCGATGCAATATACTGCACTCAGCTCAGCGCACAACTTGATGCGCAGTTGGACGCACGTTTTAGAGGTGCTAGAATAACTCCCGATGCAATAATGGGATTAGTGCATCAAAACGGATGTCCAACCAGTGAATAGCTAATAGTGCTCATCACATGCCATGTAGGTGAGGCTATTAGCTAGTACCCCAGATGCAAAAAAAAAAAAGTCACCGTGCGTCCAACGTGCATGTTTTAAACTGCAAAATTTAACACCAGCCTAGAAGCTGGCGTTGTCTTGAGGCCCCCCCAAGCCTCAACAAAACAGCCAAAAATACTGCTTTTCTGGTGTTTCTCCATCTTAATATCATCGCAATACTAAGTAGGAGAAACCACAGAAAGCAGCATCATGAAAAAAAAGTCTTTATGGTGATCAGGTTAGGAAAAAGGCTGCTCAATATATCAGTGTCTGTTTTCCTAACCCACAAAGCCATGTCTCCTGGTGCCTGATGCCAAGGACACTCTAGGGATGCACAGTTCATGCCTAGTGCAGCACGTCATTACCATAATCACACTGGGCACCCAGGAGAAGCATATGGATGGGCACGCATTAGGAAAACAGGCGCGTTTTCTATGCACGTTTATTGCATCGGCCCCAATGTACATAAGTGTCGTATTTGAAAGTCATCTGAGTTTGTGCAGGTTGAATAGCGAATGCCAGTTAGGTGCCCTATTGAAGATTTACCCTCTTCTGCATACAACTAAATCCAATGGGCTTCTTACAGATCCAAAAATCCCACATCACCGATTGGGTCACGTGCAAAAGAGAGGCAACTCCAGCACTGGTGTCTGAAATAAACTGCTGAAAAACGTACGTTCAACATCTTCCCATGCAATCATGAAGCGAAATACAGCGTCTCACCTTCAAAGGTAATAAAATCTGATATAGCAGCCAGCCAGGGGGATGACTGGGGAAGGGAGGAGGGAAGTGGGAATTCAAAGACCCAATAAGACATAACAACCAGCAAAACCCAGTAATAGATAAGTGACAGAAACAAGATTTGTACCCGGCACACCAGCCTAGGCAAACCCAGTTCTGTTTACTTAACCAAGTCACAGTTTGCTTGTCAGATATAAAACTGTGGTTTAATAAAAGCATGAGCAATTAGGCAATCACAGAGCCAGCCCATCTAGCATTTTTGTTTTAATCTTGATTGATATCCATATTTAAAATAAACGAAACTGTACAGGGCAAAACAAAAAAAAAAAAAAAGTCAAATATTGGTTAATAAATGAAACCTTGATAGAAAAGATCTATACAGTATGTGTGTGTGTACACACACACACACCTATGACTACCTGAAAAGTATCAACTTCAGCAAGGCTGAAACCTAGGAAAACATTTTCAAACGTAAAGTTCTTACTTCCCCTTCCCTACAGCGATAAACATTGGCACAGAAGTTACTGGGTGTGCAAATTCGTTATGAATGCACTGAATAATGAATATTTACACATATTTAGTCTTTCAGCAGCCACGAAATCCTGCCCGAGATGACGTTCACATTTACCATCTGTCCAGATTCTTTGCATTTTTGTAGTTTACATAGGAATATTTAAAAAAAAAAAAAAAAGACGTTTACTTACACTGTGAAGTGATAGACAAAGCATTTCCAGCCGGTAGGTCTTTCTAAAAAGTTGTACACTCTGCCCTGAATGTTCGTCCGGGTGAGGAGCGGTCTCCTCCCACTGTAGATGGACATCCTGGGGTCCAGGTTGACATTGGGCCGGGGGAGGTCGGTGCTGACCACCACCTCGTCCTCCGGCGGCGGCTCCTGGCTGCCCGCCGTGCCTTGAGCAGGCGGGATGGGGTCGTAGTGCGCGTTGGCCGCGGTCTCCGTCATCTCCAGGCTGCCCGGGCTTCTCCCGGCGGACGCTCTGCCCAGACTCCGGCGGCGGCGGCTTTCCGGGCAAGGACAGAGGCGGGGTGGCAGCAGGTGCCAGCCGGGAAGACCCTCAGTTCTTCATGCCCTCCGTAACCTCATTTTCTGGATGGGGGGAGAAAGAAGAAAAGAAAAGAAAACAAATAAGACGCCGCTGAGAGCAAGGCAGGCAGGCATGAGTTTGTGATCCTGCCCCCCTCTGTGCATAATATTGGAGGTTGGGCAAAGTGGGAGGGGCTTGAGAAGGCAGGCGGTCCCGCCCCCCCCCCTTTCCAGGACGCAGCCCGAGAAGGCACCCGTGCCAGCCAAAGAAGGAAGCCTGGCCCTTGGCAGAAGACTCCAGCCCTTCTTTTCAAACTAGGACCACACAACCTGGCGTCCCTCAGTCTATGGGGGGGTAGCAAAATTGATCTAACCGCGCTCTCAAGCAGGGTGGGCGTCCCCACCACTGCGCCCATTAACCAAATCATAGAAATATAGGGGCCCATTTCAAAACCAAAATATCAGGAAACAGGCAGAGAGGCTGCTTTTCTAAGCAAGAGGAAACAACCCGATCCTCCCTGGCCCTAAACCCCTGTTTTGTTTTGGTTTTTAACCCCTGTTCTTAGTGAAGCTGACTTTCCATACAACGAGCACGGACCTGAATCTGTTCTTTCCCAAATGTTTTGGGCTGGGTTTTTTTTTTTAGAAAAAAAAAAGTTCTGATGTGCTATATTCAGTATGGAGCAAAGCATTTATCTGCCTTAATGTGAAATCCCAGATCTACAGCAGTGCACTGAATAGTGCAAGAAGGAAGAAAAAAAAAAAAAAAAGGCACTTAAGAAACTCTAGGAAGCCCCCTACAGGCTGCCGGCTCTCTTACTTCCAAAGCAGCACAGGCTTCTGCTCTTAGGGAAAAGGCCAGCGCTTAAGGATTCGCTTCTGGCCCTACAGTGCCCAAGGAGGAAGGTTTAGGGTCAGAGAAAGGGAACAATTCACCACCACCACCACACACTCTCTCTCTCTCTTATGGAATAACTTGAAATGCATTGCAGGAAATAAAAAAACACACGCGCGCGGAGGAAGAGCCTGGTAAAGAGTCCATTTTCTCGGTTACCAAAGAGGAAGACCATCTTACAAATTTCTCTAATCACTATGTACCGGAGATTGAGAATGGGATGTCCACTATAACCCTCCAAGTACTTTTACACAACACAAGGTTGCCTCTTTCCAATCAGTGTCCTGGGCGCGCAATTCGGTAAACTAAAATATTTAAATTAGGGCCGGCGATAAAAAGAGGCGCTAGGGTCACTAGCGCGTCCCTAGCGCCTCCTTTTTGGACAGGAGCGGCGGCTGTCAGCGGGTTTGACAACAGATGCTCAATTTTGCCGGCATCGGTTCTCGAGCCTGACAACCACGGGTTCGGAAACCGGACGCCGGCAAAATTGAGCATCCGGTTTTCAACCCGTGAGCCGATTTCAATTTTTTTTTTTTAATTTTATTTACTTTTTTGTTTTGTTTTTTTAACTTTCGGGACCTCTGACTTAATATTGCCATGATATTAAGTCGAAGGGTGCAGAGAAAAGCAGTTTTTACTGCTTTTCTGTGCACTTTTCCAGTGCTGGCAGAAATTAGCACCTACCTTTGGGTAGGCAATTAGGTTCGGGGGGTTGGACGTGCGTTTTCGATGCGCTATTACCCCTTACTGAATAAGGGGTAAAGCTAGAGCGTTCAATCGTAGGTTAACAGTGCGCTCCGCCGGAGCACACTGTACTGTATTGGCCTGACAGAAAGGAGCAGAATTAGTGCACGTTTGAAACATGAGGGTGGTCGTGCCCATCGTCACAGCTTCAACCAAAGCTACTCTGGTGTTCAAGTTTTGACCATTGCACTATTGCTCATAAACCCTGCAAATATTTAAAAAAAAACAGTGATGTGCAGTAAATCTTATTCAGGAGAGCTTTCTAAACTGATGCACAAGAGAAATGATAAAAAAAAAAGTTTTCACTTCAAGGTGCACCAGCATGATGGAAGTGACCAACTTACAAAATTGACTCCAGCTCTTAATGTATTTGAAAAACAGGAAGAATATTTTCAAAACTTGATTTTTGGATCTGGAGGAGGAAAAAAAAAAAAGCTGTGGTGCCTTATTCCACCTAACATAAGAATACTTTCACAATTTTAATGTACACAAGTTTGAAACCATACAGATCCCTCTCTTATTGGAAGAATAGATCTCTTATTCTTCCAATAAGAGAGTTATTCTTCCTGTGGCCCCTCAAAAGCCATCATAACCTACTCAAAACCCAGTCTGCCATCCACAGAATGAAAGTGGCACGGACCCATCCATATTGTACAACACCATGCTTGCCTTAAGCATTGAAGTGCATGTTTTAATTATAATCCACCTAGAACAACTGATGTTGCAAGAGACAGACTATAAATCTTCAATAACTAAACAAGCAAGTCTGTAGAGAAGTAAAACAGGCATTCTTCTTTCATCTGTGCAGGTTGCTAGGCATACAACACAAATTTGTTGGGGGGGGGGGGGGGGAATGTAAGAAAGAAACAGAATTCAACATTTTCTTTCCCCATGTCCACTTGGGAAGGGTTTGTACAGCACTGAGCAAGGCCCATTTCTTATGTGCTTTTCTTCAGCTGTGAAGGATGGAGCAGTAAAGTTAGGAGTTGAGAGAGATTGGGTTTGTGAAGGACCTTGAGTGGGACTCTGTATTCATCAATGGTGTGACACCTTTCCCAGGTAGTGATTGCTGGCTTATGATGAGGGCTTTGCTTTCCAGAAGCAAAGCCCTCATCATCTTCTGCTGTGAGGTCAGAAGGTGTGGACCCAGTTCCTTGGGAAAAAGAAAATATGAAATCACCCCTCTCTCTTTTTAACCAACATGTTGCATTGCGTGCCCGGTCAGTAGAGCAGGGAAGGTCACTTAGGGGTTTTAGTACAGCGCTGCATGGGTCAAGTAGTGAGCGTGCTAAGTAATCATAGTAACAGACCTAGGCCTCAGGTGGAAACTATCATTGCCATTAAATACAAAAAAAATCAAGTGGGTCTCAAGATCATATGAAATTCAGCAGTTTCAAACAAGTTTTAAAATTCAGTGCAAAACCAACTACCATCAATTGTCTTGGAATGCAGCTATGTCCAGTTTGAAACACCAGAGGGAGACAGAACTATGAGAACCTTAACGTTTAGCCCAATGTTTGGTACTGAAAGCTTACAGCAGTGTCTCCTTGTATTGGGCCAGAGCTGATAACATTCCAAGCTCCTATCGGATCTTTTCTCCCCCCACCCTATGTGACCGCATAGGTCTACAGGCAATTTTAGCGAAAGGAATTTTAAAGCTCCATCGCAGAAACAAAAATTTAGTCCCATCTGAAAACCAGAAGTGGCTTCCTCCACCTAGATCAGAGGTTTCCAGATGGTGGAAGGCGGTTTTGGGAGGCTGGCGAATGGCTCACAAGATGAAGCTCTGTCGTCAGAGTCGCCAGGGGATGCCATATAATCCAGAAACAGAAAGACATGGCCTTACTCCATCAGAAACAATTAATCCAACCAACAAAAAAAAGGGAGGATGCTAAAGCTCCACAACAGCTTCTAGGAATTGCAAAATAGTCCCAAGAACATCACCACAATCAAAAGAAATGCAAGAGCTATACCGATCAGAACTGGTATGGTTCTTTGTTTCTTTAAGGTGGGACTGCCTGGGGCTGGTTTTGGGGTGGGTTTTTTTTCTTTTGCATCGCACCTGGTTTTAGCTCATGACATCTATGGACGTTTTGTTCACTTCAGTCTATCCCAGTCCCAAAATCTGGGGCAAAAAAACCCAAAACATCCTATATCATCAAGTATTCCAAGAGTTTATTAAGGATTTTAAAAGTACAACATCGCTTTCGCCTCATTCAAGCAGTGCAAGCGACAAACCGATTTTGAATGGAATTGTACGGTGACTTCAATCAGGTCTGGATCCGGAGGGTTTGGGGATTTTTTTTCTCTTTTTTTTTTACACTTTTAAAGGCCAAAAATTGAGCCACCACGTCCCAATCACATCCCGGTAGTCCCTAGCAAGAAGACGCCAACCTGTTTCTACCACCCCATGGCAAGTGATTTTTTTCTGGCTAAAGCTTGGATGCCCGCGCACCGTAAGTCCCCATCCAGCAGCGGTCTGTGCTTGTCCTCGGTAAAAAAAAAACAAACAAAAAAAAAAACCCGGGGCTTTGGGCTGATCAATCAATCTCACGGCTGTGCCGCTGCCCCGTGGCGCTACAGCAGTTTCCTCCCGGCAGCGGCGGCAGCTCGCCTTCCCCGACTCCTAAAAATGGTTACGGATACGTTCGTTTCCTGACAACATCTGCACAATAAGGCACAGCCTACGTAAGGAGCAAGGCGGGCGGGGGGGAGTCGGAGCACATCGAGAATAGCGTGGAAAATAACGCCGAACGCGCTACCTGTGGAGCCAGAAATCTTGCTCCCAGAACTGCAACTTCCATTAAAAAAAAAACAAACAACCAAACAAACTTCTTAATTACAAATGTTTAGCAACAAAAGAAAAGGGCCTTTCAAAGTACTGCAGCTGAAGTTCCCTCCTTAAAAAGGAAGAAACCAGCTGATAGGAGGAGATGAGCAAGGAAACGCTCTTCCTCTCGCAAGCTCAAGCGTCGTCCCGAGCCAGCTAGGCTCATTTATTTTCATGCAGCCAGCAAACTGCTTTCAGCCAATAAAGTATTTAGCCCCCCAAAAGAAAAAAAAAAACCACAGCCCTGCCTTTTCCTAAATGCAATACCTGGCGCCAGATCGCAGACTCCTAGTGCTTCGGGCAGCGTTTGCCCCAGATCAGAGCACGCGGGCTCCCTGCGGGCAGCCATTGAGCCTCCCTCCAGCTGGGGCAGCGCTTTCTCTTTCAAACTCGCCCCCAGCTCGTCGCTTAACCCCTCCGCTGCTGGAGCCCAGGGCGGGACGGCAGGCTCGGGTTTCCACGGCTCGGGGTTAGCACTAGTGCTGCGGGGCAGAAGTAAAAAAAAGTTGCAGTGCGATGAGATGCGTTGCTAGATCGCTCTCCCCCCCAAGGCTGGAAGGTACTTTAGGGGGGGGGGTTAGTTTTATTTTATTTATCTAGTTTACATTTCCTACGCGGTCAGTAAAAGTGGTCTCCTTTTTTTTTTTTTGTGGTTGACTCCTCTTTCGGCGCTGCACCCCGGGAACATCCAGTAGTGGCTGCCTCTGAACTTGCAGGCGGGGGCAGAGCCTTTTATGGAGGCGCGGGGCGGATTGTTCCACCCATGTAGTCCGGCACTTGAGCCTGCGCGTGCTCGCATTCCTTCCCTATGCTATTTTGGGTGACATTGACAAGTTCCAACAATGTGGTGGGGCACAGGCAACAAGGTGGCGGCCATCGCAAACCAATACAATGTTTCACACCTACAGCTGGAGAAAGGGTCAGAAAAGGTTCCTGGGGGGGTCCAACATGCAGGGGCAGCCTTATGCCTTTTTGGTTGGGGAGCCCAAGCCCAACTGTGCTCTGCCCCTGGCCCCATCGGTCTCTCTCCTTCTTGTCCTTCCCTCTCATCCCCTGCCCCTACCCTTCCTCTCTGCCCCTGCCCCCCCCCCCCCCATATGATCCTGTCCTACCTGCCCGACCCTGAGTCTCCCACCACAAATCTGCATGAAGTCCTAAGTTTGTCAGGCCATGACCCCTGTGCCCACCCCATTCCAACACAATGATACCATGCCAGCTTTGCTATGTAGACACCCATGGGCAACTGTATTGGTGGGGGGGGGGAATCTCCCCCCTCCCCCCCGGCATTGCCATCACCCTCCTTCATACTGGCCCACGCCTGGCAGCAAGTTCAGCGAAGGGCTTGTAAACCCTTGTAGGTGCTCAGAGGTCCTGCAGCACCCTGTCCCTTCCTCCCACACAGGCTTTTCTCTTACCACGGGAAATCTGTGTAAGGATGGGATGGCACAAGGCCTCTGAGCATGGAAAGGTTTGCAAGCCCCCAAGCTACATTTCTTTGCTGAAGTTGCTGTGGGGGGCCTGACAGGTACCAGTAAGGAGATCGGCAAGCGGCTGCAGGCCGAGATTGGGGGCACGGCCGCAGTAGCACCCCAGCGCTTATGCACGTTTGGCGCTCCAGGCATTTGCCTGGTTTTCTCCTGCCTAAATCCAGGCCTGCCAAAAGGGACTCTCATGGCCCTAGAACCTCAACACCTCTTGTCTTTTTTTTTTCCATGCTGTGAGCCACAATCTAAGCATTCTTCTCTGCGAAAAGTTCAGATGTTGATCTCGGCTGGAGGCTGGACTGGAGAAATGTAAACGAGTCAAGATCAAACTTTGAACCAGACAACTTTCAACCTGGTTCAAGTTCTGCATTGGATTTCTTGAAGATCCAAAGCAAATTTGTGAAGACTGAACAGGATGTCTGAATAACTCGTTCATTCTCACTAGCAAGTTCAAAATCATTTTAAACCTATGGAGCTAATTTAAAAAAAAAAATCACTTTTTTTTTTTCCCAAAATCTTACTGGACATTGGCAGATTCTTTTGCTTATTATGCTTTTTTCAAATGCACATCTTCAACATTTTCAGTGCAAGTCATGGTTACCTAAGGAAGACTCCATACCCGAAGATGCATACCCAACCGGCGTTTTCATTAACTTAATTGAATTTGTTGAATATTCCACGAACGTTACCCTGTAATAGCATTTTTTTTTTACTAATTGTCATTTTTTGCTATTGCCTGTGCTTACAGTCTAATCTTTTACTCATTTATACCATACAAATATATTGGCGTTTAATTTTTCAGCTTATCATAGTTTGAATACATACACTATGTTTTAAGAATTTCTTTGGCGCCAAATATTTACTCCTTTATCCACTCTAATGTTTGTGGTCTGTAAAACACTGTCTGTGCTTCCTGTGGTTTAAAGATAGAATTTTGTACAGAGTGTCCTTTATATATGTTATGTTTAAATTCACGATAATCATTGGATTCTTGTTCTGTTTCATGTCCCATGTTTATTTTGATTTGAATTCTCTTGTTCTGTCTCATAGCTTTGAATACCGCCAAAAATTATTGTCCCTCCCGATGCAGCCGTGTTTGGCGAAACACGGGTCCGTGTCGGGGGACCCCTCGTGTCTGAGGAATTGTGCATCTATAAGCAATGGAGTATGCCGTGTTAATGAATTAAAGATTTGTCCTTATGAAATTTAAAAGTATGAGACTGATTTCAATTTTCTGCATTCCCGCGTTGTGTGCTACCTAAGGAAGACAGCCATTGCTGCACTATTCCATTGGAAGCCAAAGTAAAATATTTTGAATAAACCTTGCTGTCATAATTATTTGATTCCAGGCTTCTTTGTTCACCTTCTCTGAATCGCGGTGCCTTTATGAAAAGTTCAGAAAAGTGCCAGAACAGGCTATTGTGAGGCACATCAGTCCTGTTTAAAGGAATTAGTGTTCCCATCTCCTGTAGCTGCCACCTTCCAGGTTACCGACAGAAAAGACAGTTGCCTAGAACCAATAAAAATTATAACAAGGTGGTGGGATTTTTATGTAATTCATGTGCAGTGAATGTCCACTATAGCATACCTGGATAATTCCAAGTCAGTAAAAAACCCCACAAAACCCAGCCTTGTTCATTCCATCTCTGGGATGCTTGGGATCCGTCGTCCCACATTTTGTATCGACTTGAATAATAGCCGTGTTTACATTGGTTGAAGGCAACCGATTTCAGAATGCTCAAAGCTGGCCTGATTCCATCCATGGCTTGCAGCTCAGCGCACATCCCTCCTCCCTTCACCCAACACGTGCCAGAAAAGCCTGCATGGTGTGTGTGTGTGTCTGTGTAGTGCTGGGAGAAGCGGAACCTGTGATGCAGTCAAGACAAGACTACATGAGAGTGTCAGTTAAGACCTAACCAGTCACTCTTCTCTCTGGCATTTCTTTTTTCTGATATATCCCTCAGTTATCTCAAGAAAACCAGCCTTAGTGTCTTGACTATTGGGAGAGCTACTACTGAAATCTATGAAGCTTTATTTAAAAACAAAAACAGAAGAGAATGAATAATCAAGTGTACCAAGATAGTTACATATACAGTACTGTAAATTAAAAAGGCTAGTAAGTTACGGGATGAAAACTCACCTGTTATCTTACTTAGGGTACAGGGCACAAAGATACATTCAGTAGGGATTTCACCTGAGTAAATCATGAAATCCATCAATCTTATGAAGAAACTTGCTCAGACACAGACAGATATCTTCTTCCTCTCTAAATGCAAACAGCAGGACCTCATCCCTAAAGGACTCAGGATAAAAAATCCTCCAGAATCCACATACCATAAAATCTATGGAGACACATTGTGCTATACTCTCCCCAAGAAACTACTTAAAATCATCTAATCAGTATCCTACACAACAGACAGAGCCAAATCAACAAAGAACTTTCAGACGTGGGACATCACATGAGGAACCAACATATCACTGACTCCCCAACTGAACAGAATTTCTCCAACAAGAGGCAAGTCATCTATCTCAAATATTTCTCCATGCCCAAGAAAAAGAAAGAGGCTAAACTATACATGTTTTAATAAATTAGTTAGTTAGTCTATATGGTGCCATTTGACTCCTGTCATTTTTGCTACACCAGACTAATATGTCTATACCTCTGAAGATTTTTCATGAATCTACAGTTTTTAGGCATTTATTACAGTAAGGAAGTTATTTTCAAAAGGATTTAAACATGTAAAAGTAGCATACACCGTAGCAATTTTCAAAAGCCCATTTACACACTTAAATTGCATTTACACATGTAAAACCTGCTGATAATTCAATAGCATACACCATAGCAATTTTCAAAAGCCCACTACACACAAATCCTTTTGAAAATTACCCTCAATGTGTAAAAACATAGGGGTAGATTTTCAAACCGCGCGATTTGGCGTACTTTTGCTGGCGCATCAGGCGCAAGCAAAAGTACGCGGGATTTTAGTAGATACGCGCGTAGCCGCACGTATCCGCTAAAATCCTGGATCGGCGCGCGCAAGGCTATCAATTCCATATAGCCGGCGCGCGCCGAGCCGCGCAGCCTACCCCCGTTCCCTCCGAGGCCGCTCCGAAATCGGAGCGGCCTCAGAGGGAACTTTCTTTTGCCCTCCCCTCACCTTCCCCTCCCTTCCCCTACCTAACCCACCCGGCCGGCCCTGTCTAAACCCCCCCCCTTACCTTTGTCGGGGGATTTACGCCTCCCGGAGGGAGACGTAAATCCCCGCGCGCCAGCGGGCCACTAGCGCGCTGGGACGCGACCTGGGGGCGGGTAAGGAGGGCGCGGCCATGCCCCCGGGCCCGCCCCGGAACGCTCCCGACACGCCCTGAAAACGCTGCGCGGTTCGGGCCCGCCCCCGACACACCCCCCTCAGAAAACCCCGGGACTTACGCGAGTCCCGGGGCTCTGCGCGTGCCGGTAGGCCTATGTAAAATAGGCTCACCGGCGCGCAGGGCCCTGCTCGCCTAAATCCGCCCGGATTTGGGCGGATTTAGGCGAGCAGGGCTCTTAAAATCCGCCCCATAATGTGCACCTGATGATGTATCTGTCTGTGCCCTTTTTCATCTACAAATGTACAGAAAGTTACACATGTAAGTTTTCAGGCATGCGCAGTTGAAAGAGAACGCAGATGGAGAACAGCCGGAGGAGTGGGTGGCAGGATCATCAGGGTTGGCAGGGATCCTGAGGCCCTGCAAACCAAAGAAAGGGCAGAGAAGCTGAAGAATGGAGCAATGTGGCTGGTGGGGCTTCCCAGACCCCACCAGCCAAAAAGAAGAAGCCACTGAAAAGAAAGCCTAAAAATCATTGAGGTTTCTGAAAACCAAACTGTGGCATGTGATGCTTCTTACTGGAGCAGTGTGGAAGTTATCTATCTAGCATGAGGTTTGGTTCTCGGCCTCATCCAAAAAAGGATTGTGATCTTATACAGCAGCACTTACTGCATGTAGGGACCCTCTAGGTCCCCACTAAATTTTGATGTCCATAGCTTAAGCCCTAAGTTAGACTGTAGGTGGGAAGTAAGAGTTACTAATGCTGCTATTACTGCTATTTAACATTTCTATAGGGCTACTTGATGTGCAAACAGCTCACAAGAGACCGTCACTGCTCCACAGAGCATACGGGGCAAGAGATTTGTGGAGACAATGGTTAAAATTGGTTAGTTAATGAGGATGAAAGGGGACAATTAGGCTTAAGATTTAAAAGCAGCCTCAAAAAGGTTTTTAGATGAGATTTAAACAAAGCAAGAAAGGGAGCATGATGTTCCAGCTCAGGAAGCTTATTCCAAACCCATGGTGCAGCCAGGTGGAAAGCAGGGCATCAGGAATTGGTGGTAGAGGAGAAGGGCATTAGATAGTGGCAGACCATCCCTTAAAGCATCTCCAGTGAGCTTGCTCGGATTGGTCCGCCAGGCAAGGAGGGAAGTTGGTGTGGCAGTTTCAGCTGTATTTTTTGGTTAGAGGCTCAAGAGGAAGGATAGTCCAGTAGGAGATCCTGTCTTCAGGACCCCCGCAGCCCGATTCCAGGGAGAAAGGAGGAGGCGGCAGTTCTCTGGCCTGGTACCCAAATGGTCTGGCAAAGGTTGCCTTGAGAGGCAGAAGAATTTTGGAGAGTTCGTTTTTGGGAAGTTATCTTTTTTTTTTTTTTTGCATGGATCCTGGTCCCACCTTTGGGAAGTTTTTTCCCCCCACCCTGTCTAAGGCAAAGAACTGTGATTCCCTACCTGCACTATGAGGAGGGACAGCATTGTCTTGGGAATTTTTCGTGCCATCATTCCTGCTTGTGAGAAGGAGTAAAGACTCATTTTTGTTGTTGCTTTGGGACTTTCTGCCCCAGATGTCCAGTCCATTACCAGAAAAAAGAAGGAGATCCCAGTCGCTCACTAAGATCCCACCTTTCCATCACTGAGCGTGCTGAGTCTTTTCCTAGTGCTTGCCATCTGAAGGGACACTAGTTCTGCTGGGCAGGTCTGAGACAAAAGTACTTTTGAACTTTGGATTAATTTAACTGGAGATTTATGGCTGATCAGTTTGAAGATATTTTTGGTTGCAGTAAATTTTTGTTGGAACACCTCAGAAGTGAGTCCAGTGTCTTTCTGAGCATGAAAAGTGACCCTAAAGCCAGGACATCCAAATTGTGAGTACACCTGTGTGAGAAAGAGAAGGAGAGACTGTTCCTCTGTGCACCATGGTCCTTGGAGAATTTATCCTCTATATCCCCAGTCAGAAATGTCCTCTGTATCCTAGGACCAGTAGAGAGAGTGAGTGAGTTGTGGCCCCAGGACACAGTGTACCTCTAACATTGAGGACACCCACAAAAGAGGGAGATGACATGGTTTGGAGGACTTTGGCAAAAAATCTAAAATTTGTCTAAAAGGGCTGCCATTCCTGCCTTAGGATGGTTCATGAGGAAAAAGCGCGCCAAAGAGGGAATGAGGAGGCAGCTCTGCACAGGCATGTGATGTCGTTCAGCAGGTAGGAAGTAAGCAGTGATCCAGGAATTGTAAAGCAATAACAGCGTGGGGTGTGGTCGGTTTAGTATGAGGAGAGCAAAACCGAGTTTGAGCGCTGTCTGCAAGAAAAGTTGCATTGAGAAGTCTGTCGAGTATTCAGAGCAGTTGGAGTACCTTGGCAAGATCTATTATGGCCAGCCTGTTCCAATCCAGGGTAGGAGACAGCAGCCCCCCAATTGTGCCCTGAAGAGGTCAGCCTCCAGCATCCAGGAAGTCTATGGTCAATTTGATGAGTGTGGCCACCATCAGCACCCATCCCTTTCCATCGGTGGAGTTGAGAATAATGTTCGGACTTCCAGAATGCTAGGTTTTCCTACTCAAGCGGCCGTCTACACTTGGTGGAGTGTACCATGATAGGAGTGGCAGAATGCATAGAGCATCGTGCTTTCCAGCGGCCTCAGCTGGTGGCCTTTCAGTGCTTCAGCTGCAGCTCCAATTTGTTTGTGGAGATGGATATCGGTGCTGTCCTGGCCCCACCAAAATACATCGACCTGCACTTGGTGGGTGTCTTAGAGTGAGCACCTGTGAGTGCAAAGGCGACCCTCCTGCCCAGTGGGTGGCAGCAGTGAGAGCACCAGCAGCCAAAGGAAGAGGAAGACCATTATGCCAGGTGCCGTACCGGGATCCCAATTGAGCCTCTGCCTGTTAGTAAACAAAAGTCCAAAGGAGGTCCTGGATGTGATAGTCAAGCCCTCTCCAAGTCCAGCCAGTGGGCCAGGAGAGCCCGTGTGGGCTGAGCAAGTAGATGCTGCTGAGCAAGAGGGCAGTGGAGAGATATTAAAGTATTTCACAAAATGTTGAAGGTAATCTTGTTTCAAGAAGCCTATGTCTAGAAATGGAAGGTCAGTTTTAACTAGATAGAAGAAAGTTTGTTTTCAGTAGCCTGTATTTTGTTTTTGGTTTGTCTTGTGCTGTTTTTTGATCAGTGTCAATGTTGTGATATAATCTGCTTAGCATGACTGGATTGTTATAAGTGGACTCTAAGAATTCTTAATAAATAAATAAATAAATAATTCAGAGTCCTTGCTGGGAGAAAGTGGAGAGGTTGTCTCGGTCATTACACAACGCACTCCTAGTGTCCAAACTCGGGATGCACATGGACCAGATTCCAGAAGCAGGCATGGTAATGACTGGGATAGCTGCTGGGGATTGGGTTGGGCTGTTTATAAAATGGGGGAAACATCCCAGTTAGCTGTGCATGAAAAGTTCATGGCGCGGTAGCCCAAGTAGAGGCTGTTCTTGATTGGGCTGGCAACCTGCAGATTTTGCAGCTTGGTGGGAAGCTTAACATTTAACACTGAAAGATAACACTGCCATAATCTGCAGGACCCAGCATTTATCCCCAGCGCTCTTTCAAATAGACAGCAATGAAATTCTTTTTGCCTTACCATGTACGAAGGTTCTGATTGATTACTTTTACAAGTCTGTTAATATGCAGGAGAAAAGACACTCAAGACTTAGATAACCTCAGGGCTGACCAAAACCTAAAACATGACAGCTTGGGATTTACTTGCATGCAGTGCAAATTGACAACATATGTTCAAGACAGAAGGTGATTAAATGTGACTGAAATTGGTCTGTAAGAAGGATTGTAAAAAAACTAAAGGCAGACACAGGCTAACGTGCAACCAGCTCCGGTGTGCTGGATATTCTTCTTCTCTTACTACATGTTTCCCATTTCTGAGGAGTCCACCCTCCAGTCAAGCATGCTTCTCTTGCTTAAGCTGTGGACCTCAGAATCCCAATAAACACTATTCATCTGTATCTCTCCTTGGTATTCCACTGGGCCTTGCCCCCCATCCCCACCCCTCCATCCGCACGTCCTGTACCTTCCTATCAATGTAACGTTCAGCTCTCCTTCCTGCATCTCCGGACCTTCTCGATCTTCTTTCCCTCATGTTCTCTGCAATCTCTTTTTTTCTAATTTCTTTGTTTCTGACCTTGTCACTTCACGTTACCCCAGACATCCGGGGTCACCCCCATTCAGATGAGTCACAGTACCCCTGCCTCCTTTAATTCAGGGTGGCCCCCCCCACACACACACACCACACACACCACACACACACACACAGACACAGACAATGATGTGAAGGCGGCAGGGATCCCCTCTGAAGATGTGGGAGCTGGCTGCTCCGGCAGTCTTTGGAGGCTGGGCTTCACTAGGCCTCTCTAACTTGGGGCACTATCAAATAGAATTGGGATACAGGCTCTGTGTGCCATTGCTTGGTGAAGCCCCTACACCCATTGCTTGTTTTTCCTTTCTTATGCTCCAGCACTGGTTTTATTACTGTCTCATAAATCTTTCCTTTTAAACAGACTGGGATTCCCTTTGCACAGGGCATGCCCCTCACTTCTCTTCACTTTAGCAATACAGCTGTTGGTCCTCACTGATCTCTCCAGGGAGTGATCTGCTTACATTTATTGCATCTCCTACATACCTTAACTCCATAGCTCTCTTCAAATTTGCTCAGAATTCTTCACTGAAAAAGGATCAAACTCCACAACTGATCTGTTTGTAAAAATTCTCAATATACATTGCAGTCAGCTGATGAAGCCAGATTCAGGGGGGGGGGGGGGGGATCTTCTTTCACAGCTGAAAAGAAGCCACCTACCTCGGTAAGAAGAGCAATTGATGGAGCCGTCTGCCCTACCGCTTCCAGACCTGGGGAGAGAAGCGCGCCGGAACATCGGTCGCCCAATGCTGATGTCATCCTTGCATGGGGGCCTACATAAGGAGGCACCCTGCGGTGAGGAGTGAGCCATCTGCCCTACCACTGCCGGACCCGGGGAGAGAAGTGCACCAGAACATTGGCCATCCGACGCTGACACCCACCCACCATCACCCTTATATAATATCTATATAATATCTTTTCTGCACTGGATAACAAAGAAATGCCAGCAATAGGAAATTAAGTGAGGTCTGAAAAGAAATTCTTAAACATTATTAAAGGTCATAAAAGGAAAATTCTTTTCATGGTAGACACGGTCATCAGAGGAACCAGTTTTGGAAACTATTTGGATGGGAACGAAACAGTTAAATGCCTTCCAGGATCCTCAGCCAGTAGAAATATTGCAGAAGAACATAGAGACTCCAATATCAATGTTATCATCCATCAAGGGACTAATGATCTTGCTAGAAATGGTATCTTTGAAGCAAAGAAAGATTTCTAAAATCTGGGGAAGAAGACTAGACACATGGCAAAGACCATTGCCTTTTCAGAAGTATTATCTGTTCATGAAAAAGGGAAGGAAAAATGTAGATAACTTACATTTCTGGCACAAAAATGGTGTAAAGAAAGTGGTTTTGGTTACATTGGAGGCTGGGGCCGTGTATGGAGCAGCGAAAGGTTGTATGGTAAGGATGGACCTACATTTGTCCTTGGCAGGAAAGAGAATGTGAGAAACTCAGAGCATACAATATCAGGCATTTAAACTAGAGGGTGGGAGTGGCAGGAGGTGTCACTGCAAACAATACCAGAAGTCGAAAGAGAAAATAACAAAATCAGATCAAAAAAGCAGAAAAGGTGACTTGGAGGAGCAGCAAACCAAGGGATAAAAGTTGGAAAGCTATGACAACAAATGCTTGTAATCTGGGCAACAAAATCCCATAACTGCAAGTCCCGATGGTGAAGGCAGACTTGGACATGATAGCTATTACAGAGATATGGTTCACTGAGTCTCATGTTTGGGATATGGCAATCCCAGGCTACAATGTATTAAGGAAGGACAGAGAGGACAGAAAAGGGGGAGGAGTAGCTCTTTATATCAAAAGCAATATCCAAGCAACTGAAATGCAAGAGATTTGGGGTAGGGAAGAAGCATTATGGGCTGTCCTAAAAAAAAAAAGAAGATGGTGCTTGGTGCTTCCATTTATATCAGTGTGGTCTACAGGTCTCCAATTCAGACAGAAGAGCTGGACAGAGATCTGGTCGAAGACATCCAAAAAAAGAGAAAGAAGGGAGTGTTGTTCATTGGAGACGTTAATCTGCCAGATGCAGATTGGCGTATCCCTTCTGTGGAATCTATAAAGAGTAGAAAAATAGTGGATGCCCTTCAAGGAGCTCTGCTCAAACAAATGATAATGGAACTCACGAGGCAGGGTACGATACTTGACCTAATGCTCATAAAATGGGATAATGTCTCTAATATCTGTGTAGTTGACCGCCTGAGCACTAGCGACAGTATGGTTTGATATTGCAAATAAGATACAGAGAAGTCACACAGAAACCTGAGTTTTTAATTTCAAAAATATGTACTTTTTCAAAATGGGGATGTTCTTGGAGGAAGAACCAGAAGATTGGGAGAAAATGGATGAGTTGGAACTTGAGCTATTATAAAGGCAACAAATCTATATGTTAGACAAGTTAGCACAAGTAAGAGGAAAAAGAAACTGACCTGGTTCTCAAAGGAGGTGGCCGAAAAAATAAAGGCAGAAAGAACAGCGTTGAAGTATAAAGGATCCCAAAAAGAGGAGAACAGGGAAGAATACCTGGTGAAACTGAGGGAGACGAAGAAAGAAATCAAGACAGCAAAAGGTAAAGGAGAAAAAAGGATTGCCAAAGAGGTAAAGTGAAGTGACAAATAATTTTTCAGATACTGTATATCAGAGAAAGAAGGGTGGCCCAAAGTGATATAATGAAATTGAAAGGTGACAAGGAACAATATGTGGAGAGAGAAGAAGAAATGGCAGAAATATTAAACAACTGCTTCAATTCGTTGTTTACTGAATAAGACAACAGAGAAGGACCATTGCTGGTTGAGAAGACCGTAGATGGGGATGGAGTAGGTGAAACTCCATTTACAGAAGAGAATGTATGGGAAGAGCTAGGAAACCTGAAAGTGGACAAGGCAGGGCTGCTGAAAGATCTCTTCAATAGATCCCTGGAAACAGAAGTGGTGCCATGTGAGAGGAGGAGATCGGTGGTGGTCCCGCTTCACAAGAGCGGTAGCAGAGAGGAGGCTGGAAAATACAGGCCGGTTAGCCTCACCTCGGTGGTGGGAAAATTAATGGACACACTTGCTGGAGGAAAGTATAGTGAATTATCTATAAACTGGTGGGTTGCTGGACCGGAGGCACCATAGATTCATCAGGGAAGGTCCTGTCAGACAAACCTGATTGATTTTTTTAATTGGGTGACTAGAGAATTGGATCAAGGAACAATACTCAATGTGATTTATTTGGATTTCAGCAAAGCTTTTGATACGGTTCCACATAGGAGGCTTGTGAATAAAATGAGAAGCTTGAGGCTCTGTGCCAAGGTGGTGGAGTGGTCTACAAACTGGTTGACTGACAGGAGACAGCATGTAATGGTAAATGGAACCTACTCTGAAGAGAAAACTGTGTTGTGGAGTGCCTCATGGATTGGTTTTGGGACCAATTCTGTTGAATATCTTTGAGAGCGACATTACAGAAGGGATAGACGGTAACATTTATTTATTTGTTGGTTGATACTAAGATCTGCAAGAGTGGTCATGCCGGTGTGGTGGCAGGTGTGTGAGCCTTTTGTGCTGTGACATAGTTGATGCAGCCTTGAGAGCGAACCCACAAGGCCTAAGCCAACAGCTGGCAAACGTGCCCTGTACTGGGACAGTCTGGAGCTTCACCTTTACCAGCTGCCTCTCTCACAGGTTGAGTCCTTGGGTTCTGGTGGCCGGCAGGACTTAGACAGGTCCTTAGGACAGTGGAGATGACTAAAGTCCAAAGGCACACAGGATCAGGGAAGGCAGCAGACTAACAGAGTCAGGGTCAGGCCAAGGTCGGGGCAGGCAGCCAGTGAGAGTGGTCAGGTTCAAGCGGCAGGCAATTGTGGTTAGGTCACAGCAAGGGGCCAGGTCCAGGTGGCAGGTAAACAGGATCAGGTCCAAGCAAGAGGTCAAGATCCGAAGAGTCAAGCCAAGGATGGACAGACACACCCTGAAGACACTGGACAAGATGAGTAGGACTAGGAGGGCTGGAGATGACAAGGCTGGATGAGGCAAGGTTGGACGAGGCATGGCTGGATGAGGCAAGGCACAGGAACCAAACAAGACAGTAACACAGACAGGAATCAGGAACCAACAAGCAGGAGCAACACACACTACTTCAGGACTAGAAGACCCATTGCTGAGGTGAGGAACTGCTGCAGGGCCTTAGTCTATATAGGCCAGGAGACTGACATCATCTGGAGGCAACCCTCCGGGTTTCCTGCCATGGTGTGAATATTAATTGCGTGCATGCGTGGGTGCACCTATGGGTAGGTAGTAGCCTGGCTGGAATGGCAGCATTAGCAATAGGCAGAAGCGTTTGGCGATGGCAAAACAGTAAACAAATTCAAAAAGGCATTAGATAAACTGTGGATCCCTAAAGGTTAGAACTGGAAATTAAGGGATAACCTGCATGGAGTGGCAGCTATTATTCCTAACAGAAGGCATGGGGATTAATACCCTTAACCAATTGTCTTACATGATTTTGACACAATGGCAGCATCAGTCTCCGTTTCGATGGCAGGGTGGGGGAAGGGGGATTGGAATCAGGCAACAGCCTGAGTTGAGCCTGATTTTTACGATCCAGGGTACTGATACGCAGACATTAGGGAAGAAGCTCAGGACTGCTTCTACGGCCAAGTCCAAAAGCAAAGTGTTATAATTAGTGAGGTTTGGGTGGACCCTTGGACACTGTGGCAGCTGACCACGCCCACGGGGGGAAGTCCCGTGAGGGGCCACAGGTCAGGCTCAGCTCAGGACACACAAACACAGAGATTGATCTTTTATTAGACAATGTGGTGAAGCCACCAGAGGTGGCAGTAGTGAGCAGCAAAAGTAGTCCGGCTGGGCTTGTATCCCTCAGGCGCTGGAACAGCGACTCCTCCGGTAGCAGTGCTGTAGTGGAAAGAACTGAGAATAATGAATACAGTGGAATATGCACAAAGCCCCAGTGTGGAGAACCCCAGGATAGGGAGAGCAGGCCCTTGAGGAGCGAGTACCTGATCCCTGAGAGCTGAGAGGCTTGAAGGTAATGTACTCGCACAGCGGTTCCACGTAAGAGATGGCACGAGGGCTGGAACGGAGGCAGGCCCTCGAGGAGCGAGTACCTGATCCCTGAGAGCTGAGAGGCTTGAAGGTGATGTACTCACACAGCTGTTCCACGTAAGAGATGGCACGAGGGCTGGAACGGAGGCAGGCCCTCGAGGAGCGAGTACCTGGTTCCAGGGAACAGCTCTGAGGTGGAGATGGCAGTACTCACTGGTGTTGAAGATAGCGAATCCTTCCAGGCAGAAGAGAAGGTAGGAGCAGGCAGCGAATCAGGGAACATGGGCTCTCGAGGAGCGAGTACCGGTTTCCTGATAGTGACCTGAAAAGCAAGTGAGGCCCCCGAGGAGCAGGTACCCCGTTAGCGTTAAGAGTCCAATGGAAGATTGGAGAGGCAGAGTAGCTGGGTACAGAGAGCTAATCCCATCTGTAAGATACCCCTTGCTAACTCAAAGGCTAGCAAACATCGTAGGCTTTAAATATCCGGGCAGCGTGACGTCATCACAGGGGGATACCCCTGAGGTTCACGCCAAGTAGGAAATAAGAGTGAGGGCCGCATGGCGCATGCGCCCTAAGGTACCAGCAGAGCATGGCGGGAGGCAGCACCCAAGCCGGTCCGGGGATGCCGGAGAGGATGGCAGGCAGACGCCGCGGCAGCCAGGTGTCCATCCACAGCGAGAGGAGGTGCAAAGAAAGAAAGGTAGGCAGAGTGAAGCCGTCGGGAAGGACGGTTTGCAATACAAAGCACATTCAAGCAGCACTGTCTAAATTATCAGGAAGGCTGCTCACCCTGTAAAAATGTTGCTAGCAGTAATTTTGTTATTGGTTTGACAGTAATTTGGTTTTGATTGTTAAGAAACTTGCTGGGCAGACTGGATGGACTATTTTGGGGTTTTTTTGTTGTTTTTTTTTGCTGTCTTTACTATATTACTATGAATAATAATAATATCTGGCTCCCGCCAGATATCCGTCTAGAGTTTTGCCACTCCACATTCAAAAAGAAACTGAAAACCTGGCTCTTTAAACAAGCCTTTACAGGACCATAAGTACTTTTTTTTTTTTTTTTCCCCTTCAACCAGCAAGAGTTCCTCATCATATCATTCTCCAGGATCTACCTGACTCTATATCCATTCTCTTGCTGCAGATCTTACATGACATCTACTGTTTTACTTTTATCTTTTTGTTTTTTGTTCTTATTTATACTGCTCTATGAGTTTTGTTAGCTAATTTGTTTACATTACAATGTTCATTTTGATCTAGTTTACCCTTTTCCAAGTTCCACAACCTTGTTCTATGTAATGCCTATTGGCAAAATTTATGTTCAGTTTCAATGTAAACCGATGTGATTTGTATTTCATACAGGAACACCGGTATATAAAAATCTAAAAATAAATAAATGAATTATTGCTACTTAAGAGGGACATTTTAAAAGCCATTTCCACAGGTAATGCAATACTTTTGAAAAATTGCCCACCCCTATATATGGGCAAGATTCAGGTTATCTGGTAGCTCAGAAAGTCCAGTGAACATTATTTATAGAAATTATTTTATTCTATTTCTATACTATTTAGTTCTACAGTAATATTGCTTTTAAGTGCAAAAATGCACTCAGCTCTCTTGCAATAGTTGTATTTATTTAGTTAATTAGATATTTTATATACCATCGTTCCAAGTGAAGATCACAATGGTTTACAAAAGTAACATTCATACTTTAGGTCAGTACATACTTTGGTACGTTTGACTATATGATCATTTTACATTTTGCTTTTTTGCTCCACAGGGAAACAATATACAGAAGAAACCTACATGGTGCAAGCTTGAACCAATAATGATTTATTCGTGAAGCTGGGCACCAACTGTCCTATGCCCTGACAGAGGTAAGTATCATTAAAATCCAAGTGGTTTACTGTCAAGCACAGGTCAGCACCCGAGCTTCAATCATGGGACAACACTGCCTCCCTGTGGCGAAAGGCCAGCTCTGCAGGGAAAGACTGCACTGTAGCAGTCAAGGACAGCCATTTTCTCCTCTGCAAGATCTCGTTTCCTTTCCAGGCTCCCTCCCCCCCGGTCTCTCTCCATGAGAATCGGCAGTACTAGCTGTTGCGAGGATCATCTTCCACTTCAATGCTTTGCCCCAACCTCCCCCATCTTGAATCTCTTCCCTGGCACTTCATCTCCTTCTGAGTTGAATTCGGATTCCTTGGAGTCAGGAAGTTCATCGCACCCTCTCTCCCCCTATCGGTTTCCATTTCCCCTTGGTCCTTATATCTGTTCTCTTCTATGCCCCTATACAGGGTGTACGCCTCCTGTTCCTTTTTCTTTCCCCCTTTTCTTGTGACATGACATGTTACTTGTGAATTTGCTTCCCATGTTTATTCAGCCAGCTCCGTTCACCTTCCGCAAAACCCACTTCAGTTTTAAGACATTTTGTTAACTCTCCAGGTCCAGGGCTCTTCCTGCTCTCTCGCTGTGACAACTGATGTGAACAGCTCCAGTATTTTACATATCACTGTACATCAGCAGGCACTTATACATTTCTTTTTATTTTCTGTGCAATCATAATTTTACTCAGATCATCATTTCAGGGTTAGACACAACCAAAAATTAGCCATTTCCATGAATTAACATCCATCCATTCTGAAAGGGCTTGGGTTTAGTAGGGATTAAGCTGTAATTTTTTAGCCATCAGCAATTAAACACATAAGTTCATAACATGCACCTATTTGGACACATAAAAAAAAAGAGACATTCCGGGAGCAGGGGGCATCTTGGAGAATGTTATAACCTGAATTTTCAAAGCGTAGGTAAGTAAATAGCATGCTGTTTATGTGCATAAATCTACATCTCATTGTGCATGTATATTGCATAACAACTTGATATTCAGTCTTAATTTATGTGTGTATCTTGTGTTTGAAAATCAGGCTGCTTTATGTGCATTTGAAATTATCTGCATAAGTTTTCAGTTAGGCTCATTAATGAAAGTATTCTCCCTATCAGAGTTGCAAGAACACTCTTTTTATCTAATTTCCCATTTTAGGTTGAGCTTTTTCCCAGGGCCCCCAGTCTCTCATGATGCCACAGCTACAGTACGGGTACACAGGGAAAACAAATTCATTTCATTTTTCGGTTCATTTGTGGGAGTTTTTTTCCCCATGAATTTCACTTCATGGAATGTTTGATTCGTTTTATTTGTTTGAAAAAAAACAAATCAAACATTTAAAAAAAAAAAACCAAAACGGACATAAAAATGAAAATGTGGCTTCCCACTCACCCAGAAAAATGCTGCGACCAGGATCCCCCAAGCACCCACTTACCCAGTCTGGTTGGGATCTGCCGGCAAGGCCTAGGCCCAGGCCTAAACCTCAGCCTTGCATAGGCCAAGGCCACAGTAGATCGCTATGGCATTGGCCTTGGCCTATGCAAGGCTGAGGTTTAGGCCTGGGCCTAAACCTCAGCCTTGCATAGGCCAAGGCCACAGTAGATCGCTATGGCATTGGCCTTGGCCTATGCAAGGCAGACACCTCAGCCTAGCCCAGAGCAGAAGCCTAGGCCCAGGCCTGATGCCATGGCTGAATCCCAACACCTCGGCCTATGCCCAGGCTGAAGTCTCAGCATTGAGTAGGCCAAGACCATGGTATGTCACTGCAATCTCAGCCTCAGCCTACTCAAGGCTGACACCTTCGCCAAGGCTGGAGGGGGGCAGGGGTGAAAGCTTGGGGAAGAAGTGATCAGCAGACTAGAGAGGGAAGGAGGAGAAGCCAGTCTGTGGTGAAGCAGACACTGGGGAGGGAGAGCTCCATCCATCTGAGGCCCCCCTTATGTTGGAGGATGTCCATTTGTCTCCCGCTTCAGTCTTGGTGTCTCTTCTGTCTCATCCTCTTCCAGGTCATGCCATCAGCCATGGTCAGTTTGAAACCAGTAAAATTAAAATAAAATAAGAAGTGACTAGAGGGCTTGGAAGGATGGGGAAGACTGTGTGAAAGGGACAGAAGGATTGTGTGATTAGAGGGATTGGGGAATCAGGGTGTGTATGTGTTTGAAAGAGAAAGGTCACTTGGGATGAAAGTGAGCACCTGGAATGGAGTGACAAAGAGGATCAAGGTGGGGAGGGGGACAATGAGGAGTGAAGGGTGGTGAGGCAAGGGAGAGCTATCTTCTTTCCTCTCCTCTCGCTTTGGCTCCCCCAACCCAGCTCTTCCTCCAGGCCTTCCCCTAACTTTCTAAGCCATTAATGGTCAACCGGACAGGACTCTGCTTTACCGGCTAATGCCTCGCCATGTTTAGACATTATAATTAAGCCGCCGTTTCTTTTGTTTCATTGCCTTCTCCAGTTCTCCTCAGTTACTGTCCTTTACCTCTGACTAGCCTAGCCCCAAGTTATTTACCCTGTTATATGTAATTTCTGCTTCAAGTGAATTGTTCTTGTTTAAGTTATTCCCTTTGTTACATGTAAACCGATCTGATATGAAATTTTTCATGACGGTCGGTATAGAAAAATGTTAAATAAATAAATAAATAAATAAACCCCCAAAACCCAGAACTTCCTTCTTCCCCCCCATCAGATGCCCCACTTAAGATCCCTAAACCTCCATCCCCCCCATCGTCTCACCTCCCCATCCCGATCTTCCATCCTTCATCGCCCCCTCCTCGATCTTCCCTCTCTTCTCACCTCCTTCCTTGATCCACCCTCCATTTCTTCCTGTCTCTGATGTTCCCTCCTTTTCTTCTCCCTATCCCCGATCCTCCCTTCTTCCCTCTCCACCCCCCCCCCCCCAACCCCTAAGGATCACCCCTTCCCCTAAGATCTCTGTTTCCCCAAATAAATAACTGAGATTCTCATCCATAACCCCCCCCCCCCCCCAAAGAACAAAATACATTATTCAGGCACAAAACAGGGTTGGAAAACAACTTTGATTGTTGCAACATAAATTTACATTATTTAATTAGGGGGAAAAAATCAAATGTAGGCAAATATCCACATAAGTGCAGCATAATTCTTTATCTCGTATCACAGAATCTACCCTAGAGCTGCTGCGGGAAACTGGGGATTGTGCTTATTTCCCTACAGTAGTCTTTGTTCATATCAAAAAGCCTTTCTTGTAAAAGGCCATTAGGCTGGTCTCTGTCACAAGACAGGAGTCCTATGTTGATATTTTGAACTTTAGTAAAAATACATGCCCAGACCCATTCTGTTATACAGTATATGAGTCCTCTTTCTCTCTCTCTCTCACACACCTCTTGTATATCATACAAGACATTGATGATATGCACTAAAGCTTAGCACACAAGGTCGTTTAGTGTGCACTCAGAATCTACTAAGGCCCAGCGACTTTAGCACGTCCATGCTAAAATTAGTATATATGCATATGTAACTGAAGTCATGTCATATGCAAATAAGACTTTAGAAGAATCGTACATGGTCTCCTTCACCTACCATTAGTGTGTATTTGCTGAGCCCAAACATGTAACACCTACCTCAACCCAGCTGTTAACTTTTTAACTTGCAGGCTATTTAAAGGACTCAGCTAACCGGATGTAGAGTGGATTTCAAGGTTCAGGAAATTGTGGCTACTGGAGCATGAGGAATGTAATAGAGATTAATAGGGCAGAGACAGAGGAGGAGGAGGAGAGAGAGCAAGAGGAGGCCAGAGAGGAGAGAGATATAGGAAATTGAGGAGGAGGTAGGCCAGAGAGGCCTTGGGGCAGATGTAGGGCAGGAACAGCAGAGGGGAGCAAGCTGCAAGCATGGCCCGCTGATCATTGCACTCATTTGTCAGATGCTGCTTCCAAGGTCCTGATACCAATGTTTAATGCATTTTATTGTCCTGGAGACAACACTGAGGCTACTGACGCCTGATGTTCTTTTCCAAATGTGCCCCTTTAGTGCCAGGCATTTCTCTTGTGGACATTTTCCCCCTGAGTGTGCAATAATTTTCCATTATCAGTTGCAGACTGCGGTGGGTTTCTTGATTGAAGCAAAATGTCCATTGGCAGGGCCACGTGCCTGCCTCTGTAGTGCTTGGTGCAGTGTCAGCTCCTTGACAGACATGGGAGGCTTGTGCTTTTGGGAGTCCTTGCCTGCTTGATGTCCCATCCCCATCCCTTTCCTCCATTCGCTTCCCCTTCTCCATCTGCTCCCTCCACTCTCCGCCCCCCCCCCCCCCCCTGCTGTGTTGTTCTGTGTTTTTCCACCTGGCGTCTAATGGGTTTGAGCCGGACCACGTGGACTCCCTCCTGCATCCTTTTCATTTGACTTCTCTGCCTCTGTTCACGTCCCAAAGATATTCTCCAACTGTCTCTCTGTGTGTGAAACTGTCCCTCAGAAGTGGTGTCCCAAAATGATCTCTCCCCCCCTCCCACCTCCCCCAGGGCATGAAACGGTGAACATGCCCTATGGAGTAGGGTCGTCCTAGATGTGGTGGAAATTCCCTTCCCAAAAATACCTAAGGCCCAGATGACTTTTAGGTTCTCCAAAGCTCCCCCCCCCCCTCTTCTCCTTGGGCAGAGATTCCAGTGGGGGTGTCTAAAAAAAAACCCCACCTCTTACTCTTAGTTCTCCTTTCCAGATGGTATTGCGGTATCTTTCAGTAAGAAAGGTGTAATGCAACGGGGGGAAAAAAACCCCACAATTCTCTCATGGGCAGGAAGGGTGGCAGCACAAACTTCCTCCCACATAAAAAAGGAAAAAAAAAATCTTCACAAAACGAATCAAGCTCTCCTAGCAGAGTCGCAACCGCCTATGCGCTGGGTGTGAGGTGGAATCTGCAGGTCTTCCCTCTTCCTGATCCTTCCCCCTCCTTAACGGGTCGATGCAATAAGACAGGCGTTAGAGAAAGGGGTAGCTCATCTTGCGCGCCCGCTTTCCTAACGCATGCACGACGCAGCATTTAAATGAGGGGGCTGCATAAAAGAAAGATCTGCTGGGGCAGAACTGTGTGAACCTAGCGCTCGGATGCAGCGGACACCCCCCAATGGCAACGGGTGCTCAATGTGAGCGTCCGGGTTTTTAATCCCCGCTTCTGGCCGATTTTGCTGAGGGACCTGGGATGCCCACAGGTTAAGCGCCCTTGCTATTGTGTGCGTACATCTGTGTGCGAGCATTGTGTGTGAGCATTGTGTGTCCAGTAATCTTTTTTTTTTTTTTTAATCAAGCCCATATCTCTATTTTTAAACACCGCAAGCAGTAAACGTAAGTGTCACAACAATACTAACCAGGAGGAACCACGGAGGACCATGTTTTTTTTTCATTTCTCAGGAGCCCCTTGACTCGCAGATTGACTTGACGCCACCCTCCGGGGCTGGAGTTAAGTTTGCCGCGTTAAAAAGTGTGCTTTGGGCACCCAGCGATTTTTTTGCATTGGGAGGGGTGGTAATAGCCTCATCTATATGGAATTTACATGCGACGAGTGCTATCAGCTATGCATTTCTTCGGGCGCACATTTTGGACGCGCTAATCTCCTTATTGCATCGGGTGCTAGGCTAGCGCGTCCAACCGCGTGTAAACTTGTGCATCGGCCCCTAAGCGAGGACCAGGGGATCCAAAAAAGCACCAAGACAGTAAATTCAAAATCTCTTAAACAGGAAGCCAGACAGCTCCCTCCTAGAAGTTTAGATCCTAGAGGGCCCCCCCCCCCAGGTTATTTCCCTATGAAAATGAGGTGTGAAAGCACCCGGGTGCTTTGCACCTGCCATTTGCGTGGGTGACTGGAAACCCTGTGTCCATGCACCGTTATGCTCCACCGACCTCAAGGCACCAGCAAGAACACCTCTTTTTAATGCACGCTACGCCAGCCATGCACACTTATAACCGCATTTGAAAAGGGAAAATTTCAGCTCAGGCCATGTCACCCAGGTAAATACCCTATTTACCCGCATCAATGACTTTGACTAGTGCCCTCTGGATTCTGGATGAGCTCTGCTGGCTCCTGGGCATCACTAAAGGCTCTCGGCAATGGGAGGGGTTTCCCTTCCACCTGAAGTAATTCTACAGGAGAGGCAGGAGAAACCGGAATAAATACAAGGGGGAGAGGAAATGACTTTCCTTGTAACTTCACAGATACAGGCTTTTGCTTAAATGCTTCTTGGCTTGCCCAGGATTGGTTTTTTTTTTTGTTTTTTTAACTTATAAACCTGTGATTGGTTACTGGGTTGGACTTGAGTCATGTAAATAAGCTGACACTATGGGCTGGATCAGTGGCATCATTCCTTGTAGATACAGGAAATCACACTGACAAAAAAATTAAAAGGATCCTTCCTGGGACAGTGCATTGTGACTTTTGAATGGCAAAACTGCAATAATGTCTGTCATCAAGGAAAACTACGAGGTAAGCTCAGAAGTTATATACAAACCTTTGCTATCATATGGAACGACGCAATCAGTATTTACTCATTTTTATGCCGATATTCCTACTAGGATATTTTTTTTCCAGGTTTAAAGACTGATATTTGTCAGAGCCAGGTTTTCTTTACAGCTGCATGACTTCATGCAAAGCCATTCCCTTTCCGGTTTTAATTTTTTGTTTGTCAGGAATGCATCAGTATTTAATACATTTCAAATGTTGGTAAAAATAACTTCGTGATAGTCCAGAAGGGACTTTCACCTGATCCTTCATTTCTCTTTGAGGCTAAAGTCCTGCAGCGCTGCATTTGTTTTGCATACATTTTCACTTAAACAATTATTTTTCTGTGGAACTTTACTTCCAGAAACTAGGAGTGGCTTGGAGGTTAGAGCAATAGACTGGGAACCAGGGAAACCAACCTTCAAATCCCCCTTCCCCCAGTGATATGAATTGTGAATTTGTGATTCTATCTCCCATTGCCATAGGTGTTCAATTGGTTGTAAGCTCTTTGGAGAAGGGACTATTATAGAAACATAGAAATGATGGCAGAAGAAGACCAAACGGCCCATCCAGTCTGCCCAGCAAGTTTTGCACTTTTTTTTTTCATTCTTATCTGTTACTCTTGGCTCTTAGTAACCTTTTGATTCTATTTCCCTTCCACCCCCACCATTAATGTAGAGAGCAGTGTTGGAACTGCCTCTAAGTGAAATATCTAGCTTAATTAGTTAGGGGTAGTAACCGCCGCAATAAGCAAGCTATACCCATGCTTATTTGTTTACCCAGACTAAATAATTCAGATCTTGTTAGTTGTTGTCTGTATATAGATCTACTTTTCTTCATTCCCCCTGCTGTTGAAGCAGAGTGTTATTGGTATCTGACTAATAATAATGCTGTAAAGCTGCCTTGAACTCATTTGAAAAATTCCAAAATTATTATAGCAGGAATTAAACATTGGGCAACAGATATGTTGTTTTAAAACTGTACAAGGAAACTGACTTGCAAGCCATTTGCACTTTTTTATTTCACCTATAGTTTTGCTTGATTCTTAAATCTTGCCGTTCCTGCTAGAAATTAAGAAAGGATTTAGAAATGAAAATGTTTGACCAGTCACAGCCAGAAAAATGACAAAAGACCAAACACCAGAGCAGATAAACCAACTAACTACAAGTAACAAGTTATTTGGAATTTAGGCGGTAGTAGAGGGTACTGTTATTTGCAAGCACAGCCCAAACAATAATTCAGATTATTTTAAGAACAGAGGTAATAGGGATTTCTTTTAGCTATTTTCCAATAGTTCTTTTAACTGGAAATCAGCCTCACCTTTGCTCTCCTAATCATAGCGGTGGACTTTGTCTGCTACAGAGTGGTCTTCTCATTCTGTTCCTATGGTCAACATCTTTTGAAGGAAGGGTCCATTTGTGCCTCTGGAAATGCAATGTGATGATGTCTTTCTCTCCTTCTTCATAACTAAACGATAGTAAGTCACAGATTGTTTTATAGACAAGTAATGAGTAATCTTTAATACATATCCAGCATAGCTCTCTGCTTCAACGGCAGGGGAGAGACCGATACTTCACGCATATCCAGCATAGCTTTCTGCTTCAACGGCAGGGGGAATGAAGAAAAGTGGATCTATAGCCAGACAACAACCAACAAGGACTGAATTACATAGTTTGAGTAAACAAAAGCATGGGTGTAGCTTGCTTATTGCGGCGGTTACTACCCCTAACTAAGCTAGATATTCATTTAGATGCAGTTCCAACACTGTTCTCTACATTAATGGTGGGGGTGGAAGGGAAATAGAACCAAGAGGTTACTAAGAGCCAAGACTAACAGAAGTATGAGAAAAAAAAGTGCAAAGCTTGCTGGGCATTCTGGATGGGCCGTTTGGTCTTCTTCTGCCATCATTTCTATGTTTCTATGTTTAATGGATTACTTCTCAGAGGAGACAGTGAGCAACACAACGAGGAGAGAGGAGACAGAGAAGATAGCGACTGGCACCTCGTACAAAAGACGAGCTGCTCACTACCTTTTCTTCACCTTGACAGTACAGGTTAATTTTCTGTAGGTTTGAGAACCCATACATTGTAATCTCTGTTTTGTGCAGTCCTGTATAGACCATCATGTAGCCTTTCCATCTCAAAGTGGACATGAATGTTCTAACAAGAAGTATTGTTGTAGTTTTATCAATTTATCCTATTGAGTTTTTGTTTTTTGTTTTTTTTTGCATTTATTGCTGTTCTGTAATCTCAAGTAAGCACAGAATATTAGATAATGGTGCTATGGAAGAATAATATTCTCATTTTATTGTTGTTAGCAACAAATTAACAAATTACAATATATGTGAAGATCAAAGATATTAGAAAAGCGGTGAAAATTTGCCTTTTTTTTTTTTCAATAGGCTTTTTAATTTGTGGTTTTGAATATCCTCTCTTCTTAATGTTATTTCTACTTGTTTATGCAGAGTGTTTTTTTTATACTGGATATTGTTTAATGGTATTGATTAGCTGTTGTTGGACTTCACCATGAACTTTTAAAGAAAGATGGGTGATGAGCGAATGGATAAATGAAAAAAAGCGACAATGCCTTTGGCATTTCCATTCTTTTCTGAGTGTGCTCCACCGGCTCAAGCAGTGTTATGGAGTAGTCACAGCTTCAACAAAGCTGCTGTCTTGAAAGAGACTGAACGCAGGAAGCTTGTTTGCTTGAGACTTGGAATTTTAAAACCTATTTCTTGATATATGCAAAACATAAACCTTCTCTACTTTGGCTTTTTCACATATTTGATCGCGTCACATAAATGAGCCGATAGGCCACCACTAATTTCTGAATGGTGTGACCAAGGGGAAGGATTTTCTACAAAGAAAGTGAAGATAGATGCCTGATGTCTTATGAATTCCTTTATGAAGCGGAGACCACAAAATTTGCCCGACTCAGGCCGAGTTTCGCCGTTTGAAAACGGCTGCCTCAGGGGCTTATATTCTCTCTAATTCACAATTGGGATAACTGTATATGAAAGGTCACATAGAGAACTATGCGACCAACAGCATTATCTGGTCTCATGAGCGCGTTCACGGTGAATTCTCCGCTTGAAAAGTCAAACAGCGAAACTCGGCCTGAGTCGGGCAAATTTTGTGTCTCCGCTTCAATAAAGGAATTCATAAGACATCAGGCATCTATCTTCTTTGTTCATCCTGACGGCTTTCATAGATCGCCTTCCTTCGTGCTTTTTGGGTCCTACAAAGAAAGTGGCCATGCGCTCTTCCCTCATCTGATACCGAGGTGTGTGTTTGCCTGGCACTGTCCGCATTCCTCTTAAGCTGTTCAAAGTTGGCCCTCAGGGCTCTGGGTGAGTGCAGGCTGGCAGGACAGATCCAGAAGCGAGCCCTCTATTTCTAAACTTTATGGACAATCACTTTTGAAGTGACTGTGCTTTCTGCCTATAGCAAATTAAAAATGTCCACAGGCAGTAGGCAAAACCCTAATACAGTAAAAACAAGCAGAACCACCAAGACCAGTTTTTTTTTTAAGTTGTTCCCATGCCAGAGGGAAGCAAAGTCAAAATGGAGAGAGAAGGAATGGTCTATGAGAATTGGAGGAGATATCCTGGGTCATGTGTTCAAGGTTCCCATCTACTACTGACTATGAGGCCAATGTGCCAGTGTTGCCAGATGCCAAAAACCGTCAGAGCCCAACCAATCACAAATGTAGCCCAAAACTCAAAAGTTGCAAAAATAGTTTTTATTATGCAAGATTGTATAGAAATTCCTGCATTGCATGCAAACTAACAAAAATAACAATGCATATTTAAAAAGTTGAAAAATAATTCTAGAAAAGCCTAAAAATCAAGGTTGTCATGTTCAGTGTATTGCCATAACATCTGTATATATCAGATATAAAACAAACTAACAGATGTTGTTGGCTCGAAACTGTTACAGCACAATTTTTTTCTAGACACACTGCTTCACAAGCATGTTGATAAGTCCCTTCTAAAAGAAATTACAATCTAAGTGGGTACCTGAGGCAATGGGGAATAAAATAACTTGCTCAAGATATGTACGGTAAATCAGAGAAAGTAGCTCTGGTTTATCTAGCCCATTGTTCTGATCAGCAGGCTATGCCTTCCCCCTCACTTGGCTTAATATTAATTAGTATAGAATTTTAATAACAATATTGCTCCTGGGGAAATCTGGATTTTCTGTAGGTTCCAGTACATAAGAATTATCCAAGGATGTTACATATAAACTTTAACCAAAAACACGGTCCACTAATATATATAAGAGAGAGTATTCATTAACGTTCCCATGAAGAAGAATGACTATTTAAAACAAGGACCCATGTATTGATTTTGTCAGATTGGGCTCTGTGAGACTTTCAGTTTGAAATTTTGAAATTTACAGAAAATCACATTTGATATTTTATAGATTGAGGATAAGGAATATTTGGACATTCACTTGGAGATAAATTACATTTTTATATGCATATTAGCAAAAAAATACATACAAAAGTTTAATATTCATAAGATAATATATGACCAATGATTATATATAAAGCCAACTTGCATAAAAGTGTATGAATTTGCATTACAAACTGATGGTCATAATTATAATTCATAATTGGTCATAATTTATCTAAAGAATTTATCTAAAGTCTATTTATCTATGGTCATAATTTATCTAAAGAATAAAATATTGTGGAATACACATTATTGTTTGGCGCACATAAACTTTCAACACCACATAGCTCTGGGCAGAAAGGACATCTTTGGGTAATTCTTTTCTTGGCCAATAAAATGTGATCACAGCCTTTGAAGAAACCATGCCAGATCTTACTGTGGCTTTAAGGCCATATGCCCCCCGCCCACTCTGCACCCCTTCCGGCAAGACGACCAGAAAACCGCACACACCAAAAAAATTAGTCCAGAATCTCGCAACCATAAAAAGCTAGAAATTTCCAGCAGCTGTTCACAAAAAGTAGCCCAACTGGGTATGATAACCACCCATCTGGCAACACTGAAATGTACTAAACTGTGTTTGCAAATGTGATAACGAGCAAAAAAATGCCGTATTAATGTGATTATGTGCATTACCTGTGCATTTAAGACACACTATTTTGTGTTGGTAAATGCAAAATAGATAATGAGCTAAAGAATCATGCAAATGAGATAATTAACTATATTCATAAAATTACTTTTCTCATGTTTAAACTTGTGATATCACCTTTAACTGAGAAATTTAAATACACTTCTGGGAGTTAAAATCCTCAATTTTGAACCCTAATGCAAGAAAGTCAATGCAAAGCTGATTTGCATATCATGCAAATGGACCATTAACATGAGAAAAATAACATGCATTAATGACCTTTTCCCAGGGGTTAGTACCTCAGCCTCTTTGTGTGACCTTGTGCAAGGCACTTGATCTCCCTGTGCGCCTTTAGGATCCAGTTGAAAACAGGGACCTGGCTTTCCTTATCAACAAATAGATTATTAATGTGGAGGTAGAGCCATGAAATGTGTTTGTAGGATTTTAACTTTTGACCACCAATTAAGTGATCTTCAATTGACCCCAAAAAAAAAAGTGGTCATGGCATGTTTTTATGCTTTAGTGTAGTAAAGGGCTTTCTGCTCTTGGAATAACATTTTTATATTATGCCTCCAGTATTGCTTTAACATAGCTATTTCACACTAAGTGTTCATCCATCCATTAGTAAATTATTCGTTATAGTTGTCTGTCTCTCTTCCAGATTCCATTTGTTGCTATAAAAGTGAACGGAAAGCAATTTATTTTTTAAATTGATACAGATTTTACAAACAGAAGTTCTTGTTCTATGTGTTTAGGGGGCCTGCGGGGAAACAGATTGGATCAGGATTTATGTGGAAGTGAGAGCTGGTTCCTGTATGGTCCAGGAACAGTAATGGCTCCAGCTTTGCTTAGGTAGCAGCCCTCTGGAAGAAACGTGGATAAAGTAGCATGGTTGTCATAATCGGGCACGTGAATGTGTGTAAATAAAGGTCAATTATCAAACCATATTCTATAAAGGGACACTTTTTATTTGGATAAACTTAATACACTTTGGGATCATTCTGGGACATTGCACATAAATTAGCCAGCAAATGAGTGCATAAGTTACATCAGTGTTCAAAGTGGACTTACGCATTTACGTGTGCTTTGAAAATTATCCCATCAAATCTACCCGCTCACAATCACACCTGCAGGCACTTGTTGGGGGAAACTTTTCATGCATAGTTTTTAAAATCCAAAAGTTTGCATGCGAATACAAATCCCTTTCCAACTCCATCCCCAGGCATGCCTCTCTGCTCAATCCAGCTAAACTTACACACAACAAACAGTATGGGCATAACTTTACCCACATATTGGGTGGACAATTATTAGAAAGCCCATTTCTGCTTTCTAATAATTGTCCACCCAATATGTGGCATGTGAAGATCCATTGCCACCTTCACTTCTGGCCTGCAGGCACTGCTTGGACTATCTATCCAATGCTCTCAGCTCTGTCTTCCTCACTTCCTCCCATCTTGTTTCCTGCCTAGATATATATTTATACAAAAGCTTTTTCCTCACTCAGTTGCCAGAGCTTGGTCCTATTTCCTGGTCTTCATACTCTGGCTCCTTCCTTGTTGCCCGAATCCAGAAGACTTCATCTTTGGTTTATGCCTTCGGCGTTCCTGCTGATCTCTTTTATGCTCCCGGTTTCCTAGTTTTGCTCCAGGTTTTCTAACTTGAATCAGGGGCTTCCCATTCCTTATATCTTGCCATCAGCACCTGAAGGCTTAACTTGAGGAAAAATTGATTGGCATAGGAAGATGATGCCCCGTTTTTTAAATTTTCACCATCAGTACAGTTACCTGGATTCACCTCTCTAGACATTAGACCACTCATTCATGAGGCAATCCACAAATGATAGATGTCACATGGAAATGCTTTTGAAAATTACCCTCTCTTTGACTAGCTTTCTGGAGCAAACACTCCTTTCCTCTGATAAAACAGGTCATTTTGTTTTGACCTGAGGAAGGGAGTATAATCCTGAAAGCTATTTAAAATTGCCTGCATAAGTACAAATTTACGAGTATTTTTACAGATGGCCTTTGCATACTTTCCTTTGAAAATCGCCTCTGGAAATAGTACCTGCAGAGATTTGCCTCTCTATGGGTCCTTTTTCTGAGCAGGCCCATGCAAGGGTGTTAGATGCCCTAGGCGAACCTCCAGCCATGCTCCCACTCCCCTCTCCCCTCTCCCCCCGACTCCTCCCAAGCTGGAGGATAAGTGTCCATGCTGACCATAATCATCTAATGTGTCTGTTGTGAAACAAGTTCCGAGTTCACCGAAAAACATACTACATACTGTGGAGCACCTTTTCTAGCAACTGTATGCTAAAAACAGCAACATTAAAAACATTATGACCTTGGCCCACTTCACTATCATACACAACTGCAAAGACAACAGGCAGATCCCTGCTTGACATGCAATGTATGTCCACCAACCTCACTAGCATACTATCTCACCAGACATGGCATCTGACTATCAATCATCATCTGACACATCCCACTTCTCCCCTTCTAATGTATCTGTCACCAGGACCAGTAATCATGTTGACACAGTGAGATAACTCTTCCAACACAATCATCCAGAAATAACGAGTCTCATCACCACATCCACTCTTAACTGACAACAAACACTAAATGTAGGTTCTCCATCAACTTCACAAATGAACCAATGCCAAACAAGCCTATCATTTCTACCAAGTTCCACATTAATGTCCCTTCTCCTCCAGTCATTTTTGGGGGGGGGTTTCCACTAGTACTCGGACATTTCAAAATACAATAATACATTGTAAAATCAAAAACACATAAAAAACAGCAAACGGACAAAGCACATAAAACTTAGTTCAGACAAATTTTACAGAAGAATCAGAGGCCCTAGCACACCACTTTCTCCTTGGCAATGGCAGTTTCATCACAGCATCCCTTGCTTTCTCTTCTCCTACCTTCTGCTCAGTATCCCTATATCTCTTTCCCCTTCTTCCCCTCTCCAAAGTAACAGCATCCTATCTTTCTCTTCCTCCTCTTCAAAATCCAGATTCCTCTCTTCCCCCTTTACCACTGCAACATCTTTCCTCTCTTTGTCCAATCCTGAGCCCCAGCAGTGCAGCCCCAACTCTGTTTCCACTCCCTAGCCCCTGTCCCAGCAAAACTCTCTTTCCCACCCTCTCAGCCTCATCCCTTTATCTTCCCCAGCCCTAGCAACCTCTCCTCTTTCCAGCCCTAGAAGCCCCCCTTACTCATCCCCGTCAGTCTCAGCCCAGTCTTCCCAGCTGAAAAACTCCACTGCTACCAAATTAAAAATAATCCAAGCCTCTACATCAATTGATGTGCCTGTGCCTCCCCCCTCCTCAAGCATACATACCCCATCTGTGGAGGTCACCAAAGTCCAAATGGAGCAGGTGTGATCCCCTTTGTTACTCTCCCACTGGATCTCTAATTCAAAATATCATGAACCTTGAGGCTGGCCAGCACCATTTTGAAATAGGGATGTAGCAGGACAGGAGCAACTGGGAATCACTTCTGTCCCATTTGGACTTTAGCAACGCTCATGAATGGGGTAAGATGCCTCCGGAAGGGGGCAGGGCAGTCATTTCGTTTGCCTCCCCTACTGCCTTCCTTTTCTTGGGATCCCAGGGCAGCATGTTTACCACTGCTGGTCTTTTACAGTGCTACCCACAAAATTGCTGCTGTGGGTGGCTACCTAGTTTGCCTAGTGCTTGGGCCAGCCTGGTTTCCAAGGAAAACAATGGCAGTAGTCTTGCAAATGCAAACTTTCCGTGTTGTTGCCTCTCGCAACCTAACCGCATCCCAGGAACTGCTCTGCATGAATAAAACTGAGCACGATTTAGAACAATGCACATAGAACATTGAGGACGAGCAGTTTTCAAACTGCCAATTTACCCGGGTAAATAGCTTTTGAAAATTGCCCTGGAAATGTATTGTTAATCCAATGAAAAGATATCAACTAACACAATTTTGTTTTTTCTTAACATTTATTTCTTCACATGAACATGAACTCCACTATGTTTTCTTCAAGTCCTTTTTTTGTTTAAAGTTTACAGCAGAAGTATGTTTTGCTCCAATATTGTTTTGTTTTTGTTTTTTTTAAACAATGCTTTTGCAAATTACGCTTAAGTAGAATTTTAACGGCTTTCTGTTGCATTCCCTGGGCCTGCCTTCCATGGTTCTTTTGCCTTCTAAGCCCCAATATCCAGCCTTCCCATGCTTTCTGTAGCTCATCGCTCTCTCTCTTTTGCCATGGCGTTTGCATCTTTTCCTGCTTAAGCTTCTGGACAATGTTGTCCCTCTTGTACAGCAGGCAGACTGATGGGTATACAAATCATTGCCCGGAGAAGCTTGAGTAAAATGAAAATATGGATGCAAATTTCCATAGGACTTGTTTACAGCACACATCCCCTTGACCATGCTGAACATGGCAGGGTTAAGCTTGCCAATTTGCATCCATATTTTGTACACAAATGAGGAAGGCATGAAACAAACCTGTCTTTCACCTCCATGACTCGTTACCTTCTTCCATCTGCTCTGCACAACCAAGAAAGGATATGCAGCTTGCAGTAGGCATATTGTTCTATTATAAAATGCTGTAAACTCACAAAAGCATAAAGATATTTTAATTAAAAGATTTTCTGCTCTGCGGTGTTAGGGGCCAGGTCCCTGCCCACTTGATCCCGGCCTCTTATGGAGTCCATCAGCTTGTACAACACAATCTTCATGCTACGAGAGCCATGGAGGCAACTGAAAGATGTTAGCAATTCATGTCTACCAATTTGCATAAGAAAAATCAATGAATTCTAATTGGACCATTAGATGACTGAGGGGTTAAAGGGATTCTTAGGGAAGATAAGACCATTGCAGAAAGACTAAATTAATTCTTTGCTTCCGTGTTTACTAATGAGGATGTTGGGGAGATACCAATTCCTGAGATGGTTTTCAGGGGTGATGAGTCAGACGAATTGAACAAAATCATTGTGACCCTGGAAGATGTAATAGGCCAGATTGACAAACTAAAGAGTGGCAAATCACCTGGACCAGATAGTATGCATCCTAGGGTACTGAAGGAACTAAAAAATTAAATTTCTGATCTATTAGTTAAAATTTGTAACCTATCATTAAAATCATCCATTGCACCTGAAGACTGGAGGGTGGCCAATGTAACCCCAATATTTAAAAAAAGGCACCAGGGATGATCCGGGTAACTATAGACCAGTGAGCCTGACTTCAGTGCCGGGAAAAATAGTGGAAACTATTCTCAAGATCAAAATCGTAGAGCATATAGAAAGACATGGTTTAATGGAACACAGTCAACATGGATTTACCCAAGGGACGTCTTGCCTAACAAATCTGCTTCATTTTTTTGAAGGGGTTAATAAACATGTGGATAAAGGTGAACCGGTAGATGTAGTATATTTGGATTTTCAGAAGGCATTTGACAAAGTCCCTCATGAGAGGCTTCTACAAAAACTAAAAAGTCATGGGATAGGAGGCGATGTCCTTTCATGGATTGCAAATTGGTTACAAGACAGGAAGCAGAGAGTAGGATTAAATGGTCAATTTTCTTAGTGGAAAAGGGTGAACAGTGGAGTGCCTCAGGGATCTGTACTTTTCAATATATATATAAATGATCTGGAAAGGAATATGACGAGTGAGGTTATCAAATTTGCAGATGATACAACATTATTCAGAGTAGTTAAATCACAAGCAGATTGTGATACATTACAGGAGGACCTTGCAAGACTGGAAGATTGGACATCCAAATGGCAGATGAAATTTAATGTGGACAAGTGCAAGGTGTTGCATATAGGAAAAAATAACCCTTGCTGTAGTTACACGATGTTAGGTTCCATATTAGGAGCTACCACCCAGGAAAAAGATCTAGGCATCATAGTGGATAATACTTTAAAATCGTTGGCTCAGTGTGCTACAGCAGTCAAAAAAGAATACAGAATGTTAGGAATTATTAGGAAGGGAATGGTTAATAAAACGGAAAATGTCATAATGCCTCTTTATCGCTCCATGGTGAGACCGCACCTTGAATACTGTGTACAATTCTGGTCGCCGCATCTCAAAAAAGATATAGTTGCGATGGAGAAGGTACAAAGAAGGGCAACCAAAATGATAAGGGGATGGAACAGCTCCCATATGAGGAAACGCTGAAGTGGTTAGGGCTGTTCAGCTTGGAGAAGAGACGGGCTGAGGGGGGATATGATAGAGATCTTATAGATCATGAGAGGTCTTGAACGAGTAGATGTGAATTGGTTATTTACACTTTCGAATAATAGAAGGACTAGGGGGCATTCCATGAAGTTAGCAAGTAACACATTTAAGACTAATCTGAGAAAATTCTTTTTCACTCAATGCACAATAAAGCTCTGGAATTTGTTGCCAGAGGATGTGGTTAGTGCAATTAGTGTAGCTGGGTTCAAAAAAGGTTTGGATAAGTTCTTGGAGGAGAAGTCCATTAACTGCTATTAATCAAGTTTACTTAGGGAATAGCCACTGCTATTAATTGCAACAGTAGCATGGGATCTTCTTAGTGTTTGGGTAATTGCCAGGTTCTTGTGGCCTGGTTTGGCCTCTGTTGGAAACAGGATGCTGGGCTTGATGGACCCTTGGTCTGACCCAGCACGGCAATTTCTTATGCTCTTATGTTCTCTTTTCGGTGTGTGGCACTATATAATAGCACAATACATGCAAGACAAATATAGCTGAATTCTGAGTTTAATTTTATTAAATTAGCACTTCAAAATAGGTAGTTGAAGATATGAAATTGAAAACAATCAGTAAGATGCAATTTCATTTTTTACAAAAAAACCCAAAAAAGTTCATTCTCCGCTCCCTCGCTCCCTGATTGGCTGGTGCTGGGCAAAAGGGGCTTGCCTAAGCAAGTCCCTTTTGCCCAGCACCGGCCAATCGGGCAGCGCGCCCTCACTCCTCGAGTCACTCCCTCCTGCTGTAAATGTTGGAATGCATTGGAAGAGGGGTAGTCTTATACGGTGAGTATATCCCAAACTCTATATTTTAACTGGAAAAGTTGGGGGTCATCTTATACGCCCAGTCGTCTTATACGCCGGAAAATACAGTATCTTGTTTTAGTACAGCAATAGCCACACTCAGGGCTACAAGGAGCAGAGGGCAGGGAGGCGGTTTAAGTTTAGAATTGTCATTACTGTCAATGTTGCTGAGCAGAGTTTGAATTTGCATATTATGTATCATCTTGCAATGTCCTTGCTCAACCATTATTTTGCATTTGAAGTAAAAAAAAAAAAATAAAGCAAGTAATTTGTTTAAACAAAGCACGAGTAGTGTGTCTAGTTTACAGTCATAAAATCATTCTGAGTGTTACACTTTTATTATGTTTTCTTTTTCACCGTGGGTGGTTAGATCAGATTGATACGTGCATAACAGAGCTTCATACTTCTATAATCTCATTGCATACAAAACTTCAGTTCTTTGGCTTTGTGTGTGGTGTGTATGTACTGAGAATTCTAGCCCACGGCTACAAGAAAAGTTTAATCTAAACTGTACAACAGGAATTGATGTAGGGCCTAATTCAATAAGCTTTCTTTTCCTATAGACACAGAATGCAAGAAAAGTCTTAATAATAAGTCAAGCCCTTAGGGTCTTGCTCAATAAGGAAATTTTCACATTCGGTGACTTTATTGAATGAGGTTTACCGAGAAAATTTGAAAAGAACACAGATATGGTAACACTTTTGATCCCCAGTTACTGGAAAATGGCCCCCTTAATCCCCAACAGGTCATTGAGTTTTCATGTCCTCTTGTCATAGACATTATCAGCTCCATACTCTATTCGGCACCACTTTTCTGGCTAAGTAAATGGTGGGATTTGAAAATCCCGCCACACTGGCTGGCCCTGAGAGAGCTGGATAATTTTTTATGTGGCTAAAAGGGAGATAGGGCGAAGTTAGCCACATAAACACCAATGCTCTGTGTTATCGGGCTAAAGTTAGCCAGATAATCTTTGACAACAGCTCCTGCACTGCTGAATATCCTGCCCATCCAGCTCTTGGCTGATATCTCTAATTATTAAAGTATGATATTGTAAAATATCAGAAACCTTCATTTTTATCCCCAGAATGTTGACCTTCAAAATACTGGAAGAAAGCTAAATCACCAGGACCAAGCTAACCTGGACCAAGCTGTTACTCTGTGAGTACCCTGATATCCAGCATCTTTTGCAACACTAACTGGTCGGATCTCAAAGGCTTGCGCACGCCAAAACTGGGAGATACGCGCGTGACTCGGACTCGCGTGCGCCACGCGGATTTTAAAAAGGACACACACGTGTATCTCCTGGGGCACGCATAAAAAGTTTTCCAAAAGCAGGGTGTGGGCGGGCCGGGACTGCACCAAGGAGTCAGCGCGCATAAGTAGTTACGCGCACAAATGCGCACCAGGGTCCTCACTGCATAACTTTACTTCTGCTAAGTCGTATAACAAAAAAAAAAACACAAGACTAGTCAGCGGAGTTTTAAGGCTAGGGGCTGATAGGGTAAAAGGGAAGCAAGTTAGATAGGGGGTTTAGGAAGCCCTCTCCTTTACTGGGGAGAACTGGGAGCAAACTGGGAAAAAGGCCTTTCGCATTGCGGTGCATACCTACTAAAATTCTGCCCGCTCGAGACAGCATTTGCGCTGACATGCATACGTCAATATAAAATTGTGTGTGCATGTACATGCAGATAGCCGATTTTATGACACACATACATATACACGCATATGTTATAAAATCGGCGCGTCCATGTGCGAGCGCTGGCAAATGTGCACACATGTACGCATTTGTTGTTACGCGCACAAATGCGCACCAGGATCCCTACCACCTTAAATTTTACATCTATGTGGGCAAAGACATGCTGGGTTGCTCATGCAAACTGACTAAGACCTGGAGATACAAATAAAGGTAATTTTCAAATGCATTGCCATATGTAAAATGCTGTTTTATATGCAGAAATGGGATTTATAAAATTGCCCATCCCATGTGCAGATAAACTTATGCGTGCATATCCTGCTGAAGTGAATCTGCACTGTGCATTATGCGGAAGTGTTCCCAAGGGTAGAGTTTTTACTTACATGTATATTTTTCTATTTTATTTATTTATTTATTTTTAACTTTTATATACCGATGTTCCTGTAAAGCAGGGGTGGGCAATTCCAGTCCTCGAGGGCCACAAATCTGTCGAGGTTTTAGGATATCCTAATGAATATGCATGACATAGATTTGCATACAACTGAGGCAGAGTGCATGCAAATCTCTCTCATGCATATTCATTAGGGATATCCTGAAAACCAGACTGGTTTGTGGCCCTCGAGGACTGGAACTGCCCACCCCTGCTGTACAGGATACATATCGCACCGGTTTACATGAAACTGAACTGTCGCCGAGGGGCGGACGCCCCTCGGCGACAAATAAACAAGTGTTTATTTTAAGAAGGGTTACACACATACGTCTTAAAATAAACAAGTGTTTATTTTAAGAAGTATGTGTGTAACTTTACATGGAAAATGTATATAGCAGATGTTACTAACGTGGGTACTTACAGTGGGATGATTTTCAAAGTCAATGTGCATGTGTACGGGTGAGACTTGTAAATGAATTTGCTGCATAAGTTACCTGTGTTATTACAAAATGACATTCATAGCTATACTACGTCATGCATAGGGGAGTCATTTCCAATTTATTTTATTTTTTTTTTTTTTATAAGGACACTGTAGTGAATGGAGAATTATGACGCCATGTGCTTTGCACAGAATCAGCTTGCAGAATATACAAATTCTTGCAGGTTGTAATCAGTAGAGTCTTATCTTGATTTAAAAGTAATCATTGATCTATGATAGAATTATTGTTCTATTTTGTGGCTGATTTCAATGTAGGCATTTTATAAAAATTAACACACATAGTGGATTAATAAAAAATTCAAAAGCAGCTAAAAGCGCTGCTCGTGCAAAAATGGCCGCAGGGCATTCTGGGGGCAGGTCCAAGACTGACCCTTGCTACTGCTGAGAGTCAGTCTAATACTCTCTATATAGGTACCACTCTAGAGGGGCACTTTGAAATGGAGTGGGTTTTCGGGAGGTGGGTGCTGTTACAGACACATTCAGAGGTATTCATAGTAAAACTGACATCAGTAAAGAATTATAGCCCTTATAAGTGATGAAAAGTCAAACAAGAGGAGTTGATTTGTACAGTGCAGTGCCAGCTGCACTGTACAAATCTACTCCTTTTCATCACTTATAAGGACTTCATAATTCTGCCTCTGTCGCATGTTGAGGCAAAGGGGCGCCGGTGCCATTTTGATTACTGGCAGCTGACGGCCTGGGAGTGGGAGATCGCTCCCGGCCGCCCCCCCCCCCCCCCCCGCTGGACCACCAGGGACTTTGGGTGAGTCTTGGGAGGGGAGCAGGGGGGGAGGTGGCTTTAAATTTAATGAAATTGGAAGTTGTGGCAGAAAATTGGTGTAATTTGTGCATCTACTGAAATCACATCTATCCTCAAAAAGATGAAACCTGTGACTCATCCATCAGACACTATCCCCACCAAAGCCCTCCTCACCATACCTGACATCATTTCCAAACCCATTGCAGATGTTATCAATTGCTCCCTCTCCTCAGGCATTGTCCCTGACCCACTCAAGCATGCTGTGGTCAAACCACTGCTCAAAAAACCTGCACTTGACCCCAAGGACCCTGCCAACTTTCGCCCTATCTCCAATCTCCCTTTCATCTCAAAAATCATGGAGAAGGTCGATAACTCGCAACTTACAGAATTCCTTGAAACTCACAACCTTCTCCACCCCTCTCAATTTGGCTTCCGTAAACACCTCAACACTGAGACCCTCTTACTTTCCTTGACTGACTACTTACTCAGGGGAATGGATCAAAGTCACAGCTACCTTCTTGCTCTACTGGACATTTCAGCAGCTTTTGACACTATAAATCACACCCACCTCCTTGCCCGCCTAACCGACATTGGCCTTTCCGGCACAGCCCTTAAGTGGTTCTCATCCTACCTCGACAATAGTAAATTCACCGTGAAAATAGGCAATGCTGAGTCCTCTCACTACACCCTCACCCAAGGAGTCCCCCAAGGCTCCTCCCTCTCTTCTACCCTCTTTAACATTTACCTCACCCCCTTGTACAAACTCTTATCAGAACTTGGCCTCAAATTCTTTCTCTATGCTGATGATGTGCAAATCATCATACCCATTCAAGGCTCCCTATCTGACACCCTTGAATCCTGGGGAAACCTTCTCGCTGCCATCAACTCCTTACTTACCAACCTCCACCTCGCTCTAAACACTGCGAAAACTGAACGCCTCCTCATATCCCATCACCCCCCTACCAATCCCGCACTCACAATTGACTCTGCTATCAAGATTCTTCATGCACAGCCCTGCGCAAGGAACCTGGGGGTCCTAATCGACCAACAACTGAACTTCAAAAAACATATCAGTGCCATACTCAAAGAGGGTTTCTTCAAACTTAAAGTCTTAAAAAACCTGAAACCTCTCCTTCACGCTAGTGACTTCTGCACTGTCGTCCAGGCTACACTGGCATCCAAGATGGATTTCTGTAACTCCCTCTTTCTTGGCCTACCCTACTCCTCCTTAAAGCCCCTCCAAATGCTACAGAACACTGTAGCCAGAACCCTCTCCAACGCTCACAAATACGACCACATTTCCCCCATACTGAAGGACCTACACTGGCTCCCTATTCCCTCCCGCATCCTCTTTAAATCCCTGACCATTATACATAAAGCCTTATATTCCCATCACTCCAACTGGCTGGCAGATCCCCTCCAATTTGCCTGCTCGAATCGGCCGACAAGGACCACTAACAAAGGGTCCCTCCATGTGCCATCCCTAAAGAAAGCGCACCTCACAGCTACAAGGGATCGGGCGCTCTCCATTGCTGGACCTATGCACTGGAACTCACTCCCAACCCACCTCAGACTTGAACCTTGCATCACCAAATTCAGAGCCCAGCTCAAAACCTGGCTATTCAAACAAGCCTTTCCCCAACACCCTTGATGAATATTGAATTGTGATGGATCATGACCTGAATTTGACTATGACCTTGTTCTTATGACATAGTTCACTTGTTGTTTGTTCCTATGCTTCTCTGCTCTCCTTATGGTTTTTTGTACCCCTTACCCTTCCCCTGTTACTTGTAATTTCCGTTGCTTTTGTTCCATGTAAACCGAGGTGATGTTTCGACTAACATCGGTATAAAAGACTTTTAAATAAATAAATAAATAAAATGTAACCACCTGCAAATTTATGTGGTCTGTTACAAAACTACCTCCTAAAAGTAGGCCATCCTCAGTATACAACAGTGGTCCCCAACCCTGTCCTGGGGGCCCATCAGCCAGTCGGGTTTTTAAGATATCCACAATGAATATGCATGAGAGAAAATGTGCATCTTATGGAGGCAGTGCATGCAAATTTTCTCTCATGCATATTCATTGTGGATATCCTGAAAACCCGACTGGCTAGTGGGCCCCCAGGACAGGGTTGGGGACCACTGGTATACAGGGTTTATTTTAATGGCCTACAAATCATTGAGAATAATCTATTTTGACAGCTCAGGGGAATTAAATAGTTCCCAAAGAATGTACTCATTTTTTTAAATTTCAGTTCTGATGAATTTCTTTTTATCCAAATGTCAACAAGGTCTGAAACTCATCAGCGAGTGTTTTTATTTTCCAATAGCGAAGGTTTGTGTCCTGCTGTTCAGACGATTGCACCCCAAAAGCCCACAGAAACCAACTACAGGAGCTGGAAAAAAGAAACCTTCAAAAGGGAATGCCAGTACAGCACTGGAGAAATTGATTTCATGAGTTGTGGAAGAAAGAGTGGGAAGGTATGAAAACAGAAAAAAAAAAGACTGGGTATGATTGCAATAAATTTAGTTATACATTAAGGGCTGGATTTAAAAAGCCCTGCGCACGTAAATCCAGCCGGATTTATGCGCGCAGGGCACTCGCACCGGCGCCCGCATAGCCCCGGGACGCGCGTAAGTCCCAGGGCTTCGTAAAAGGGGCGGCACGCGCAGGGGGAACTTGGGGCAGGTTTTCGGGGGGGGTACGTGCGTATCTTACACGCGTACCCCTTTGAAAATCTGCCCCTAAGGGAAGATTTTAAAAGCCATTTACGTGCATAAAACAGTAGTTTGGAACTGGGTCTTTACACAAAACGTGACCAAAAATTACAGTTTATGAAACAAATAATCAGTTACAGAGGTAATGGCCGATGGAATAAAATCCATACTAAAAATGGAGTTAAATTTTCAGAGGCATTTCTACATCTAAAACAATGCTTTACCTATGAAAAGATTGCCCTCCATTTTTTTTGTTAAACTTTTTATTATTAACATTTTTATTATTAAAATTTGTATCAAAATTTTAACATAAAAAATTACAGGATTTCCAGATTAGCTCATATTTACAATTCAACAATTACAATATTGTAAATAACATAACACAAGAACTCTTAACCTTTCTTCCACCATATTATAATCCTTACATTACTCTTTTTAAAGTCAAACTCATTGTCAGATACACATTGATACAGAGCTGGCTGAAGGTACATACCTACCTAATCATAACCATAAATAAATTAAATATTAGCCTGAGTCCTTAACCAGACTACCTCCTGATATGTAGATAAATGTATGCTCCTATGTCCTGTAAATGCAAATATTAAGTCTGCGTGGAAGAGTTCCCGGAGCACAGTTGGAGAGGGGTTTGGACAGATACATACTTTTGGATTTTCAAAAGTACACGTATAGAATTTATTGAAAAATGCCTGCATCATTATAGCAGATGCGATTGTGTATGCGTAGTTTTGATGGAATATTATGGTCCAATATTATGGAACACACTACCACTCGAAATAAGACTAATGAAAGATCTAAAACTCTTTAAAAAAAAAGCTTAAAAACATGGCTCTTCAAAAAAGCTTTTCACAATGAGAGTGGGGAGTAAGGAATACTAGCGGACAAGAAAGAGAACTCCGGCACACTGTTAAAAGTCAACAAATAGCAGTTATCCCTCCTTTATTATTTTTTCTCATACCTAAAGATTAATTTAAGAGTACAGTATTCTCATATATGGATATCCTATTATTCATATAAATGGAATTTCCAATCCACAATCCAAATAGCGTATATTATTTGAATCATGTAACCGAAACTTTATTGGCACCTACTAGCTAATTTATAATCCTAACCAGACTTATTTATGTGCCTATCTGTAAACCGTTGTGATGGTATACTACTAAACGACGGTATAGAAAAGTTTTTAAATAAATAAATAAATAAAGTGAGCATACGTGCCTATTGATTCAAGCATAACTGCAGCCTGTTGATTGGGTTAGTAACTATTTGACAAAGAAGTCGGGTTGGATGAATGCTAGTACACTGGTTTTGAATAAGGCCAAAACTGAAATTTTTAAAATAGGGAGGTTTTTTGATGGCTTGCAGAGCCGATGGTACAGCTTGCATTGGATGACTGTGTGTTAGAGATTTTGTATAAAACTTTAAAACGTTTGGTGGTCTGCTCTGATAGTTGTGCAGTATATACATTTTTAAATAAATAAAATAGACATAAGTTATTTACGTTTTTGCTGACTTTCTTATGTGGGCATTTACACTTCTGCTCTGAAGCACCTCTAGCATCAAGTTGCAACCAAGCAACATGGCTGAACTTCCTGCAGCTCTTGATCCCTTTTATAGGTTCTACTGGCAGGACTTCCTGTGACATGTTTTGAAGACATCACATCCTGCCTTGTATAAGTGGAGTCTCAGAATTACTACCCAGTATCTTCGCAACAGGTCTCCTGCTTTCTTTTGCGGTGCTAGTGGCCCAGCGTGTTTTTGTGCATTCCTGGTGCTCCTGCTGTTTCTGCTTCCTTCCTTTCTCCTGGTGTCCTCCTTGTGAGTCTTATGGTTCCCTGTTAAACTCTCCATTGTCTTCTCTGACCCGGTGTCCCTGCATTTATTGTTTCATCCTCGAACCAGACTACAGTTTTGCTCAGCTCGGTCAGCTGTCTAGCTTGGATCATGGCAGGAAAATCCTGCCAGACGCCAGAACCTGAGGGCTCAACCCAAAGGGGAGGTGGTTGGCTAGGCAGAATACCTACACCTGTGGTGTGTTAGCAGCTGTCTGTTAAGGCCTATCTTGTACTCACACCAGATAAGCAGTGCAAACGTAACAGTGGCACAAGGGCTCAATAAACTCCCCACCACCACCACCCCACCCCTGGCGTGCTAGATTGTGAAGTCCATTAATTCTGCTGACTCACCAGCACTTCAGCTTCTGCAAGGTTTGGCCTTGCAATTCCAGCAGTTCACCACTTCAGTGCAAACCTTATCTCAGCGCATGGATGCCCTTCTGTCACAGGGCCCAGCTATTCAGCCTCTGGTTCCAGTCCTGGTTCCACCAGTGCTGCAACTTCACTCTGAGGCATCAGCTATTCATCTTGGCTTCCACCCTGTTATGATGAAAGTCCCAAAACCTGCAGGGGCTTCTTCAGTCAGTGCCAGATTCAAGCTGCCAGTTTCCCTTCAGACCAGGCAAAAGTGGCATATATTATATCACTCCTCTTGGCTTGGGCTTCCCCGCTATGAGAACACAACTCCTCGTTTAACACCCAACTGACTTTCTGGCACGTTTACAGAGAATTTTCGAGGAACCAGGCAGCTCCTCCTCCTCTGCAGCTGACTTTCTATATCTCTGCCAGGGCTCACAAATTGTAGGTCAGTATGTGATTCAGTTCTGGACCCTGGCAACAGAGCTTTGCTGGAATGACAAAAGTCTAACGGAGATGAATAGATCTCATGTTACATCCTCAGGAGCTCTGTCAATCCCCTAGGACTGGGTTTACCCTAGTTCCAGTGACATGGCCCTCCCATGGACTGGTCTACAGGAGACATCCAGTCATGGAGCCCATATTGCCTACAGCATTGCCTCGATCCAGTTGCCTGTCCTACCTCAGTCTCTGATCTCACAATACCACCCAGTCTCCCTCGGGCCTACGTGGCTTTCCATGATATATTTAGCAAAAAACAAGCTGAGGTCCTTCCCCCTCATCATATGACTGTCCTATTGATCTCCAGCCAGGGAAAGTACCTACTTATGGCAGAGTGTACCCTCTGTCAGTGCCAGAGACCCAGGCAATGACTGAGTACATTAAGGAAAACCTGGAGCGAGGAGGGGTTTTTTCTTCATCACCAAAAAAAAACGGATCTCTGAAGCCCTGCATTGATTATCGTGGCCTAAACTCTATCACTGTTAAGAACAAATATCTATTACCCTTTATTTCTGAACTCTTTGATCGCCTCCAGGGTGTCAAGATCTACACTAAATTGGATCATCGAGGAGCCTACAATCTCATCAGAATCAGACTGCATTGAATACAAGAGACTGACATTAAGAATATCTCATCATGCCCTTTGGATTGGCCAATGCTACTGCCATATTTCAAATCTTCATAAAGTTATATTTTCAGAGACTTCCTACAGAAATGCGTTCTAGTATACCTGGATGATATTCTATTTTTTTCCCCAGAGTCTCACACAACATCATTCCAGGGTTGAACAGTCCTCCAGTGACTGTGAAAACAGACTATATGGCTGCAAAGCTGGAGAAATACTCCTTTGAGCAGTTTGAACTACCCTTTTTGGGTTAAGTTATCTCTGTTCAAGGTCTGAAGATGGACCCTGCCAAACTAGCAGCCATCAGAGAATGGCCCAGTCCAATGTGACTCAAGGCTTTACAACATTTCTTAGGATTCTCAAATTATTACTGCCAGTTTATTCCTCATTATTCACTCATGGCGTCCCTGACAGCTCTTACATGCAAAGGGGTGAAAGACTAGCCTGAAGATGCCATTCAAGCCTTTGAGAGACTTAAAGAGGTCTTTGAGTCTGCATCAGTCTTCCAGCATCCTGATCCTGACCGACCCTCCTATCTCGATAGGGATGCCTCCTTCACTGGGGCAGGGGCAGTTCTCTCCCAGACAGTTGCAGATGACAAATGATGCCCATGTTCATTCTTTTCCAGGAAGTTCTCTTCCACAGAAAATAATTACACCACTGGTAATTGGGAACTTCTGTCCATTAAGCTCACCCTTGAAGAATGGCAGCATCTCTTGGAAGGAGCCAAACATCCTTTCACTATTATAATGGATCACAAGAACCTCCTTTATCTCCAAGAGACCAAAAGACAATCCCTGACAGGCTCAATGGTCATTACTTTTCAATAGATTTGACTTCCATCTAGACTTTCATCCTGATGAGAATACCAGGGCGGATGCCCGATCATGCTCATTTGATACATCTGATACCACCACTGAGCCATAGTTCATTCTAGTCCTGGCTAAGATTCTTGCTGCGACCTCTTTCACCATTCCATTCGGCATGACAGTAGTACCCACATGCCTTAGAGGAAAGGTCCTCAAGTGAAGTCATGATTCCAGGCTGGGTGGACATCAGGGATTCTGGAAAAATTTGGATTTGATTTCACACCAATACTAGTGGCCCAGAATGGCTCAAGATGTATAGGTATATGTTGACATACTTCAATTGTACCCACAACAAACCCTCTCACCAGTGCCCTTGGGGTCTTTTCCAACCTCTACCTGTCCCAGACAAGCCTTGAAACCACATCTCCACTGATTTCATCACTGACCTTCCCACATCAGAAGGCCACACAGTTATCTGGGTCACAGTAGACTGCTTTTCCCTCTACCAGCTTTGTCATCGGCCCCCAACCTGGCACATCACTTCTTTAAAGAAATGTTTTGATTGCGCAGTATACCAGAGCACATTATAAGTGCTCTGGTGTTCAATTCACCTCAAAGTTTTGGAAGAGTCTCTGCAAAAAGTTTGACATGTCTCTTGACTTCTCAGCCTATCAACCCCAAACTAATGGTTTGACAGAGAGAACTAATCAAACTCTGAAGCCTTCCTTCAAGCTTACGTCTCCAAATAACCCATTGTTAACTTGGGCAGAATTTTTTTTTATAACAACCACACTCATGGATCTTCAGTAACATCGCCATTCTTCATGGTCCATAGCAGACCCCCTATGGTGTTCCTTCCTGTATCTGTGGCCACAACAGGACCGGCAGCTAACCAAAAGGAAATAACCTGCTGTATCTTTGGAAGACTACCAGTCAATTTCTTATTAAAGCTGCTGATGAAGCCTACAAGAAGAAGGCTGCCCCCACACTCCTACTTTTATCTGAGACCTTGGTGTGGCTAAGAACCATCTATGAAGCTTCCTTCCGCTAAGTTTGCCCCTCACTTTATTGGCCCTTATCCTATAATGAAATGGGTGGGACCTGTCACATACCAACTGAAGCTGCCCTCTACTTTACGCATCCACATGCATTTTGTGTATCACTGTTAAAGCCGTGGTCATTACATGTAAACACAACAGACGACCAGCACCACCTCAGTCTCCTCAGAAACCAACCTGGAATTTGAAATTCAAGAAATTCTGGATGCCAAGAGACTGCGGGATAAACTTTATTCTTTGATTTCTTGGAAGGGATATGGACCAAAGAAGAACTCTTGGGAACCAGCAGGCAATGTCCAAGCACCTCTCTTGACCAAGAGGTTTAATCAATCTTTCCCCACAATCCCAAGCCTAGGGGGTCTTGGGAAGGGGCTTAAGAGGGAGGTACTGTAACACCTCTGGTCTGAAATGACTCCAGCATCATGCTGCATCCAAGGAACATGGCTGAACTTCCTACAGGACTTCCTGTGAAATATTCCAATGACATTACATCCTGGGTAGTAGTTCTGAGACTTGTATAAAGGGAGGCTCAGAACGACTTCACAACAGGTCTCCTGCTTTTTTTTTTTTTCAGTGCTCATTGCCCAGCGTGTTCTTGTGCATTCCTGGTGTTCCTGCTGCTGTTCCTGCTTCCTGACTTATTTATTTATTATTTATTTATTTAACATTTCTTATATACCGATGACCGTTCGCACATCGCATCGGTTTACAGTGAACAAAAAAACCATTGGGCAGAGCCCTTACAAATAACTGATAATATAGTAACTAGGTAACATATAAAAATAGTTGGGAGGAGCCCTTACATGAAATACAAACATCAAGGAGGGAATGCTAAGGGTATATGCTAAGGGATTGAGCTATAACAGAACCTATATACAGATTATTGCACAGTACAAAATCATAAGGCAAAAATCATCAGACTTGCTCCTGGTGTCATCCTTGTGAGCCCTGTGGTTCCCTGTTTCACCCTCTGTTCTCCCTGCATTTATCATCTCACCCTCAGACCAGGCTCCAATCTAGCTCAGCCAGCTGTCACCACCTTGGATCATAACAGGAAAGTTCTGCCGGCTGCCAGAATCTGAGGGCCCAACCCAAGGGGGAGGTGGTTGGCTAGGCAGAAGACCTACACCTGTGGTACATCAGCTACTGTCTGTTAAGGCCTATGCAAACTTAACAGTAGCCCAGGGGCTTACTAACCCCCGGCATGACACAAAAAAATTATCCTTTTAGTTATATTCATACAAAGGTAATCAGTTATGTTCATTAGTAACGCAAAAAAGTAATCTAATAAAGCAGCTAGGAACTTAGTCACCACTTAGCCATACTTGTAGGACTTGCTGTCCTTTGTTGGCCATAGGGAAATTGTTCTACTCATGCAATGCACTTGTTTCCGTATTTTACTGGACAACAATGCAGATCTTCAGGTTTTATTGCATTTGGTCACTGAGTGTCTTCTCCATTCACTCCAGTTTGTTAAGGTTCCATGTGGCATCCATCCTGGAGTTATATTTGATCTCATGATCAATGAATGGAATCTGGCAGCCCCAAACTTGGTGGTGTCTCTGGTTGGGGGCGAAGAAAACTTTCAGATGAAACCTTGGCTCCGGGACATTATGCGAAAAGGACTGGTGAAAGGAGCACAGAGCACAGGTTTGCTGCTTTTAAGGTACTGCAGTTTCAGCTAGAAATCCAATGATCTCTGCACAAATGGAACATAGTCTGCTACTTTCTCCATATTTTATTTAACGGTAATTTCATGGATGTAGGGCAGATTTTCTTCCATCTTGGGATTAAAGTAGAACCTCTTCAAGAGATGTGATTGTTTGGATCATTTCAGATGTCTAAAGATGCATTAAAACCATACAGCATCAAGCTTGGATCAGTAACAGCCTCCTAACCACTGGCTGTTTGTGACCGTTATACTGAAATGTACCTCAGTTCCTTAAAGGCAGGATCTCTTCTGCTAGTTATCATTAATATTATTAATACTAGTAATAGCTGCATCTTGAAAGACTTCAAATTCAGTTAGTAACTAACAGGTAAAATCTATGTGGGGAAGAGTAGATGGAAAATGTGCTCCTTATTCATCTACCATCTACCCAAATACTGTACCATAGTAGGAAATACACAAAGTATTGAAAAAAAGGTGCAACATATTTCTAAGTCCATTCTTGGATTTCTTGCAGGTGCCTGGCTCTTTACCAGCGGTCTGCGAGCTGGAATAACAAGGCATATAGGGGAAGCAGTTCAAGATCACTCTTTGGCAAGCACTTCATCCAAAATTAAAGTTGTCGCAATAGGAATAGCTTCACTAGATAATGTTCAACACAGGGAAATTTTGAGTAATGCAAAGGTATGCCACATTCATGTCTACGTTCTATACTGCAACTTTGACTCTATTATTAAACATATCTACTGCAATAAGTGTGAAATTTTCATTCTATATAATCTAAGTATGCAATATATAAGAACAAAAGTCCTTCTGCAATATTGCTTGCAATGTTGTGGAAGGAATATCAGGAAAAGTTTGTCTTTATGCTGGTGATAGCATAATCTGCAACAAGATAGGTGTGGAAAACATGAGGAGGGATCTAGCAAAGCTTGAGGAATGGTAAGCTAAGATTTTGGGGTAGATTTTATAATGTACGCGCGCTTCCCGGCATGCACAAGTGTAGGCGATCATATTTGATGATCTTAAGATGGCCAAACAGGTGGATAAGGTGACAAAAGCCAGAAAAGCTGTTTGGGTACATAGGGAGAGGAATGATCAGCAGAAAAAAAAAAAAGAAGTGACGTTGCCCATGTACAAGACCCTTATGAGACCTCATTTGGAATATTGTGTGCAATTCTGGAGACCACACCTTCAAAAAGAAATAAACCAGATGGAATCGGTCCAGAGGGTGGCTACCAAAATGTTCAGTGGTCTTTGCTATAAAGCATATGGGGACAGACTTAAAGATCCGAACATCTATATCCTAGAAGAAAGGCAGCATAGAGGAGATATGACAGCAACATTTAAATATCTCGAAGGTATCAATGCACAGGAGGGAGGGTCATGTGATAGCAACCTAAGGAAATATTTCTTTACAGGGAGGATGATGGATATATGTGGATGTGGTGGGCACAAGAACAGTACCTGAATTCAAGAAAGCATGGGGATAAGCAGATTGTAGAGCTGAGTAGTTGGAAGAGATGTGCATTTGTCCTGATTGAATGGCACGTATGAACCATAAAAGGCCATTTTTTATTTATTCAGGTGCAGCTATACAACATAATGTGCCAGCTGCACCTGAGAAAGATGCCAAAGTGATGACACATTGGTGTAAGTTTCAGGGCCACCAGCACCAATTTTAAATCCCCAGTAGGCAGCGCATGGGTGAATGAGTATTGCTCCTGCTCTTTTCATCTTGTAGACCTCATGAAAGGCATAGTGTGGGCCAGGGAGCTCCCTGACCCCGGCATATGTTTCTGGGGAGGAATGAGAGGGACCCTGGGAGGCCCTGGTTGGGATCAGCTCAACCCAGCTGGGTAGGCTTGGGCCCTGTGGCTATCTTGGGGGTGGCAGGGGAGTTGGATGATCATTGGGAAGCTTGTGTTTTGTTTAAAAAAAATTTTATTTCTTTTTATCAGGAAACAAACCAAACTGAAAAAGCAAACATTAAATAAACCTCCTGAAGTGAAAAAATGAACCAAAAAGAAATTTTTTTGTGCTGCACATCCCCAATAGTTGATGTGAATGGCAGACTAGATTGGTCATATGGTCTTTTTCTGCCGTCATATTTCTTTGTTTCTAAAAAGATGGATTTATTAGTTCTTAAGTGTTATAGTATTAACCACTCATATTTGTTTTCTAGAATGAGAGTCCTGTGTATTACAAAACTGATAATAATGCACAGGGTCCATTATATTCTCTTGACAACAATCATTCCCATTTTATCTTGGTGGATCAAACGAATGAGGAGCAAGCTGATGAAACAACTCATTTAAGGCTAAAACTGGAAAAGCACATTTCAGAGCAACGCACTGGATATGGAGGTAGATACTGTATTTCAATATGGGTTTCGTGTGGGTTGTGATGTCTTTTGGTTAGTATTAAGAATACGGTTGTGGTAGGGTTATTATTAGTGTAGTGTCCTCTGGGGGTTGGTAAAGAAGTGGCAGATGGGTTACTGGAGGATATACTGGATGTTATAGCTTCAATTTTTTTTTATAATATAAGGGGTTTTTAATCAGCAGATAAATATAGAGGCTAATAGGGGAGCACAAGAATTTTTGCCTTACCTAGAGGCAGGAAGCTGATGCAAATGGTGAGGGAGTCTACACATCCAAGGGGTCATATATTAGATTAGTTATTTGTGTCATGGGATTTTAGAGAGGTAGGTGTCTAAGTGTGGGGGGAGTTAGGTAAGTGCCATGGTCTGATCATCATTTGATCCAGTTTGGATTTTTGTGTGATTGGGGAATGGAGGAATGTGATGGGGAAGATTGATGTTGAGTGTGTGTGTGTATGAAAAATTGCATAAGTTGATCAAGGAATCTAAAGACTTCAGTGCCTCAATTGCCTGCCTTAGGGGAATACTTTGTCAAATTCATAGGAAAGTTTTATATCCACACAGCACTTCAAACCATGCCAAACCCACCACCTGACTGAGATTCACTCTGGGAACAGAACACTGTTTTTGAATGAGTTAAAAGGGAATCACATAATGATTCATCCTTTAAAACATTCAGTCTGAATGTACTGAACACTTGTGGAAAAGTAATCTGTCACCCACGCAAAGTCATTGGGTAGTCCTTTGACTGATTTGTCATAAAATGGAAAAAAATTAATTTTCTCAATCAGTGAGGTTTCAAATAAACTTCAAATAAATAGAAATTTGCAAATCAATTGTCAAATCTAAGTAATTAATCAAACCATGAGGAGACACAGTGTTAAATTTGTAAATCCATCACTAATCATGCAGTGCAAGCACCTTATTGCGATCACCTCCTCATATACCTTGGACAGTATCTTAATATCTGCCTAGCAGCAGTAGTGTCATGGTTGAGGTGGAATTGAGTGGTAGTAAATAGTCACAAAACTGAGTTTGTGTGTATGGGAAAGTTGGATTGCAGTCTATTTAGAGTAGGCCAGCAGTGGATGGGCGATAATTCCATTTTTGGGGGAGATTAAGTTTTTAAGAGTAAAGATGGATAGTGGCTGTTTGAGTCTCAAATTTTATTTTTATTGCATGGAGCATATTTTAAATTGCATTTGATAAGTCAGATAAGATCTTATTTGGAATTGGCAATTGAGTGTGGTCATGTATGCACTGGTCATTAGTGTTATTGACTATTGTAATGTCTTTAAAATGTGGGATTACCAGGGAAGTTGGTGAGGAGGATTCAGATTTTGCAGAATATTATGGTTTGGATTGTAACATGGAGCAGTAAGAGAACAAGCGCACATCCATTGCTGTGTGCCTACATTGGCTGCCAGTTGTGCAATAAATGAAGTTTAAATTGGTGATGCTTGCATTTTGGGATTTGAGGGACAGGGGACCCATATTTGCAGAAGCACCTGAAGTAGTATAGAATTGGCAGGGTGTTGCTGGTGAATTGGGGATATCTTCTGGAGGTTCCATCAGTTTGAGTGTTAAGATTCACCAGGTTGCTAGCAAGGGTGTTTTCAGTGGTAGTACCAGGATTATGGAATAATCTCTCATTAGAGGTAAGGCATATTATAATCATCCACCTGACTACCACACACTAACAGAGAATCAACTACTTTCTGGAAACAGAAATGTCTTGACCTTTTTCCTTAATTATTAGGAAGAGGTCAATCCATTTCTATTTCCAGAGAGTAGTTGATTCTCTGTTAGTATGTGATAGCCTTATGGATCATTTTAACAGTGCGAGAGGATAGGAGTGTGGATAGGTCAGTGAGAAAGGCAGAGCTAATAGTCTATAATTTAATGTTTGTTGATGTATTTTAATTGTCTTAATTTCAGTATGTTGTAAACCTCCTCAGGCCATCCTTGTGATTTGAGGAAGCGGGGCATAAATGTTATTAAATAAATAAATAAGCGGGGATTGGGATGATAGCTTCATCCAAGGGTTTAACTCTTGCTTCTTGGATGTGTTATTGAAAGAGCGATTAAAACAGAAGAATCCCCAAAGGGAGGGTGCCACAGACCTCAATCTATGGAAACCCTTAAGAGGTACTTGAAGAATCCACCTGGATTCAGCTTCAGAGGAAGCAATAGTCTATGCCCCTCAGCAGAAAATTTCCTACCATGATACTTGAGCTACTACTCAGGGGATTTATGGATCATCATTTATATCTTACAGGATCAGGTAGCATTGAAATTCCTGTGCTTTGCTTGTTGATGAATGGATGGCCCCATACACTTGAGGTAAGACCCAGCATGAATTCTTAAACCCATAGGAAGTAGATTAGGTTAATTGCATGTAGGTGGTGGAAAAATGGTACGCTGCAGCTGTTTAGGGCTCCATGCATTTTAACTAAGAGGTAAATGCTTATGTTTCAGCTATGAAGAAAGTGATAGCTTTTCCCGTTTTCTTCACTCACAGAGAATTCACAAAGGTTTGGAGAACTCTGCTCCCTGGCTTATCGTGGCAGGATCTGGGGGTGTTGCAGACATCCTAGCAGAGTTAATGAATGAACCTCATCTTGTTGTGCCAGAAGTTGTTGAAAAACAATTTAAGGAAAAATTCCCTAAAGAAAACTTCTCATGGGAAAACATATTACGATGGACATCAATTGTAAGAGATGCTTGCGAATATTCCTATCTCTCTGTGCTACCCTCTTAGCACACCTACTTCTGTGACCCATGAACCTTGGCTTTCTAGTACAGTTGGAATAGTCCTCTATTGGGTTAGAGCTCCATCGGCTTTCATTTGGAACTACCCAGGGTTTATTATTCTATTTTTACATCTCCATTCAACCCAGCCATTGCAGTGACCATCCGTAGCCAGGTGCCATGGGCCATGGGCCACAGCTCCCTCCGCAGCCTGACTAAACTGGACCCCAAGTCTGGCCATCAGGTGTCGTCATTGATCAGTGCTTGACTCTCCCTGGCCCCAGAGGGTGTGAATGCTGCCTTCACAGCATGGCCCATCCTGTCCAGGGAGCAGGTCTGGCATTTAAACCCAGGTCTTCTGCATGGCAGTGTGCAGTACTTGCCACTGAGCCATGAGGCCAGTCCCTTCCTTGCTTTCTGTTCTCTGGTACAGCCTTTTCTCTCAGGTCCAAGATGCCCACTCCTTTTCTCTGCCTTTTACACTAACTTGCTACTATATTCTTCCAACTTGTCTTCCCTGTGGCTCGGTTATACTCTTGTTTATCGGTCCATTACATTTCTGGTATGTATTGCTCCTTATATAGTCATGCACCCTCGTTATGAACGCTGTTTGTTTATTCATTTTATTGCATGCATCAATCACACTTCCAAAAAGCTTGTGATGGGGCTGGATAATAGTTTGATTGCTTGGCAGGTTTGTGTTTCATTTAGTCTGCACATATTTATGAATGGTTCCTGTATTACTATTGCATTTCGTTCCAAGTAGTGTACTCTACCTGGATCAAATCTTTGGAGGCGATTAATGATAAATAAATAAATACAAATAAATAAATCATTAATCGAAGACGGTAGTTTCCTGCTCTTTCCTTTGCTAATTTCCTGCTTGTGGAGGAGGTGGGGGAGGGAAGGAATCCGGCTGCCATTGTGGTGGCCCTGGGTTTGTGCCCTTGAGTTGGGACCCACTCTAGCCCTCAGGGTTCCTTGAGTCACCCAAGAATGCCATTGGGGAGGGGGCAGCAGCAGAACCTCCAGGGAGAAAAAGGGAGGGGAGGGAACACCCAAAAATTAAATCTCTGGCTCATTTTTTTTCTATATACGCCTACGTGACCGCACCTTGTTCAGTCTGAGTGTAACAGTACAATTGTTTTTCTTTTCATATTATAGATTCAAAGCATCATTTCTCATCAGCATTTTCTAACCGTGCATGATTTTGAACAAGAAGGCTGTGAAGAGTTGGACACGGTCATCCTGAAAGCTCTGGTCAAAGGTAGGAGCTGCTTGTGTCAGCATCCTGTACTATCTGTGCACATCAATGCTCAAAAAAGATACAATTGATGATCTCTGAAAACAAAAAGGTAAATCAGGGTTGTGTCCAGCAAAAAAAAAAAAAAAAAGTGCATTTTTGGAATATTTAACTCTGCTCTTATGGAATAGTTGTAGTAAGCAGGTTTGGGGTGGTTTGACATTGTGGCCGTTGGCTATATTGTGCTCTCCGAGTCTATGGGGAAGGTTACATTAGCCATTTTCCAAGCGGGTTTTGTTTGTTTGATCTTCACCTCCCTCTGTAGAGGAATCTAATGGAAGGAAAGTTACTTTCTTTAATGATGCTGTCAGTGGTGGCGTCAGAACTCAGAAACTGCCAACAGTTCTCAGCCAGGATTCCTGTTCTGTTTTGCAGCATCAGTCTGCTAAGGAATGTTCTGTCAGCAAAAATAGTGAACAATTGACCTATTCAGTTTATGTGGTGACAATATTTTAGGACTTCAGGTCAATGCAAATGCCATTGACTTCAGTCCTCCCTTGAGATTGCATTCATTAGTAATCAATATTTAATCTAAGTGCATTGGTAGAGATGAAGGGGAAAAACCCTTTTGCCTGCCAGCTAGTTTTGTATTCAGGTAAAAATTCCTTTCTTTCCATATAAAACCTTAGCACCAATATTAATGTGTAACAATGAGGTCCAGGCTACATTCAGGCTATATTCAGCCCTTATCCAGCTAAATTCTAGCTGGATAAGACAGGGGCATTTCGGGGGTGGTCAGCAGGCATTCTGGGGAGGAGCAGAGTTAGTCTCATAAGTTAACTGGCTAATTCTGTGGCTAACTCTGCTATTCAGAATTAGCCAGTTAGAGCCTCCTGCCAGTAAACCATTCCAACCCTGGATTGAAACTGGGCTTTGATAGCACAAATCCAGCTGAGCTCACATTTCCACATAACAAGTAGCAGATATTCCAATGGCAATTTACAGTTCAGTCCGCTCTGCTCTACGACTTGGTCTTCAGCCCTCAAATTCCCAGTGATCTTTTATAAACTCCCGAGAAACATTTTGAGTCCTCAGGGGTGGGGCTACAGGTCTGGACTGGAATCAAGCTTACAGGCCTGTTCAACTTGCTTGGCTACAGATGACTGACCCATCTTGTGGCTAAGGGACAGGGCACAAGTGCCCTCCAGGAGAGCAAACTCTGACTCAAGACCAGGTCTGACTCTTTTTTTTTTTTCCTTACACAATGGTTGGAAACAGAAGTGTCGTGGACTTGCCAAGCTCTGTAAGATGTGGCAGATAGGCCCCCCTTGCCAACATCTTCTCAATCCTATCATGAAGACTACACCAAACATATTCCTTTCCCCTCAGTAGCAAGGTAAGATTAATTGAATTTAAGAATGGACCTGGGAGAGAGTAACTGAAAAATGAGGAAGATCGCACATTCTCAAACTGGTGCAGAGTTAGACAATGAGGAAAAGGTTCTCTCTCAGCTGCTGTTACTATCATTCAAGTATTAGTTTTGTAAAGGGACGGACCCAAAAAACAACAAGGTCTATCAAAGCCGTGAGGTAACCAAAAAGGAGATAGGACTTTGGATCTTCAATCAATCTTTATTATTATAAATATCTATATGTCAACTAGATATTTATAATAATAAAAATTGATTGAAGGACTTTGGATGTATCTCCTTCTTTTCAGTTAGTTTTGTAAAGGACAAATACTTAGTCTATGACTTGTTTTTATTAGCATGCAAAAGTCACAGTCAGGAAGCCCAGGAATATCTGGATGAACTGAAACTTGCTGTAGCATGGAACAGAGTGGATATCGCGAAAAGTGAAATCTTCAACGGAGATGTTGAATGGAGGGTAGGTGATTTCATGTTGCTAGATTTTACGTTGTTATAGTCACGTAGGCTGTAAGTGCTCCTGGGCTAGGATGATATGGGGGTCATGGTTTGGTTAAGAAAGTATGAAAAGTCTATTTCTTGCCTCTCAAATATATATATATATATATATATATATATATTTATATATATATATATATATATATATATATATATATATATATATTTTTTTTTTTTTTTTAGAGTAATTAAAAATCTTCCATTTCTCAAAAAAAAACCAAACCAAAACTCTTTCCTCATAGGTTTTAATAGAAAAGCTTTCACTCAGTAAGAGAAAGCCTAATGAATGTGATGAGCATGGTGAAGTAGTGCTGCATTGTGCATCATTGCTTAACAGCTAGGGACATCATAAGCAAAGAGAAGGCTACTCATCTGTACTGATTGAGAGAGATTGCATTAAATTAATGCTGCACTCTCGCACACAAACATGGTTTGATGATGTTTGCTTTTAATGGGAGGTTTGTGATTATTTGCATTGTTTATACAAGCCACTCTTATCAGTAATTATGGATGTACACTGCTTAGAAGAGACTGTCAATTAGTTTTAGAGGGCAAATGCTCTCTTCCTGGCATTTCCCTGATGAAGTGAAAGTTCTCTCCCATTTCACCTCTCCACACACACTTTTTGTTCACTCCCATTCCCCTCTTTATTCTCCCATCCCCCCCCCCCCCTGCTCTTCTCATCTGTGTTCTGTGGCTAACCTGGAGGGCTTCTGTCAAGAGGGCAATTTGCAAGGCCTTTTCCCCCGGATGAAATGGCTTGATCACTAAACTGCCCTATTCAAAGGCAACTAAAATGCATGCAGGGCCCTCATAGCTCTCCACTTTAGCTGTGGAATAGAGAGAGGTGCGCTGAGCTTCGAGGAGCAAAACAGTGCCCTTACCTTCTGTTCTCAAATGTGCCCTCACTCGCTTGGCTCAACCTCTGCCGCCCACACAAACAGCAGATGCAAAGCACGCGGCGGTGTTTTTAACCTGCGTACTTCACCACTCGCTAATTTTCAGAGAAGAAAAAAAAAAGGGGGGGGGGGGGGTAGTTTGGCCTTGAAAATTTACATAAAGCATGCACATGGAAAGCATCCATATAGTTTGCAACCATGTGGGCTATTCAGTTGTCCTCCACATGTCTGCTGGTGTCAGTCTCACACTTTCAACAACACAATCTTTTCCTTTTTAAAACTCACTTTCAGCTGTTGCAAAATGCCTGCTTCGGAGAACAAACAGTGCCCTGCTGCTTACTAGAAAATGAGAACTATTTTTAAGCAAACAGTTTTTATTTTTGTTAAATTTGGTAGTTATCAGGAAAAGGCTTAGTATTATTAGCATTCTGCTGCCTTATTCAATATGATGCCACATTTTCTTAGTTCTGAGTAATTCTGTGTTTATGCTTAAACTGTTAATATATTTTTTTGTTACATGACTTTAGCCCAATGATCTGGAAGAAGTAATGATGGATGCTCTAGTGAATGATAAACCGGATTTTGTGAAACTGTTTATTGACAATGGAGCCAATATGTATGACTTTCTTACTTATGGGCGACTTCAGGACCTGTATTGCTCGGTCTCTCAAAATGTCTTCTATACGAACTCTTATTGAAGAAACATGAAGAGCACAAGTTGCCCAAGCAGGGCTTGGTAATTATCAACAACATAAAGGACCGCTAGAGAGCAGACCCATCTCTTACTCTCTATGATGTTTCTAGAGTTTGGCAAGGATTTTCTCCATGATGCCTGCAAGGGTTCTATCAAGACAACAAACAAGGTGCCACGCTCAAACATGTGAGTGATGATGATATCTGTCACAGATTAATATGGAAATAGGGTCAATGAAGCTGGAGGTAGTAACTTTTTGTTGGATTAACTCCATTCATCTATTCACTAGATTTCGAGAGCTATATTCCGTTCATCAAATGATCCAACTTTTGGCTAAGATCTTGAAGAGGCATTGAGGAGTTTAACCTAGTAGCATACATAGTAACATAGTAATGATGGCAGAAAAGGATGAAATGGTCCATCCAGTCCACCCAGCAAGCTTCTTATGGTAGCGTCTGCCATGCTGTGCAGGTTATCCCCATGTTTCTCATAAAGGTAGCAACTACCGCTCCATGTAGTTATCCCCAAGTCTTAAGATAACCCAGTAAAAATGAAACTGCTAGCAACATTTTTACTGGGTGATGAGCCTTCTTGAAAATTCAGACAGTGCTGCCTGACTTGCTTTGCTTATGGACTTGGCCATAGAAGCAGACCTTTGTTTTTTCACTTATGTCTGCAAATTAGTAGCCCAGGCCATAAAAGTCAGAGCCTGTGGTGATTGTCATCTGAATCCAATTCCTCTTCCATTACCTCTCCCCACATCATCAAAGCAGAGAGCAATGTTGCAGTTGTGTCAAAAGCATCAAGGATCTTGGTTAAGGATAGTAATCCCATGCCTTTGGTTAAGAGTACTAATTACTGCTCCATGCAGGTTACCGCCATGCTTTTCAAGTCCCCAGGGCACTCATTGGTTGTTGTCTGAATCCAGCTCCCCTTTTCCTCCTGCAGTTGAAGCGGAGAGCAATGTTGAAGTTGCATCAAAGCTTATTGGTTAAGGGTAATAACCAGTGCTCCAGCAAGTTACCTCCATGCACCCTTTTCTTCATTTCCATCCTCTGGCCTTTAGGGATCCACAGTGCTTATCCCATGCCCCTTTGAAATTTTGGACTGTTTTAGTCTTCACCACCTCCTCCAGAAGGGCATTCCAGGCATCCACCACCCTCTCCATGTAGGTTTTATATGGAAGCACAGCACTGTCAGGCTTAAAACAAATATTTTTAGGGCATGCCAAGTCATGAATTACAAAGAAAATAACTTTTTACTGTGTTATTTTGTAATGGCATGTTCTTTTTTTATAACCCATCGATAGCACTTCCATAAGAGTCAGATAGATTACAGTGACTCAAACAAAAGCCAATTATTAATACATTCTAATACTTGGGGCAACTGAATGGCTCCTCCTTCAGATCAATGGCATAGAGATCATCTTTACTTTAGTGGTCACCATTTGAAATATGAAAGGAGTGAATTAATGGTCTCAGCTTTGGGCTTGGCGGGGGAGGGGGGAGGGAACAAGGATCAGGGTCATCGTTAAGAGTGACACGTTGAGACTGCATTTAGAGCCCATGATCCAGGGCTCCAGAAGGAGCTGTGGGGCCTGAGGATCATTGCTGCAATGGCCACACTAGAGAGGGAGGGAAGTAGGGTCCATTAAAACAAGAGAGGAACAAATCCTCCCTTAGTTGTGAATGACGGATCCTAGTGCCAGAATCTAAGCCATGGTTCCAACTGAGCTGGAAGAGAAAGAAGGAAATACCAGTCAAAAAATAAATAAATTAGTAAAATCTGATCTCAGTGCTGCATTCCTGTCTTGCAAAGAATGCCAATGGATTACCCAGACTAGTCTTGTCTAAGAGTATTACCTAGCGTGATTGTATACTACTTACAATATGTCCATTGTTCACTGGTAATGCACCTATTTGGAAAGAAAACAAATTCCCCCCCTCCCAGCATAATTAATTAAATCCTGTCCAGCATATATTTCCCATACATAGGGGGTATGCACCAGACTAAATTTAACAGATTGGCCAATCTAGATTTTCATCATGTAAATCAGTTCTTGTCAGAAGATGTGCACTGGCCTTAAAGGCGTGAATGATACCCAAAGTAAATAGGGAAAACATAACTAAAATGAAAGATTTCCTTTGCAGGATAAATTGAGTAAGAAACGTCTCAGTGGACAGAAATGGTACCTAGATATGAGCCAGAAAAGTGAGAATCCCTGGAGAGATTTGTTCTTATGGGCCGTGCTTCAGAATCGACAGAAAATGGCCACCTACTTCTGGGCAATGGTGAGTATTCAGGACTTAGTCACAGGTAAAAAGTATAATGATAAATATGTATAATTATAAATATGCAGAAGCCAATACACTACTGTGCGAATTTTCAAACTTTAAGATGGTAACTTTTAAACCGGCGTGTGGGCACACATGCACGTGCTCGCAGGCCTGTGCCCAGGGACGCAACCATTTTAGAACATACGCACATAGAAACATAGACGTGACGGCAGAAGAAGATCATACAGCCCATGCAGTCTGCCCAGCAAGCCTTCACAGTTATTTTTCTCATACTTATCTGTTACTCTGACTGCTGAGGTCAGGGCCTTTATTGGTAGCTTTATGGTTTTAATTTTGCTTCCACCCCTGCCATTGATGTAGAGAGCAGTGCTGGACCTGCATACAAGTGAAGTATCAAGCCTAATTGGTTAGGGGTAGTAACCGCCACAATAAGCAAGCTACTCCCATGCTTATTTAGTGCAATTTAGTCCTTGTTGGTTGTCTTAACATAAATTCTCTTTTCTTCATCCCCCCTGCAGTTGAAGCAGTGAGCTGCACTGTATGGGGTAGATTTTCAAATAGTGCGATTTGGCGTACTTTTGTTGGGGCATCAGGCGCCAACAAAAGTACCCTGGATTTTAGTAGATACGCGCGTAGCCGCGCGTATCCGCTAAAATCCGGGATCGGCGCACGCAAGGCTATCTATTCCGTATAGCCGGCGCGCACCGAGCCGCGCAGCCTACCTCCGTTCCCTCCGAGGCCGCTCCGAAATCGGAGCGGCCTCGGAGGGAACTTTCTTTTGCCCTCCCCTCACCTTCCCCTCCCTTCCCCTACCTAACCCACCCGCCCAGCCCTGTCTAACCCCCCCCCCTTACCTTTGTCGGGGGATTTACGCCTCCCGGAGGGAGATGTAAATCCCCGCGCGCCAGTGGGCCGCTAGCGCGCCGGGACGCAACCTGGGGGCGGGTCCGGAGGGCACGGCCACGCCCCCGGACCGCCCCGGGCCATAGCCACGCCCCCGAAACGCTACATCCCGCCCCGAAAACGCCACGCGGATCGGGCCCGCCCCCCCGACACACCCCCCTCGGAAAACCCCGGGACTTACGCGAGTCCTGGGGTCTGCGCGCGCCGGTAGGCCTATTGAACATAGGCGCACCGGCGAGCAGGGCTCTGAAAATCCACCCCTATATGTATTCAAAGTGAAGAATTGGTTCGGGGTAGTAACCGCCACAACAAGCAAGCTACTCCCACGCTTATTTGCTTTCCCAGATTATGCAATTCAATCCTAGTTGGTAGTTGTCTGAATGTAAATCCTCTTATCTTCATTCCCCCCTGCGCAGGTTATAAAATAAAATTGCCCGCAGTCAGGCTAAGTGGATGTGTGCCTATGCGCACAAATGCCACTTCTACCGCGAATGTAGGGGGATTTTAAAAGCCATGTGCACTAACGCATTTGCCAGTTTTCCCAGTTCTCCCAGCTAAGGGATAGAACTTCCAATCCCCCCCTAGTTTAATAGTCTTCCTTCTCCCCTGTTAGCCACGACCTTTCAAACCCCACTGATCTGCCTAGAATTTTTTGTTTTACAATTATTTAAATTGGTAAAATATTTCAAATCTCCACCTACATTATTCAAGCAGCCATGGTTCTATTTTTAAGATAGCAAGGAGCCTGATTTAAAAAAAAAAAAAACAGAAACCACTTTTGAATCTAAAAATGACCAGGAAGAGAGAGAGCTCTAAAATATATATTTTGTGAATCGCAAAGAAGGGCAAGAACAATGCAGAAACAATCGAGGTCATCATAGTTTTAGCACAGGTACAAGGCCCATAGAACAGGCTCCTTACATCTCTGCTGGCTGCGCTCCATCTCACTCACGTACTAAGGACGAATTTCCTAACGCTCTCACCAGCGTCATTTTACCACCGCAGTCCTTCTTTAAATCGGTTTGTTCTTCATAATAAAACAGAAGACCAGGCTAAGGGTTAAAAAGAGAAGTTTATGTCCTTGACATCCTTGGAAAGTTTCACTGAAGCTGCATTTCCCGGTGAATGTAAACATTAAATTAGTTTCTTTAGACATATGGAAATTATACACAGATAAGTGCGTGCAGTGATGTTAAATTTTCATTTATCGGTCACATGTGAAAATGAACACATACTGATGAATAACTGCTGATTATAACTATTAGCACCAGGAGGGTCATGTAAAAGCCCCCCCAGTATTTATAAGGGTACATGAGGCAGTGCTGTATGTGCTTGTACCTGTGCTAAAATTACGATGGTCGTTCACAAACATGATTTACATATACGAGATCTTTATTACACATCAGTATTTTCTATGAAGTGAGATCTCGATGGTTGCTATTTGTGAATCGCAAGCATAGCTTGGATACGTTTCTGGTACCAGGTTGCATGGAACTACCTTGGAATTGACCTCATCTGGTTTTTCTTGCAGAAATTCAGCATCACTTTAGTTGTGAACAACAGGGAAACTCAAGTGCAGCATCATCAAGAGCAGGAGGACTATAGAGTTACCAAATTTATCTTCCTCTAATTTTCACAGTGTAAAAGAGGACATATTTTTGGTAATTGTACTGCAAGTGATGCTACTCAGACTCGTCTACCATGATTCTGATGATTTGTTGTTTTGTTGTTTTTTTTGTTGGAAATCCTACTTAAATTAAAGGAGCGCTGATAGTATTGATTATGTAATGGCAACCAGAGAGCTTGTGCTATGTCCCCCTCGAAATCCTAAGCCAGCAATGATGCCAATATAGCTTGACAGTGCTAATCGCAGGGGGAAATAGCAAGGATTCTTTTCTTCAATTTAAATAATAATGGTATAGTGCTGTTCTGTGCAGCATCAAGACAAAAAGACAGCAGTGCTTTTTCTCTCGAGGCTCATCAGCAGGTGCCTAGCGGGCAGATGTTGACTCTGCCAGCAACAATACTGAACAGCAAAGCAAACGAAACAGCTGGTGGAAGGAATGCGGGGGGATCAAATGCTTTATAAAATGTATTATTTGGTTAAATAGGGCCCTGCTCTTGGGGGGGCCTCTCTGTTCCTTCCTTTTTTAAAGGGAAGTCACTTGCCTTAGGATATTGCCTTTGCTGTCCCTTTGTGCTTGTCAGGGCCAGGAAGGGGTAGCTACTGCCCTGGCAGCCTGCAAGATTCTCAAGGAAATGGTTCACCTGGAAACGGAGGCCGAAACGGCGCGCGTCATGAAAGAAACCAACTACGAGCACCTTGCTTTGGGTAAGCAACTTGCAAGCGTTTCGAATTTCATGACAGAAAGGAGGCCATTTTCAAGGAGTGACACCGGGGCATGCGGTTAGCATAGACTCGAGTAAGTAGCTTATTCGCCACACGTATTCTGTTTTAGAAACCTCAACAGTATTGCACGTACTTGCAGCGTGTCCTGCGTAAATGTGAACGGGGGAAAAAAAACGTTCCAGGCCGGGGCCAGAAGCAGATGCGCAAGTTGCCATTTTGCAAGCAGTATATGCACTTGCACTACAGAGCGTGCACTTTTACACCTGCCAGCTGAACTCGTGCAATGGAAATCGCACAAGTATCTGTTTACAGACGTGGAGTACCCGCATACTTTACAAAAGTACCTGCCTCCATATTTAATTCTGGGTTGTTACGCACGCGTCGTTATAGCCATTGCTCACGTAAAAGTTATAAAATGGGTGGCGAACGTACGCGTGCTCCTGCATCACAAATATACGCGCATACTGAGCCATATGCGTGCACTCTCGGGGTAAAAACACCTGGTATGTCTTAAACTCTGCGGCTCCTGCCACACAGGTTATAAAATATTAGTGTAAATCTCTTGCACGCCCACTTCTGCATGCAAATGTCATGCTGCAGACAGTTTAAAGGGGGGGGATGTGAGACCTACACCTATAAACTCCAAAAGTGAATAGCGAGTTCAAAATATTTAAACAGACCAAATCCCATCCAAACAAATCAATCTTATTATTTTTTTCTACCAAAATTAAAAAAGCAAACAAACCATAAGTATGCAAAATTTGAAGTGTTATCAAAAGCGCGATTATGGTTTGTAAAACATGTCCAACGTCTGCCCATAAAACGTTATCATATGCCACTTCTGTGGACAGCATTTCTATCAGCCATATATCATTTTGAAGGTAAAACAGCAGAAAAATGAATGCAGCATGAACTGAATAGAATTTCTAGCAAAAGAGAAAAAAAAAAAAAAGAATAATGAAGCTACTTAGCTTGAAAGTCTTTGTGGAAACATTTCATGGCTGCAAAGATTTCTCCTCCTTCAATCCTAACTCCAGCCGTCCTAGTTTTCATTCAGTGCTTTACCAAAAAAGTCCATCTCATTTTCATGCAACTGTTTTTACATCTTTGGTAATTCACTGAATGAACAGACTTGAATGGGCAAGATAAAGGAAGTGAAGAACTAACTCAGGATGTTTAGAACAACTATAAGGACAATGATGGGAGACTCCCTGCGTTTCCTCTTGTGATTGTGTTCCACTGAAAAATCCCAACTTGCTTTGTAATATTTACCATTCATATCCCAGTTATGAGTTAGAGATCTTCCAGAGTGCCAACAGTTTACATCTGTACAGACCCTGCCATGCAAACAACATAGTAAATAATGTATATTCGAGTTTCATCCTTCAGAAAGATGCAGATTGTGTATTTCTGGCAGCAGGACTGCATGAGCGTGCCAAAGGGGAAAAAAAAGAACAACAGACTGTATTATTATCCCATTGCAGTTGGACAAACTGAGGGCACCCAGAGACAGTGCGACTTATCTCAGAGACACAAAGAGTCAGTGACAGAGATCCAGACTCGTGCCTCGGTGTTTCGCACACGTCTCCAGGTTATTACATGTCGACCACATCTTCTCTTGGATTAGGTTAGAAACCCTTTTAAGAAGGGGTGTACTTTACATTAAGATAAAACAAGAATGACCAATAAGCTGAGGGGATTTATTAAAGTCTGTTCCCTGGCTGGCCATGTTGAAGCCCTTGGAGGGGGAGGGGGAAGGAGTCCTAATAATTATACAATGGCGACATCTAGTGGCTAGATTGAGAGCGCACAATTGCAGAGGGGTGTGTGTGTGTGTGTGTAATCAAAAAGGAGAAAAAAAAACCCAGGTCGCTGCGAACAAAGGCTCATGGTGCCAGGATCCCAGCCCCCTTTTCCAATTAAGCTGGAAGCCCAAAGCAGCAGGAGAAAACTGCCAAGCTCCAAAAAATTGTTTTAAAAAAAAGAATTGTGCTTTTCAAATGTTTGAAGCATCCTAAAAATGAGCATGCGTAGGCTAGAGCCACGGCTCACCTTAGATTTGTAATCTCAGCGTTGCTGCCTCTTCCTTCAGAACTCTTTAGTGAGTGTTACAAGAACAGCGAGGAGCGAGCTTTTGCTTTGCTTGTGAGGAGAACCAAGTACTGGAGCAAAGCCACTTGCCTGCAGCTGGCCACGGAAGCAGACGCTAAGTACTTCTTTGCGCATGATGGAGTTCAGGCGAGTACAAGCAAGGTCCTCTACACTTATTAATATTATCAGCTCTCTCAGTTATTCATTTGCCAAGGAACAGCAGTGACGTTACCAATAGCTCTGGCCCTTCCACATGTTAGCAGTAATGCCATAACCCTAGGGACCTTCATTTGTGGCTTTTATTGTATTCCCCCATCCCCGGGAATTTGTCAGGATTTATTGTGACAGGAACAGACAGGAGAAAATCAGTGGAAAAAAATGACTATTTTTCCAGTGAAATATCAGAGTTTATTTGATGGCCAGAAGCCAGGACGGTAAAACAATATTAAGCAGATTCACTCAGCAGCATGTCCCTCTTTCTCCCTGCCCCCACAGCAGCATTCATGCGCTGACTCCACGCTCCTCCTCTGGTTGCACGCTTGCTGTAGCCCCTGCGCTCTGCAGGACTGCATGTCTGCTTTTGTGCGGGCCAGAGAGCCTGCTGGGAAGGGCCTTCAGTGGGGCAGCCACTCCAAGCAGCACATCAGTGCCACCAGAGAGCAGGCACTGGGAAAGGGAAGCGGGATTGGTGAAATTTCATAGGTGGGGGGAGGGAAGGAGGGGGGGACGGACCTGAAATGCGGCAGGTGCTTCAGCCCACGCTGGCTGCCAGCAGTGGCTGGAGGCCTTGAAATGCTGCATTCGCAGCTCTGGAACTGCTCTTTGATCAGCCTTAAATCAGGGTGAAAATCTGTTTTAACCGATTGCCACCTTTGGAGAAATCCAGGTATTTATGGGCGAAAATGAAGAACCCTACCTAACATTTAAAGAGACAGGCTCACGAGCCTTGGGAGCACATTGTCAGTCTCACTGAATACCCAGTTATGTTTTATTGTGCACTATGCATCCTAACCTGTTCGGGGGTGGAGGGGTGGAAAGGGCACAGTTTTCAAACTCTCTGCATTGATGCAAAGCCCACATGCACTTTTAACTTGCAGGCTTTGCACAGATTTTCAAAGGAACTGACTGTGCATCCCTTCCCTTTGAAAACTGCTGTGGGGCACACAGAGCACGTGCTGAAGTCTGTTTTCTATGCAGGGGAGACTTTTGCTGAAAAACTGCATGCAAGGATTTTAAAATACCATTTACATGTGTGCTTTTCCTATGCCCCTCCCCTCCGACCTAAACAACCCCCCCCCCCCGAAACCCCCCTCTCAATGCAGCTAAAAGGTATGTGCGTTGTGCAACCCCATGCATATATCTAATTATAATGAGGGAAGATCACTTTCAGACAGCCCATTTACATAGGTTCTCAACTGGTGTATTACAAAATCAAATATTTGTGCTAGTGAAGCACCTTTTTTGGTCAAATTGAGTGTTTCTATTGAAAAATAAAAATGCTCCTTTCCCTTCTACCATATCGCATGCTAATTGCCAATGGAGTGAGCCAGACTGGCAAATTCTAATCCAAAAGCAAATCACTTGCCCTTATTCAAAGTCTGGCAAATATTTCACAGACTTTGAGAACCCTTTAGAGACAGAAAACCAAAATTCCGTAGGCAAAGAATGTTCCCAATTCTGGTCCTGTTCAATGAAGGGAGTCAGATGAGACCTATTAGCAGATGGTCTAGAAGACAGTTGCACCCAAACCCCCTAATATCTTTTTTTAAATCTTATTTTCTGCAAGTAAAGATGATTTTCCTTGGTCTTAAGACTAAATTAAAACAAATTGACGGTAACAGTCTATATCCCCCATTAATCTTGAAAAGTCCATCTTAAGACGGCAATTTGCAGTCTGTAAAGCACCATCCATCAATGTGGCTAGAAGTTATTTCAGCTGCATTAGGGAGGAAACATTCTCAGGGGAAGGAAAGAGCGTGCATGCCATTTTTCATTCAAAACGTAGCTGTAGCAGAAAGTAGATGCCAATGTCTGTTAAAGCATGTGTGTACTTTAGTTTTGAAACTAAAGGCATTGTTTGATAATTGCTCCCTAAATAAGACTTTAGCCAAGATCTTCATGTAGCACTCCTCGGGTAATTCTAGGTGCCAGTCAGTAGCCAAGAATGATCCAGGCATCTTCCTAGGGTGAAGACAGAAAACCCATAGCAGCCGTCATACTGTACAAGAAGCGAGCTGTAGGCTTCCCATGGTTGGCCGAGAGGAGGGATGACTGACTTGAGATAAACCCATGGTCTCCCCCAGGAATCCACTCCTTTTTATCGGTTGCTACTCTAGCAAGGAGGGACTTGTTACAGACATTTACAACCCTCATATTCTTCCCATAGGGCACCAATTATGAAATTATTAGAATCACAATGGGTAAATTTTCAAATAAGACTCCTTACTACAAAGTTGTGCACATACAGGTAAGACTGCACAAAACAAGGCAAATTTCAAACACAAGGTACATGTGTACACCGAATTTTAAAATTGGGTTGCTATGAGGTAAATGCAAATGCAAACATTTAGGCAAAGTAAAATGGAGGTATAGAATTTGTTGAGTAAGTTACGTGAAACACTTCCTGGAATACCTCTTTTTATGTGGCCAATTTTGCATAGGTTATGAAAGTATTTGTGGATTTACAGATGGCCAAAAGTCCACATAATGGACTTAGGTGGGTTAACTCTGCTTTTACCTGTATAACAGGTGATTAAGGGGCCCTTATTCTAAAACTTGGGCTAACAAGTGGTATGAGTATGTGAGCTAAAAATTTAGCATACATGCTAAAATGCCACTTAACAGCCTATGCACTAATTTTAGCCCATTCCTGCAAAACATTGTCCCCCAAAAGGGATTACCTGTTAACTGAAAAAATTTAGCATGCAAGCACTGAATTGTGAAATCCCCTGTGCTAATCAGCACAAAGTGATAGGTCCTGTCAGCACAGGGGATTTCATTTTCTCCAATAAGATTATCCTTCACCCTCAGAGCCATGTTGCGACTCCTCTGCCCTCAACATCCCAACATCATGGTTTCACAACATTAGGTCCTGACCTCCCTCAACCACATAAGAGCACCCCCCAATACAACCTGGCAAGCCCAATATATCGTGCATGGCCTCTCAATACACCACAGTCCTGGCACTCCCAATTTCCACCCCTCCCCCAAGTTTGACTGAATAGTGGTACAGTGCCACTAGGTGGAGCTATTTGGTAGTTTGCCCTGGTACCAGAAGGAAGGTTCATTCCTGCCAGGCTGCCCTTGAAGATGTAGACCTAATACTGGAGAGCGATTTGCAGTCTTGGGGAGACTTGTTCTTTGAAAATTTACCCCTAAATGTATTACAGAAGAGACAGGATGGGAGAAACTTTTTTTTTTTTTTTTTTTTTATAAAACAGGGACCCAATAACTACAATGTACAAAATATTGCTTTTTTTTTTCTAGTGCAACCTTTCCCTTCCATCGAATAAACTTTATTTCTATACTTCAGGCTTTCTTGACGAAAATTTGGTGGGGAGATATGTCAACTGATACCCAGATAATGAAGTTAATCTGTGGATTCTGGTGTCCCCTGCTGATCTACACAAATTTGATATTATTCAGGTATAACTATTATAATATTTGTATAGATTCTTTTTCCTGGAAAAAATATGTACCAACCCGTAGTAGAGCAAATGAACAAAAGTGTATTTGAGTAGCTTTTTTTGTTCCATTTCTGTACTCTTCCGTAACATAATGAGCATCCTTCTTCACTAAGACGTTAATGCACATCTTAAATCTTAAACAGGCCAAATTATCCTCCACCAGAAACAGAGCCCTTTCCATTATTGGCCCAAAACTTTGGAATTCATTACCTCATTTCCTCACCAATCAAGAAAACTTAAAATCCTTCAAAAAAGACCTAAAATCCTGGCTACTCAGCCAATCTTTTAAAGACTGCACTCAATGAACTTATATTAACATAGCCTGCTATCTTTCAATATCTCCTTCAATCAATCTCCCTGTTTCATGATGCAGATGTCCTCTGTTTTCAATGTTCCCAGATATCTCTGTTCACCTACTCAGGGTTTCCACCCTGTGTTATCCTGTTATACTCATTCTCCTTGTTATGTCTTTGCTCATTATTGTTAATTTTTGATATTTTTAAATTTCAAACATCATTCAATGTAACACGTTGTTCTGTATGTAAACCGGAGTGAAGGCAACTCTGCTATACCTCGGTATATAAAAAAATGCTAAATAAATAAATAAATAAATAAATAAATAAATGCATTGCCAGTAAACTTCCAGCTTAAAGTACTAATGTAGCCAGTTGTCTATTTTTTTTAAAGTTTATTTTGAAACAATGTAATACATAGCACGTAACATAATATTTACAATACAAGAAACAACCACTTTGTTATATGCTGATCAAGAGTGCATGAAGATGTCATGAAGACAGTCTCAGCTCTCTCACCGTCTTCTGCAGCCAGGTTGTCCTTTTGGAGAATCAGGGTCCTGTGTTAGCACGGAGGGCAGCCAGCAGGACCTCTGGCAGGAAAATGACAGGTTAACACCATCATTTCCGGGCAGTGGACCGGAGCTGTAACTATGCAGGCAGGGAAAAGAAGTAAAGATAGCTTAGCCAAGGGTGAGATCGACAAGTACTTCAAAATTAATGGAGCAGGCTGGGCTGAGCAGGGAGCTAAGTCTCAAAGCTTAGGCTTGAGCTTCGTGAAAAGTTTCACATGCAAGGTTCACGGGTGTGAAGTTTGCATGAATGGCAGTGAGCAGCGTGGTCCCGAATTTTGAAGTCCAAAGCCTTTTCTTACATCAAGACTTCATACATGTACATAGGATCCAAAAGTGGATCATGATTGGATATTCCTTCAGTCCACTGGCATAGAATTGATGGGCTTCTGATATGACGTTCTCTTAGTTGGTGCATATATGCATAGAGATGATGGCGTGAATTGGAAGACCTGGTGAATAATGCTAGGTTGAATGAATGTTTATAAAGTTTGCCAAGGCCACAAACTGAGCACATTTGTATCTGGCAGTAATAGCAAAATTGTAAGGTGAAAGACCTATCATTTGGAATACTTTTCCAGATATGGTTAAGTTAGAACCTTCATCATTGAAGTTTAGAAAACTTATAAAATCGTTCTTTTTTGAGCAAGCTTTCTTTAAAGTAATATGATGATCTTAGTTTATGCTTTCATATGTAGCATGCAAATTATTCAACTTCCACTTTTATGGTTTTTGGATTTTTATTTTAAATTATTAAATTGAGGCTGGGGCAAACAATGTTAATTGGAAAAAGCAGAGATTGTGATTAACTTCGAAGTATTTGCAATGAAGGGGATGTGATTGTACTTATACATATAAATGAATTGACTTTGGTTTTAACAGTATGCTTGCAGATGAATACTGGGACAATAACAGATTGTTTGTATTTTATGTACATTATGAATGTTTGTGTTTTATGATTATGAATGTTATATTGTAAACTGCCAAGAAATGGGGATCGGCAGTCTAGAAAGTTTTTAAATAATAATAGCCACTTCTTCTCTTCAGTGTAGTTCCCACAGGCAGAGACCATCAGATGGCTTGACTTCCATACCCAACTTGTTTATGGGTCACATTAAACCAATCTAGTTGACTAATTTAGAATCATTGGCCAAGACTGGCAATGTAACATTATGGTGAAAGCACAAAGCTGTAAACCTGGAGACTTTAGTTCCATTATTTTAACAACCTCGAGGTGGTGGTTTGACTTTTCTCTGAAAGGGTGATTATCTCTTGTAGTGGAGAAGAAAAGTCTGGCTCAGAAGAGTTTAAAGAACTTGATAGCTTAGACACTGAGAAGGCTTTTCTTTTCTCCGACCAGGAAAACAGGTAAGCCTGGCACTATTAAATAGTGCTCTTTTGTTTTCCCTCTTCAAGCCTCTTACCCTAGTTGGCATGACTAGAAGACACAGGATTCTTCACCAGCCGAGGGGTGGGTGAAGGGCAAACTTATGAGTTCATCATTCAGCACTGCTCCCTTGGTCATCAGAGGTCAAAACAGTAGAGGTAGACATTTTCCTTCCCTCCCTGGCATGAAGTATGTTGCCCCTGTAGTACTCCTGACCATAGCAGGCCTTGTCAGACAGAAGACTTGAACCAGAGCCTCCTATGCTGCAGCTGTTTGACATGACCTATGGGGCTGGCCCACCTAGGGCTCTTTAACCTTTTCCATCAGTGCCATATCTCCTCTCCCCCTTTGAAAGGGCTCAAACGTCCAATTCCTCTGAGTCCTGATCCATTTATTTCAGGGTTGGGGGATATAGATTCTGTGATAGGGACAAGATAAACCTGTAGGGTCCTAAAGGGGATCATTTTTCAAAAATAAGACAGCCCACACCAAGTGCTGTATTCCAAATAAAAGAGATTTTACTAATTAAAAAAAAAAAAAGACCAAGTGAAAAGTTACAAAAATCAAACAAACAAGAAACAGTTCTTTGAATGCCAAAAATCACAAAGGCAGATTTAGTTCATTATTAAAATACTGGATTCCCTTAATATTCTCAAAAATGCCTGAGTCTTCAGACCACCAAAAGAATTGCAGAGAATCCTCCTTGTGTTCTCAAAGTTACTCAAATCTCCTCCCTGATATCTAAGGGTGGATCTTCCTGGGATAGCCCTTATCATTTGCAGTGAGAAGCCAATCCCCATCCCATCCCCGTCTCCTATGAATCCAGTGTAGCTCTAAAGTAGAGCACAGCCCCTTTGCTGCCTCTACCCAGGTTCCCTCCAAGATGTATCACACACTCCTCCTCCTCTCCAAAACTTCTCCTAATGACTCGGAGTCACCATTTGTACTACTATTCTACTGCCTCACTCTTTAGGGGATGGACCCACCTGTCCCTCTAAATGTCCAATACACCCCCTAAGGAATTACCAGAACATTCCTCTCTTAACAGCATAGCGGGGCCCATCACCCTATAGAAAAATTAGAACTTGCTTCAAAACCCTGGTTGAAGCACTAAGGAAACTTAGAAATGAAATTTGAGTGAGGGCTAACGAATAGTCTAAATTAGTACATTTTATCAAAATTAATCAAGGCAATTACTGAAATGTTATTTGCAAAATGACAGCTAAAATAAATAAAATGTTGCCATGGTCTCTTCTCCTAGGAAAATAGATTCAGTAAAAAAGCAAAGAAATATATCTTTCCAGACAGCATGGTGGAGATGCGGAACAGTAGGGGAGGGCAGGATGGTGGAGGATGGGGAAACAGTACTGGGTGGGGGTGGGGGGGCCATGACGACAAGACTCTTCCTGCTCTGTCAGGGCAGCCCTCTCTCAGACATGATGCTCAGCTGCACGATGGATGGAGGGAGTGGCAGTGTCTCATCAGATCCACCCCCCTTAAAGGCTCAGTAGCTTGAGGGCTGGCAGCATTCAGGGCACTATCAGATAGAACGGGGGTAATGGGCCCCATGCTTTGCAATGCCTCTGAAAGACAGAATTTTAAGGAAAAAATGGGATAAGCACAGAGGACTCCTATTGCTATTGATTCAGGAAAGCCAGGATAAAGCTAGCGATCAAGTAAGGTCAGTAATGTAGCAACAGGAAGAGAAAATGAATTGTGCAGATGGGCCTTGCTGTTTATCTTCTGTGTTTCCATGTTTAACCCTCCTCTACTTATCAGCCGACACTTAAAAATTTAAAAAGGACAAAAAACTTACTTTTTTTTTTTTTTTAAAGGTATGGGTGACGTTACCTATAGTTCAGCAACATCAAGCCATCATATAATGTTGTATGTTTTGTTTTCCAGAAGAGACGATAAACCAGTGAGACAAAAGGCTAATGACAGCAAAGCATGTGGACCATTTCTGTTTACCCGCTGGAAGAAATTCTGGAGTGCCCCTGTCACTGTATTCTTGGGAAACGTTATCATGTATTTTGCCTTTCTGTTTTTATTTGCCTGCGTGCTGTTGGTAGACTTTCAGCCACCGCCCCTGTCTGTGAAAGAGATTGTGCTTTACTTTTGGGTCTTCACCTTGGTTTTAGAAGAAATCCGTCAGGTCAGTATTGGGTACCTTAACCATAAAGGAATACCAAGGGAAAGAAATTCCTTCTTTTTTGCCATTTTAAAGAAACTGGTGATCATCCTTTGAATAATCATGGATGGGAAAGCATATTATGTGGTGAAGATTTCCTGTTACCACTCACTGTGGGACCTGAGCAAGCCACTTTACATTGGTTTTTAGCTGGAAGCATTTTGGAACAGACATTTTTGTAAGCATGATGTATCTGGCCCCCTGAACAGCAAATACGCCACAGAGAGGTTCATATTCAGTCACTTGATGGATTGCAAAGTTAGGCAGATAAACTTATCCAGCTAACTGGGAGGGATATTCAGTGGTGTAGCTGCACCACTGAATATTGCTGGTTATCATAAGGATAACTGGATAGGTTTATCCAGCAAACTTTAGGACAGCTCTGTGGCATGACCATAGTAAGTCAGATATGTTACTCGGCTGACTCTGAATATCAAAGCTATCCAGCTAACCTAACTCCACCCAAAAAAGCCCCTGGAACGCCCCAAGGTTATCCAGCTATATTTTAGCTGGTTACTAAGATATCCAACTAAACCTTAGCTGAATACATTCCCAAAACATTCAAATGGTGGCATTTAGCTGCATAACTCATTACTTATCTGGCTAAATTTCATTGAAATAGAAACATGATGGCAGAAAAAAATCATATGGTCCATCTAGTCTGCCCATCTACCCAATTAATTTAGCTTTATAATTCCCGTTACTTATCCCCATGCTTTCTTGTATTCAGATACTGTTCTCGTCTCCACCACCTCCACTGCGAGGCCATGCCATGCATCCACCACCCTCCTCTGTAAAGAAATATTTCCTATGATTACTCCTGAATCTGCCCCCTTTCAACCTCATCCCATGACCCCTTGCTCTAGAGCAAAAATGGACCTCATATTTTGTAATAGCCCAGCCTACAGTACAAAGCTAACATAAATAATTTTTCATTTCAGAGTTTTTTCACTGATGAAGACACCAACTTAATAAAAAAATTTAAAATGTATGTGGAAGATTCCTGGAATAAGTGGGATATGGCTGCCATACTTCTGTTTATAATTGGAGTAACCTTCAGGTTTGTATCTTGCTAAAAGAGTTTGTTGCACACGAACAGTTAACAGTGCAGTAACCAGGAATATCCAGTCATGCCAACTGAACACGCAGCTTGAATTGGTATCAGAGTACCAGTAGCAAGAAAGCTCTAACTGAAGCAGAGACAGAATTTGGGGAAAAGCATGAAACAAGGTAACGAGAGGCTGCCCACTGCATATTTTTGCTGTTGCAAAATGCTAATCCTCTCTTTTTCTTCTCTTGTCCTCCTGTTACTTGCTTGCCACGTTCTGGCATCCCCTCCATTCTGGTCAGTATTTTGGAGGCCTCTAGGAAGTTTCTCTAATTCAGTCTTCTCTCTTCTTCCGCAGTGATCTACTTTTGGATAGTTCCAAAAATCCTTTTTTCTGTTTGACTTGGCAGTTTGCTTTGGCTCCTTTGCACTTCCAGTTAAATTCGAACCCTGAGCCTTCATTTGCAACTATTGGGGGAAACTTTCCTCTATTTGATATCCCCTCCTAACTTATTTACTCCCGTCTTTACAGCGGCAGAGTCCTCAGCCAGGGCCACTCACTAGGGCTCCCTCTGGCATCCTGCAATCATGGGCATTAGGGTGTCACCTTTGCACAGTGACTAACTCCTTCCTTACCAGGGACTGTGACTGAACAATGCTGAATCTCCATGCAGCACACTGCACAGTACTGGCCCCTCCGAGCCAGCCTGCTTTCAAGAATTCTGGTTAGCCAACGTGCTAACATGATTTTCTAACCCACTCCTAATCTTGCTTACAAGGCTCCCTCAATGGGTCATGAAGAGAAGATCGATGTAGGAAGAGTGGCCTAGCGATTAGAGCAATGGGCTGAGAACCAGAGAAGCCAGGATCCAAACCCTACTTATCCCACTGACATTCCTTGTGACCTTGGGCCAGTCTCTTTATCTCCCCTTGCCTCAGCCATCCATTTAGATTTTAAACTTTTGGCCAGGGACTTATCAACATAATCATCATCATTTATTTGTTTCACATTTTTCCAGCAAGAGTTCAATGTGTTACAGTAGACTAATGCTGCAGTACAGTCTTTGAATGTATCATATTTGAATACTTATCACCATTGTACAGTGCTGGATATGTCCTATAGCACTATAAAAATGTATTATAACAGGGTTCCAAGCCTTCATGTACGACATCTTTGGGTAGTTTTTATTATTAGTGCAAGACAAGGTATCGCAACCTGCCAAGATTCATACGAGTTAAGAACTTAACGTGAACTCCTGTACATCATCTGATGCCTTACTATCTGTGTAGTCCTAACTATTCTCTCTCTTTCTCTAAGCCTAGCCTTTATCAGCACCACATATGCACCCAACTACTGAATCCATAGCCATCGCCTGCTGCTGGAAACCGCACTTACTAGTTTGCATCGTCTGCAAAAACAGCCAGATCATTTTACACGTGCTCTGGCCCTCATGATACTTTATCCTCAGCACAAACAATGGCAGACATACAAGGATGCTAATCCTTGCTATACACACTCCAAATTGTTGCTGCTCTATTTGCAAGCCGAGATGCTTCTTCCCTTGACCCTTAACTGTTTACATCTACTCAAGTCAATCCCCTTTGCAGCTGTAGATTTTCCCCAAGATACACTTGTATTTATCTTTCAACAATACACTCATACTGCTCCCTGGGCTAGATGTAATAAAGGGTTTTCCCATTTTCCACCAATGGTAAAAATGCTCAGTGCATCTGGCCCACTGTGATGTAATATTTGCTGCCACCTTTAAAAGCTCGGAGGACTACTTTCTGTGATTAGTCTAGCTATGCCTGATCTTTCCCATTGGATTAAATTTACTTTTTTGGCTAACTGGAGTGAAAAAAAAAATAAGCACAGGTTTTATTTTTAATTAAGAATTGGGTTGATCTGATTTTCAGGATTCAGTGATTTGGGATCGTCACCCAGATAAGAAGTGGTAGTGGTGGCAGCTGGTGTACAGTCTTGTCATACTCTTCATGAAAAGAAGGGCCAGATCTAGGCACAGGCAACATAAATACACACCTAGGGCGCCAAATTTGGAAGGCACCCCACTACGGCTCTCTGGATTTCCAGGCAGGGGCCCTTACAAGCTCTCAAAAACTACTAGTTATGACTTTATAAGGTGTTCTGATGTAAAAAAAAAAAATTCACAGGTTTAATTTTCTCTTAGAAGTCCATCTGAAACATCTTTTCCAAACCACTGACCTTGATAAACAGTGATTTACCCATGTAAATCGCCCTCACTCAATGCAGCCGCATTCAGGAGGAGGTGTTTCCAGGAGTTGTGTTTCGGTCGGCGGAGTGAAGTAACGCATGTAATTGCATGTTCAGTTCTACATGCATTACTGTCCACGAAAAAAAAGTCCCCACACAGAAGATGCAAATGTCCTCAGGTGCTTTGTGCCTGTGGCAAGTCTCAGAGTGAGAACACGCCTGTACTTTTGTTTTGAGAATTGGTGCAAAGTCCGAGGTTGGAAGAACACCTGCCGACAGTGTCCCAGCAAGGACAGTTTGAAAACTGCCTCTCACCCTTAAAAAGAAAAAAAGTCCCATGGGAATCTTGCTGGTCTATGACGACTTGATTCTGTCTTTTGAGTCCAGGGTATGATGCTAACCAGCAGCTAAGTCTTAACTCTTGCTTTTCTACTTCAGGATGCTTAACTCAACATTTGAAGTGGGTCGTACAGTGCTTGCTGTTGATTTCATGGTATTTACGCTTAGGCTTATACATATTTTTGCCATTCACAAGCAACTTGGGCCAAAGATCATCATTGTGGAAAGAATGGTAAGTGAAAGAATTAATAACAAATTAAATTATCGCAGTGGTTGTCGTCTTTTTTTAAGCAGGCGCCACTTTGAATCCAGTGGAGTTGGAGAGCGAAACTGGGTTGGGGGGGGGTATGTGGGCCCCCCCCCTTTCAATGATGTGGCCAACTGAGGAAAAGATGGGGGGGGGGGGAGGTCCTCCTCCAATTTTGGAGGCTGAGCTGGGGCCAGTGCTCTTCACTGCTGCAGTCTGCCTCTCCTATGCCACTGCAGCTAACTGCTAGGGTTGGAGTAAAGATCAGGCTCTTCTCACTATCAAGGGCCTTCTCTGCCTTCTCTTACTCCTCTCTAGTTGTGCAGGGAGGAGAGGGGGCCTTTAATTGCAGATTGAGCACGTGCAGGGTGCTTTTTTCCTTAGTGGCAGTGGACCATTCAGGGGCAACTGTAAGAGTCTGCTGGAGCTGCCACTAGCCTGCAGGCCTTACCTTGGACTATTTGCTTAATGTTAGTATTGTTGGAAATTATAGAGTTCATATTAAAGGCTGTTTACATGACTAATAGTTTCTGTTTTAAAATGAAATGCTTGGATTGAATCCATGTATGTCTTGGTATCAGGCCTTCCAAGCTATTTCTACCGTGTTTACAAACTGGGATATCATATACTGCTCAGAAAAATAGATTTGTCAGCTTATTATATATTCTCCTTGCTCATGTCATTATCAGCTGATGACTATTCTGATGATACCATGGGCATGGAACACACAATTTGTGCTTCATAGCCTACTTTCAAGGAGCAGGGACTGAAAAGCAGTCTGTTTAACATGCCTGGGAACTTTTGATGTTGAGTCAACCTAAGATTTTCAGCAATGAGCAGGGAGTGGGGAGTGTCTGGGCAGTATGCATAATGACTTTTACCTCTTCTCACACATTCACTTGTGCCCAATCACACATGCTCACTCATTTCTTTTTTCCTACTCTGTATCCATCAGCTACAGGAGTTTCCCTCCTTCATACAATGCAGCAGATAGGACGACTCCTCTTTCAGCTGCGCTGATGCTGCCTCTTCACTTTCTTCAGGCCAACGGAAGCCTTCTTCCCATGCATCTGTGTGGTTGACCTTCCTCTTCCTTTTGTGCCTGCGTGGGCCCAGATGATTTCCACTTCTGCAGCCCTTGCAGGCATATCTTTGCAATATCCAGAATTTTGCGGGATTACCCTAGAGCCATGACAATTCCTTCAGCATTCCGGAGTTTCCTGGTTAAATCCAGAGAGGTTCCTGGTATGCTGTTTAGCAGTTATGACTTGGAAGGAGTAGTACAGCGACCTATATAGAAACCAAGCACCTCATGTTCACAAAGGAATGATGAGCTTTTTAGAATTGTTTATAAAGCACTAACTTGAACTTGTGATATTCAACCATTTTTTTCAGACAGTGCTGGATGAGTCTTTTCCTGAGCAAGTGTAGTCAGTCGATAAGGAGAAACTGCTCAGGAGAGAACACATCTTAACGTTGAAAAAGTCATTTTCACTGTCGTAACTTAGTGTGAAAAGGTGATTTTAGCTAGTAAACTGAACAGAGCATGAGTGGAAGTCACCATGAAGATACCCATGGTTGTAGGCATCTTCACGGTGTGACTTCTATAAAGTAGCTTTATTACGAATGTATTTTTTGTCTTTTCTAGATGAAGGATGTTTTCTTCTTTCTCTTTTTCCTGAGTGTGTGGCTCATTGCTTATGGAGTGACAAATCAAGCTTTGCTTCATCCATATGACACCCGTGTGGAATGGATTTTCAGGAGGGTTCTCTATCGTCCCTACCTTCACATATTTGGACAGATCCCATTGGATGAAATAGATGGTAAGTGTCAGGGACTGGCAGGCTGGAACCAGGGAGCAACTCCACAGAAGGAGTACAGAGATGTAAGACAGACCTAGAGCTGATCTTCTGCCTACCCAACCCCCTCCCCCCACAGATCAGTAGGACTTGTCTTGTGTAGAAGAACAGGGCATGAACCGGGAGCTGAGGTCAGACACAGGCTGGAAGCTGAGGGCAGGTTCAGGCAAGTAAGTGCTGGAGACAGAACACAGAACTGTCTGGGACCAGAGGCAATGGCTAGGCCTGGAAAGGCATTCAAGGGACTGGTCTAGACAGAAAACAGAGAAGGCCCAGAGGCCACTAGGCTAGGCAAGGATAACCAAATAAGGCAGAACAACAAGGTAAGGCTGGCCAGGTCAGAGAACCAAAGTCTCAATTAAGAGGCACTGAGGTACTAGATAGGCTGTGTTAAGTAGGGCTGAGACTTAGGTGTTGGGTAATCAGCAAGGAGGTAACTAGCTAGATAGCAAGCAAGGCTCTTTGAAGAGCTATGATGGTGGGAAATCTGAGCAGCAGGCTGAACTTAGTTTTTGGGTACTTGCCAGGTTCTTATGGCCTGGATTGGCCACTGTTGGAAACAAGATGCTGGGCTTGATGGACCCTTGGTCTGACCCAGTATGGCATGTTCTTATGTTCTTAACTTTAGCATGGGAAGACTGCACAGCAGGCAAAACCCTGATAGTAAGGAGAGGACTTTGTATCAGGCAGAAGGCCACATCATCCCATAGTCTTAGCTGCATATACAGTATCTATGCCAATCCAAGTTGTAAAAAAAAAAAGTCAAAAATATTTTGATGGAAGACTGTATTACTATCTAACCATTAAATTAGTTTAAATTATGTTAAGCCTTATATATAATCATTGGTCAATGTAAACATTTCAAACGTACTATTTAAAAAAAAAATTATTTCGCAAATTTCCACTTATCTGCCAAGATGAAAAATTCTCTGTGAAGATCAACAAGGAACTTCAAAATGTCCTATAGCGTCAGCTAAGCCCCAACAAGTGTTCTGCCTCAGGGGGAATGTGCTTCTGCTATATCAGCCACCACTCTTCATGCTTCAAACTTAAATGATGTTTTTCATGCACCAACAGTCATTTAGACCTCAACTTAAACGTTGCCTTTCATGCATCTTCAATTGTAAAGTCTTAAGCAATATTCTTTTTGATTATAACTGTAATAAAATATTATTTTACAATTGTATGACATTAAAATTGAAACCAGCACAAGAGTCTAGTTAATACCAAATTCATCAACCTTTAATTTGTCCAGCTTCTTCTCATGCTCTCAATGTGTCAGTGTACTGAAATTAAATGTCTCTAAATCTTCTGCTTATATACACTTCTACACTAATGAATTCATTTATTCATCAAAGATAAACCGCACCATATTTCTATGGTCCTGATTAAATAATCAAATGCCATTTGATATCTGCATTCAAACCTCAAGGGAACACTGTCTGGAATTTTTGGCTTGACTATCTCCTCTTCTTGAACTCTCCTTACTATGCTCAATGGAAAGAATGACCCTGATCTAGACTATGTTGTACCGCTGGTGCTTGTGGGTTGGTTTTTTTTGTTGTTTTGTTTTGTTTTAAGTAGTAAGGTAACTCCCATATTCTATCAGTCATATTTTAATCATCCTCTTAGTTCTCCCCACATATACCTTTGAGCATGGACACAATCAAATAAGTCACAAAACTGGATAAGCAATTAGTCAATTTATTAAGTCTGTAATTTCTTCCAGATATCGGATCTTACCAAAAATTGTCCCATATAGTTTGGTTACAAAGAGAACAACTCCTGCAGGGAAAATGACCCACAGATCCAAGATTGTTTGCATCAGTTATTGAGGGTAAATAAGATTTTACCATATAGTCTTTTATATTACATCCTTGAGTATAAGATTATCAATGGTCGTGTTTGAAAGATTGCATATAACATCAAAATGTGCCAATGTTTATGAATAATTGAAGCAACAGTCACAGCTTTGTTTGAATTATACAAAACTCAAACTTGATTAAATGTATGCATGCAATTACTGTCTAATATCCACTGTCACATTGAGGGCATTTTTTGCAAGCCTTTTTTAAATCACTGAAAGCAGAGTCATGCACCAGCAAACGTCTGCGTAAATCTTGTGCATTAATTTCAAAATCTTACTTATTGGAACATAAATGATGTAAGGGCAAAAACTATCCCACTGGCAAATTAGATTTTAATTTATATGGATGAAAGCTAGCAAATTGGAGGAAACCTTTCCATAGGTTTTCTGTACATAGATGTACAGATCCAAAAATGATATTTCTTTTCAATGATATTCCATAGAAAATGTTAAATTTGTATCTAAATAATGTAATCATTTGATAAACAAATGCAAATGGGCTATCAGATTTCCAAAGGAAAAAAAAAAAAAGACTTCATCTGTATACTTAGACCACAGAGTTACATGCGGAAAAAAAAAATCAGGATACAAATAAATTTCCTTGAAATTAGCAACAAGCAAATTCACCATATCTGGAGCCATTGTTGCCCCCATCGCTGTATAAATAAAATTCATCCTGAAAACAGAAATAGTTAAGACACAAAACCATTTCTGCTATGCCTAAGAAGTTAAAATTAAAAATGCATAAAAGATGCCATTTAAGTATGAAGCATGACGTATGGTGGCTGATATAGCAGAAGCACATTCCCCCGAGGCAGAACAAAACATAGAATTATGTTACATATAGAAACATGGAAACATAGAAATGATGGCAGAAAAGGACCAAACAGTCCATCCAGTCTGCCCAGCAAGCTTATGGTAGTATCTGGGTCACCCCCATACTTAGTTTCACAGGCTGTAAAGGTTGGGACCCTTATTGGTTGCTGTCTGAGACTAATTCCTTGTTACCTCTTGCTGCTGAGAGAGCAATGTTGGAGCTGCATCAAAAGTATCAGGCTTATTGGTTAAGGGTAATAACAGCTGCATCAGCAAGTTACCCCCATGCTTGTTTGTTTTCCCAGACCGTAAAAGTCAGGAGTCCTTATTGGTTGCTGTCTGAATCCAATTCCCCTTTTCCCACTGCCATTGATGCAGAGAGCACTGATGGAGTTGCATCAACAGTATGAAGGCTTATTGGTTAAGGGTAGTAACTGCCCCACCAGCAAGTTATCCCCATGCACTCATTTCCTCATTTCCATCCTCTAGCCTTTACAGATCCACAGTGTTTATCCCATGCCCCTTTGAATTCTTTCACTATTTTTGTCTTCACCACCTCCTCTGGAAGGGCATGCCAGGCATCCACCACCCTCTCCGTGAAGAAATATTTCCTGCCATTGGTTCTGAGCTGTCCTCCCTCGAGTTTTATTTCATGACCCCCTAGTTCTACTGATTTCTTTCCAACAGAAAAGGTTTGTCATTGATTGTGCATCATTAAAACCTTTCAGGTATCTGAAGGTCTATTTCATATCTCCCCCCTGTACCTCCTCTCCTTGAGGGTGTACATATTTAGGTCCTTCAACCTCTCCTCATGTCATTGATGGAGACCCCACCACCACCACCACCATTTTATTTGCCCTTCTCTTGACCGCCTCCATCCTGTCTCTGTCCCTTTTGAGATACGGTCTCCAGTACTGAACACAGTACTCCAGGTGAGGCCTCACCAAGGACATGTACAAGGGGATTATCACTTCCTTTTTCTTCCTGGTTATTCCTCTCTCTATGCAGCCCAGCATTCTTCTGGCTTTAGCTATCGTCTTATCACATTGCTGGGGTATAGCTGACGCTAGAAGAAGTTAAGTTCTTTATTGATCTTTACAGATAATTTTTCGCTTTATCAGATAAGTGGAATTTTATTTGCAATATAAAAAGTTTTTGAAAAATAATAGTAGTTTAAATTATGTAGACGATTAAACATAAGGCAAATTGAAAGCTGCGAAGTTGTTAGCGCCTACCTACTGGCAACTGTCATCCATCAGCTGTACCTTACTTAGAAGCTCCATATTCAGTTTTTAATAAAGCCATCCAAGCTTTTGCCTTGATCAGTGGACACTTTAGAGGTCAATATTCAAAGTTTGTTTAGTGCTATTTAGCTGCATAAGTGTAACTTATGCGGCTAACTGGCGAGCCACTGAATATGTGCCTGTGTTCAACGGAAGGTTGAACACAGGCACATATTGAGGCACAGGCACAAAGGTTCATGCGGCTAACCTTTTAGATGCATAAGTTGCATGTACTCAGTGGGCAGATCGGGGCAGAGTGACTTACTCACATAACTTATGCAGCTAAGTAGTGATATTTGGTCTTAGCTATAATTTCGCCTGGATAACGCCCGCGATAAGAAAAAAGGACGTGTCTATGAATTTTTTTTAATTACTGCACCCTGGATACTTGTAGTTTGCTGAGAGAGAGAGAGAGAGACTCTTTATAAGGCCTTCATAGTATTCAACTATTTAGATCACTGTAGGAGGGCCAGCTAATAACTCTGAAAGTTTGGTGGTGGTTTAGGGTTTTGGAGCCAGTTTTACATGCAGAGTGAAACATACGAATAGCACAGTACACCCTCAGTGAAGATTTGTCGTCATTTGGAGTGAGGAAAGTCTCACAAAGATGAGATTTCTACAATGTTCTCTCACTCTGGCTTAATGGACTCTGGGTCACTGCCCTCCTATAGTGATATAAATAGTTGAATACTGTGAAGGCCTCCTCAAAGGCTCTCTCTCCACTCCCTCTCCTCAAGCCCAAAAATGGTCGAAATGCAATTTGCAGTCTTTATCATGCATTGCATTACGGCTGTTTCAGGTATTTCGCAAAGCTTAATTCCAGGAAAAAAGATGCAGTTATTTCCAGCTTTTAAAACGTGCGACAGCATGCATTACGCTATCGCACAGTTCAAAAATGCCCTTCATTTTCATTAATCCTGCCCAAACCCCTCCCCAATCCTGCCCCTTTGAAAAATCTGCATTTGTGCTACATGCTACCATTACTATCGCATGCGTTATGGCATTATCACAGGCGTTAATGCCATAACGCATTTTGATGAATGACCCTGTAAGTTAGATCTGCCATAGACCTGCCATAGAGTGCTTAGCCGCATAAGTTATAACCGGCTAAGTTAGACCCTCCATAGAGCAGATCTAACTTAGCCGGTTATGCCTTATGCGGCTAAGTGCAAATATATATATGCATATATTTAGTGACATAGCCATGCCACTGAATATACTGTGTAACTTAGCCAGATAAGTTATATCCAGCCAAGTTACTTAAACTGCTAGCTTTGAATATTGACCTCCTTAGTGTATTTTGTTACGACCTCTTCTACCTTCTTTTTGGTCATAGTTTAACACAAACAGGTATTGAGTTTAAACAAATAATTTTGACGTATAGAAGGATTTAATAGGTATTGATATGTGAAATGCCAAATTTTCTCTGTTAATATTTTTGCAAAGCAATTGAAAATATTTGCCTTCTGCAAAAAAAAAAAAACTTTCACTAAAGATTTCAGCAAAATCTTACTCTTTTGTACAGTCAAAATCTAGTGAAAACAGACTAGAAATCATTCTCTCATCACACCCAGATGCATCTAAATTTGAAAACTGACTTTTCAGATAAAACCAAACAAAGGTTTAGAAGAGTGAGAGCAACAGAGACAACTGGTTATTTCCATGTGTATTAATCTGCAGTTAGAGATCACTAAGACTTTCTCCCCACATAGAAGCGGGAACTTTCAAAGTGACGCCTGTGCACACATGTGCACGCATTTGCCGGCACGTGCACACGGACACACTGATTTTATAACGTGCGCGCATCTATGCACGCATTTTATAAAATCAGCTACCTGCGTGTACATGCGCACAATTTTATATCGACGCACAGATGTGCGTGTGAATGCCGCTTCAAGTGAATAAAGTGGGGGTTTTAGTAGATGCGCGTGGCGACGCCAATATCAGTTTTCCAGGCCCTTCCCAGTTTAAGCATACGACTTCCATACTCCCCTAGCTAGCCTGCCTTTCTTTTCCTCTACCTGCCCCAACCCTTAAAATCCCACTGACTAGGCTAGAATTTTTTATTTTCCTACCCTACACGCCATCCACAGCTGAAGTAAAGGTATGCGGATAGGAACCTCGGTGCGTGCTTGTGCGTGTCAGAGTTACGCACTGGTGCCATTAGGAAAATCAGGAATGCCCGTGCCCCGCCCCTTTTTCACAAAACATTTTTATCTGCATATCAGGAGATACGTGCGTGGCCGCAGGCCTTTTAACATCCGCGCTGCCGGGCACTTCCGAGTCACACGCATATCTCCCGGTTTTGCCGCACGCAAATCTTTGAAAATCTACCTCAGAGTGAGGCTCTTATCCATTATATCATGAATGAATGGTAAAAGGAAAACTGGTTTAGCACACTTACTGTATTTCATTCATTCTACAATACCTAGGGACTTGTTCTGAGGGAGCAGAGAGATCAGTTTTAGGTATGCATATAGATCGCGTTCTTTTTCACACTCTTGTGTGCCTATGCCTGGAATTCCTGTATTGGGTAACAGCTGTGATATTTTATTGGGCAGAAACCCCCCCCCAACATGTAATAGAACACAAACCTTGGATCCCAAAACAGCCGCTGGTAGCTTGGAGAAATTAAAATCCCCCAAAAGGCATCAGCTCTTTCTAAAGCTTTCCTAAACTGTCTAGGAATAATCATGAGTCATTTTAAAACAGTCCTGAGGACTACAGTCCTCACCCTAAATGAATCTGTAAGCTTCAAATTGAGTAATCTGTACCACTCGGTGCACAGAAATGTGTGCGTGTGCATGGTGGTGGGGTGGAGAGAAGTTAGACCTTGCATAACAAACCACCAGGAAAAATGCAGCACCCAAGGCTTATAAAGATAGAAGAGGCAAGTGTCTTTTGGAGCCCATGAAAGACAATTTATTTAAATATATTGGATGTGAAATAATAATTTAGGCTTTTATATGGTACCATAGTCATCAAAATGGTGTCGGCCACAGAGGCCATGGCCTGAAGAAAATCTCGCAGAATCGCGGTGGGAAATCCGGGAGCGGGTGAGGCAGGCAACCGCTGTTTAATGGCGGGAGGACCACAGTAGTGGTGCATCAGCTGTGTCCTCCACAGCTGGGTGGTTCAAAGCAGAGGAGGAAGAGAAGGCTGAGGGCTGAGGCACCGTCACTCTCTTCCTCCTGTAGCTGATCAGCATGGGAAGGGGGGATGGTAGGGGCAGAAAGGAAGAGATGTGGTGGGAAAAGAGAAAGGGGGCAAGAGGGAACTGGAGAGGGAGGTGGGGCATGAGAGAGAGAGAGAGAAGGAGAGAGAGATCAGTGGGGTGCAGGAGGACAGAGGGAGAGGATGGGGGAATAGGTTGAGCTTGGCTGTCTTGGCCCCCTCCCCCAACCAAAAATATTCTGCTGCTCCTGCATGGAATCTTACAATAAATATATAATATTATGTAAATGGTGCATAAGTTAATGGAAAATGAATCAGAAGTAATAACATTCAATAAATTCAACATAAACCAACGAAATACAAAGAATTCTCTCTAATCCTAGCAGGGGAGTAACAAGAGGGTGCTCTCACTTACCGAATGTTGGACCCCCACAGTCTCAGTCTTCCTATACAGAGCCATCAGGTCTGTTCGCTGCCCATAAAAGAATGCAACAGACACTGCAGGAAAAAAAAAAAGAATTTCTTTTTTTGAGCTGCAGTAATAGTAGCAAAAGACTTGGTCAATATGTTGGCTAAGGGTGTGCAGCTGAAATATTGTCACTCGTTCTGCTTTGGATTTATTTTTCTGGTTTAGTTTTTTTTTCTGTTTTGTTCTAGCGCACATTTAATTATTTTCGGGTGCCTAAAAACCCATTTCGTGCACACTAAATTGATTTAGTACGTGGCCGTTCAGCAAGTACGCACATGTTGAATCGTGCATGCGCATATTTGATTTAGTGTGCACCGAGCGAAAAGAAGCAAAACGACAACGCATCCCTAATGTCTGCAGAGCTCTTCTTCTAGAAACACTAAGGGGGGGGGTCACATTTCAAAGGGTTTAGGCAGCTATTTTTAGAAATTAGGCACCTAAATTGGAACCTTTAAAATCTTCCTGGGCAGAGGGTCTAAATTTAAGTCCCTAAAAAGAGAGCATGGTCAGATCAGAGGACATAAGTGTTTAGCACTGGTGTTCAGCCCTAGGTGCCTAATTTAGGTGAATAAATAGATGACCTAAAAGTTAGGTGCCTCAGTTTTAGGTTCCTAAAGTTAAGTGAATTTTCAGCCCAAAGCTTAGGCTGCTAAATTTGACTGAAACTTCCCCAAAGTTTTTAGGTTGAGCGCTCTGCTTTTTTTGAATATTGGCCTATGTATACACACATGCATATAGACTGAGCGTTAATATTATGGAAAAAAAATAACACACACCTGTATCATACATTTCTTTGCATTGTAGCATCTCGAATACATTTCAGTAACTGTTCAGTTAACCCACTGAAGATACTGTTGGATGATTCCCCGTCATGTCCTAACCTCTATGCCAACTGGCTAGTTATACTTTTGCTGGTCATTTTCCTGCTGGTTACTAACGTGCTTCTTATGAATCTCCTGATTGCTATGTTCAGGTAAGTGTAAACTTTGCAATTCAGTGAGTGCCAAAAGAAATTGTCATTGTCGTTGTTAATGGAATTAACTCAAACTCCTCGCTTTGCATACATAATTCTGTAATAGCTCAGGAAGAAAGTCTCCCACTGATGCACTTTGTGACCTTGGGCGAGTATCTCCCACTGCCTCACGTAAACAGATTGTAAGCTCTTTGGGAAAGGGACTTCTCATACCTGAATACTTATCACCATTGTACAGCATGCATATGTCCAGTAGTGCTATAGAAAGGAGATGTAAACAAAAGGAGTGCCCTACTGGTTAAAGCAAATAGCTGAGGTATACACCAAGGTTCAAATCCCATTTCCCCACTACCAACATCTTAATGACCTTGGGCAAGCTACTTTATCTCCTGTTGCCTCCGGTATCCACAGATTGTAAGCTCTTTGGGTTGGGACATATTGAATTCAAATAAAGCTGTAAGCTGCCGTAAGCATCATTTGGAAAGGGGGGGAGGGGGGGGGGCTAAAAATAATTATTAAACTTTTAATCTTATAAAATATTCCAAGTTGGGAATGGAATTTTCCAATTGGAGCAGGAGGATGGCAACCCCCTGGCACATTGTATACGAATACCTGTATCCTGTCCCCGCTGGTATTTTCCGAATTTGCGCATCTAACCTAGTGAAATTAGCAGAGCTCGTTTAGGTTTTGAGAAGGTGGTGCTGGCAGAGTGCAAGCAGCGTGCCGGGCTAATGGGCGAATTTGCATCCGGAGTGGAAGGACCTTGCATGGGGGATGGAGTACTGATGATTGTGTCAGCTTGAGCATTCGGAGGCCTCCAAAAACATCTGTTGGGAAAACTTCTATTCTATGGATGGGCTGAATGGACACGTGGAGCGTTTCTACATGTTTGTGTGTCACAAACAAGCCCAGAAAATATTCCCAGGTAGCTTAAGTATCCTTGCCTCTATGGCCATCAGAGCCCACCACAGTAGCTTAAGCCGTCTTCCTTCCCTCGCTCCCTGGGCTGGAATGCATTGTTTCCGACAACGGCCAGGGACCAACACCTGGGCCTCGGCTTGAATGCGCTTGGGCCCTGCTGGCTCTGCTGCATAGCAGCGCACACAGTGCTACAGCTTGAGTAGCTGGAGCCAGATGCTGCAATGTTTTTTGTTTTTTTTACAATAGAAATCTATTAACGGTGTTGGAGAGTTCTGTAGCCATGCCTCAAAATGAATGGGGATATAATCCAGATGGGCTTTTCAATAGATTAAATAGATGCAACAAGATCTCAAATATTCATTGTGGATATCCTAGAAACTAGACCAGTTGGCGGGAAGGAAAGGTGAAGGGCCTGAGAATCTGAACCGAGATCACGTTCTAGTTACCATATTTTTCAGTTTATAAGTCACCCCACTGTATAAGCTGCACCCTTGTATATACAGCCATTTTTATGAAAAAGCTTGTACACCTTTATATAAGATGCACCTGTTTGCACAGAGACCGATGTGTTTCTGCTATGTCCTATGCGATGCCTGGATATCACTGCCTAATCAGGTTCAGAAAGTCTTAATCTTCTGTGTCACTCAGAAAGACAGCGGCTGCGTAGGGCGAGTATGCTAATCATGGTTATGGCACACGGGAGGATCAGGCATACTAGGCGAGTGCCAGAAGTAAGTGGTGTTCGAGAGGCGGCATGGAGGGTTGCTGTCATAAGTGTCATGGATGCTCTTATGGTAAAGAAACACTGTTCAGAGGCTGAGCACAGGAGACCGGGGGGGGGGGGGGGGGGGGGGGGGGGGAAGACAGAGAGAGAGAAATCCAGTAATATTTAGAAAAAACAGCATATATCGCACAGTTGTTTGAGATGCACTGCCGAAAATTAGAAAAAACAATATGCAACTTATACCCTGGAAAATGCTATTTTAGCTCTATTTTTGCAACAGGGAGGGTCATTTTCAGAGGGACTTCTGCAGATAAAACAATGTTTTATGCACCGAAATGACCCTTTCTGAAATTGCCTTCCTGATGTGCAGGAACACTTCCATGCTTATGTCAGGTAGGGGTGTAAGATTACATGGACTGAATAACGGAATTCTCAGGGGGAAAAGCAGGGTAGAGATTTGGATTTGCAAAACGTATGCAGGTAAATTTTCAAGAAAAAGTTCCGTTCCACTTTTAGCAGGTGTAAGTTTGGGCGGGTGTATTTGGTGGGAAATTTTACAAAGTGGGTTTTGAAAATTGGAGTAAGCTATGAGGGATGTTCCAAAATCACCCCCTTAATGTTTTGTTACAGTAAGAATGACAACTTTCACATTAGGGATGTGCAGGGAATAGAAATTCATTTTCGGTTTTCAGTTAAGTTAACAGAAGGTTTTTTTTCCTCCCACAAATGTTGGTTCCTGGAGATATTTGATTCATTTGATTTGTGTGGAAAAAAAAAAGTCAAATATAAAACAAAACAAAAAAATACAAACACTCAAAAAAACGAAAACAGGGCCTCCTGACTACCACCCATCTGTCCATCCCACACAGAAAAAATGCCAGAGCCAGGATCCCCCTCTAGCCCCCCCTTATCCAGTTTGGCGGAGATTCGCTGGTGAGGCCTAGATCCGGGCCAAAGCCTCAACCTTACTTAGGCCACGGTATGTTGCCTCCATCTCTGCCTAAGCAAGACCAAGGCTTCTACCTAGGCCAGAACCGGGGCACAAGCCTGATGCTGTGGCCCAGTCCAGAGACAGGGTCCTGCTGCCAGGGCTTCGGCCCAGACCCAGGCTCGATGCCAGAGGCCAGGGCCCAGGCTCAACACTGCGGCCCCATCCGGAGACTGTATCCCGATGCCAGGAACTTAGCCCAGAGTCAGGCTCAGGCCTCAGAGCGCTCCTCTTCAGCCTTTCTTCAGCTCTTAAAGCCAACTGATGCCGACCTATGAGGTCACGCCAGAGAATTAAATCCAGTACATTCACCCCAGCAAAGGGTGCCATTTTGATGAATAGCAATGCCGTAGAATGCCATACAACAAACTGGTACCCTCTATTGGGCTGAATGTGCCAGAGTTAATTAACTCTGGCACAACCCCAGAGGACAGCATTAGTTGGCTTCAAGAGTTGAAGAAAGAAGACTGAAAAGGAGCACGCCAAAGCCCAGGCATCAAAACACGGCCTCAGTGCCAGGCCCCGGCATGAGAACCTCATCTCTGGACCGGGCCACAGCATCGGGATAGGCTGAGGCCCAGGTATCAGGACTGAACCTCTGCGCTGGGCCCAGGTCACTGGGACCCAGTCTCTGGACCAAGCTGCGGCATTGGGCCTGGGTCCTGACCTAGGCCGAAACCCCGGCTTTGGGCCTGTGTCTGGGTCGCAGCCACAGATTCAAGCTTGGGCTCAGGCTCCAGCCTAGGCGGCAGCCTTGCACTAGGCTGAGGTCACGGCAACCTACTGAGGGGCTTCGCAAGGCTGAGGCCCAGATGTCGAGACCTGGCCTTTGTCAAATACCCAATAGATCAGGTACTTTTTTTTTTTTTTTTTTTTTTTTAATTTTTGGGGGTCTCAGCTGAGATCCCAGCATCACACTCAGGCCTAGGCCACAGTTCTTGCTTTGGGCCTCAGCCTACACCCTAGGTGGAGCCCCAGCACCTGCATCACACTTGAGTGTAAGCCAATGCCAGATGCAAAAATTTAAAATGAATGTTACGAATAGGGTTCATTCCATTCGGGGGGGGGGGGGGGGGGGGGCCTGAATGAAACAAAGCAGCCCTATTCTTCGCATTTTACATATTGGTTAATGAATGCACATCCCTATTTCACATGTCAGGTTGAAAATCCAATATATTAATGGTTGGAAACATATCCTTCCCCATGGTTCATGTTCTTAATTTGAACTTAACAAGAATCGAAACACCATTAGCATGCCTCAAACTTCACATCAAAGATCTGAGGGCTGGGGGAAGAGGAGGGTGAAGTGAACCTAGTTAAAAGCAAAAAACACTGAGGTTTGTGCTTGGAGAGGAATATTTACCAGCTGGGCTTTTTCATCCAGTTACACTTTTCAGGTTGTTCAGGGCAACGCCGATATCTTCTGGAAGTTTCAGCGTAACAACTTGATCGTAGAGTACCATAATCGGCCCGCTCTAGCGCCACCATTTATCATCATCAGCCACCTGAATCTCATTCTCCGGAAAATCTTTAAGAAACAGGAGCACAAAAAGGAGCACCTAGGTAAGCTCACTCGGTGGAAAGATGCAGACCTAATCCCAATTGTACTGTGCCCCACTGGCCTGAGTGAAAAGAACCTCCAAGCGCAGCTTGATATGTTGGCTGGTACATATTACATCCTATGAATGTTAGATGGAAGCTTTTTGGCACCATGCATGTAGTGAGGGAAACACTGGCAGCAAATTGGAGAGACTGAGATCGTAACCAACATACCCTTGGCTTATGAACGCAGTTCATTCCTGTCATGGTGTGCATACAAACAAACAAACCTATTTGGAGACGCTGCGCCCAGAATGAAAGGGTCAAGCAGTGCACGTGATATCTCAGCGGGTGTTACCGTTATCAAACCAGGCAAGTTGTGGTTGTGTCACTCCCTGGGCGCAGCGACTTTGCTGAGCCTAATGTGCAGAGTTATGCGCCTGTCACTGTTAAAAACCTTACCAGATGCTGTTCACAAAAGGGCAAGCTCCTCTCTGTGTGCTGTCATATTTTTTTTTTATGTTCAACTCTGATAGAACAATAAATTCTTTGCCCACAGAGATAACCTCCAAGCAGTCTCCTCACCCATCCTGCCAAAAGCCATACTGTAGTTACAGCCACTTCTTGCAAGGAAAACAACAGCCAAACCAAGCCCATCGTCCACATGAGTGTTATAAGAAACTCTTTAGATTCATACTTCTTGCTCCGAGTGACAGGGTTTGCAAATAAAGGTCCCAGATATACAGAAATGTTAATTGAACATCTCTCTTTGAAGTATTGAGGAGGCCAGGAGCTGGCAGGACAGTAGATTTAGCAGGATTTTCTCCCCCCACGGGTACATCATGTGAGGATCCCCTGAATGAAATGGCTCCCTAGGGACTCCAGCCCGATTTCCCTGCCCGCTGTTCACTGTGTAAGAAGAACTAAGCAAGTCAGTGAGGCGGCTTGTGAACGAGATGACATGGTTTGTTCCTGCACACCCTTTGGGTTTCCAGCTCAAATCGGAACCGACCTCTATCAGACTATGGTACATTAAACCTTCTTGCACTGCTATCCAGGGCTTCTTTCCCTCTATTTTTATTAAAAAAAAAAAAAAAAAGTTCACTTAACCCAGCCATCACAGAAATGATACCTGGCAGGGTCAGGAACCTGCTATACGTGGAGCCTAAGAGTAGACTGCAGGTGTCACTGTTGAGCAATGGCTGGGACTCCTCCACAGACCCGTGAATCAAACTCAGGTCTTCTGTTACCGCACTACTGGGCCTACTCTAACTTAAATTATTACATCTTTGGGGAAAGGAAATATAGTTTAGCCTACAGTGAGCCACTGCATTGTGAAAGCATTCTAATGCTTAATTCCCGTCCTCTGAGTCCTACTTTCTTATCTAAGCGGTGGCTGTATATTTTGTTCACAGACTGTACCTTTTCTATCTTCTCCACAGAAAGAGATCTTCCAGATGGCCTTGACCAAAGAATTATGGCCTGGGAAACTGTCCAAAAAGAAATTTATCTGGCAAATCTGGAAAAACAGAAGAAAGAAAGCAATGAAGAGAGACTGAAGACAGCATCTAACAAGTAAACATAAAAAAAATTCTCAATCCAATCATTCGATTCATTCAACTAATCAGCCCAGGCTGGGACAAGAACCAACAGTCCCCAGTGAGATGTTTGCAACACCTATAGCAATCCATGCATGGCCTCCTGCAGAATTTAGTTTCTCTCATTGGTAGCTTATTCCTGCTTCAGGGCTTCAGTTCCTTTTATAATCTTCTCGGTACCCTTCACTTTGCAGCCCCAGCTTCCCAGATATGGAAGAAGGCTCACACCTACTCTATGACATAAGCAAACTAATGCAAAGCAAGCAATATGCAAAGTATGGCGGGAACGGCTTATTGCTTTGGAATAAACCTCAGGCTTGTTCTTAAAGGATGACTTAATGGTTAAAGCTCACAATGCATTCCCTTCCTGTCTCAAGTCACTTTTTCTGACAACTCTAGTCATTGCTTTGCCATAGATGTCTGAGATACTGCACATACTTGACGTAACACTAAAGATTGTAAATGCACCAAACTTGTTCTCTTTCAAAAATTCCAGTCTGACCTTTATACATAGTGTACAATTCTGGTCGCCGCATCTCAAAAAAGATATAATTGCGATGGAGAAGGTACAGAGAAGGGCTACCAAAATGATAAGGGGAATGGAACAACTCCCCTATGAGGAAAGACTAAAGAGGTTAGGACTTTTCAGCTTGGAGAAGAGACGACTGAGGGGGGATATGATAGAGGTGTTTAAAATCAAAAGAGGTCTAGAACGGGTAGATGTGAATCAGTTATTTACTCTTTCGGATAATAGAAAGACTAGGGGGCGCTCCATGAAGTTAGCATGGGGCACATTTAAAACTAATCGGAGAAAGTTCTTTTTTACTCAACGCACAATTAAACTCTGGAATTTGTTGCCAGAGAATGTGGTTAGTGCAGTTAGTGTAGCTGGGTTTAAAAAAGGATTGGATAAGTTCTTGGAGGAGAAGTCCATTACCTGCTATTAAGTTCACTTAGAGAATAGCCACTGCCATTAGCAATGGTTAGGTTACATGGAATAGACTTAGTTTTTGGGTACTTGCCAGGTTCTTATGGCCTGGATTGGCCACTGTTGGAAACAGGATGCTGGGCTTGGTCTGACCCAGTATGGCATTTTCTTATGTTCTTAATATTTTCAGAATATTTCATCTCAGGCACCAAAACATGGAACAGTGATTATAGACATGTAAAAAATGATAGGAGAGAGACTGCCAAGCTATCCATTTTTTTCTAGCTGTTACCATACTGCACAATCTGCTTTACCTTCGCTTGGTTACCTCTATGAATTCTTTGGGCATATGTTGGGACCTTCATTTTCATTTTATTTTTCCTAGGAATTTATCAGTGTTTATATAATAAACAAAAACTAAAAAAAAAAAAAAAATCAATCAGTTATTTTCATTTATTCCACTGGTACAGCCAGCGCCGTTTTTGATGTATGGCCATACATTTCTATAGCTGTACATCAAAATGGCCCCACCTGCACTGGACGAAGGCACCTTAGCGATGTCACTGCGGTGCCAATCTCCAAGTGCTGAGACCTGGGCAGGAGCAATGGGCCTCACTCCTGCCCATTCCCAGCGCTTGGGGAGGAGAATAAGTGGAGGCCAAGGTGGGAGCTCCCTAGTCCTAACAAACTAAAGAGAGAGAGAGAGGGACGGCTGCAGACCCGGGCCCTGCCCTAAGCTTGGTACGTGGCCCCAACCTAGGCTATGGCACCAGGCCCAGGCCCTAGTGCCTGGAGGACAGTGCTAAAGACATCACTCTGGCACCTTCCACCAGTGCGTCTGGCACTTTATTGATGCATAGACGAACATTTTTTTATCGGCTGTACATCAAAATGGTGCCAGATGCACTGGAGAAAGTTCTCCAGGTGGATGGTTCATTTTTTTTTTAAAAGCGCTGGGACCCAGGCAGGAGCAACTGGGCCTCACTCTTGCCCCTTTTCAGCAGATCTGGGAAGGGGTGGACGCTCCCCAGCCCAGGCAATTATACCTGATAAGTACTTGGTGATGGCAGTTCTGAGATCTCTGCTGGTTGCCATGCTCTGAGTCAATTGCTTTCTTTTGTTTTACTCACTGTTTGGGGTCACAAAGGGATGTCTGGGTTATTTTTTGTTGTTTCAAACTTGTATCAGTGCTGGGATTTCTTGAATTGGCATGGCCTGGCTTCAGAACCTTTTTCTCTAGGTCCAAAGTGTCCCTGAGCCAACAACCTGATGGATTTCGCTCTTCTTATCTGGTACCAGTTCTGGCCTGATCTGCTTATTCTGGGTCAGAACTGTGTGTGTGTGTGTGCACAGCAGGGATCCTCCTGCTTTCAGGAGAAACACTTACTGTGAAGCAGAGCTCTCCTGTGGCATGCATGGATTCTTTATTTGGCAAAGAAAATAATAAAAAAAACTTTATACATAGAGTTACATGGTACTGTACAGGTGATCGTGCTGGAATGTAACCAGCACAACAGGCAGGGAGAAAGACTGAGAAGAACTCACTAGAACAGGTTGCATCCTATCCAGGGCTAGCGGAAGCACTAGGCGAGCTAGGCCTGTGCCTAGGGTGACGACCGCTAGGGGGCATGAGCCATGTGGGGCCGCGAGCGGCAATGGAAGGGAGGAGTGTAGAGTCAAACCTTCACTCCTCTTTGCCGCCACTGCTCACTGCCCAAAGAACCAAGAGGAAGGAATCAGGGCCATGACAGGAGGCAGGGCCGTGTCGGTGAGACCGGGTGGGGGGGGGGGGCATGACCAGGGGGGGCGGCGCAAGGCAGAAGGTGCCTAGGGTGCTTAATCCCCTTGCACAGGCCCTGATCCTATCTTGATAGCCTTGCAGATCCACCATCTCCCACACAATGTCGTGTGTGTGTGTTTGGGGGGGGCGGGGTGTTAACATCTTGCTGTTTATGCTAGAAAATGAGCTTTTCTATCAGTCCCCTAACAAATGTAGTCCCAAATTCATGCATTTTTGCTTTTTCTGATATTTTGATAGGGTTGATTGCCTATTGAAATATTTCAAAGGAGTGAAGGACCAAGAAAAACAACTTTTATCTTTGGAGTCACAGGTTAGAGAAATATTTATTTCTAGAATGTGCATTTCTCTTGTACTATGGATATCATTTCAAAGCAATCTGTACCCATTATGCTGTGCACGTTCAAGCATTTCAGAAGTACCCAAGTAGTAATAGTGATCTGTGGTAATAACCTAGTTATTGGAGCGGACTGGGAGGGAACTGGGGAAGGACCCAATGCGTCACTGTGTGAAATTTGCAAACATTAACCCCATGTGCACGCGGATTATAAAATCCGGTGTGCAAGTTCGCAAGGCCAATGGATTTTATAACAGGCATGCGTATGTTTTAAAATCGGCACATCCATTTGCACGCGCCGGGAACTGCACACACATGGATGTGCATGTTTTAAAATCTACCCCTTAGTCATTTGCTCATTAGTTGCCACCCTATTCTTCCTCTGAGCAAACATGTTCTTAATGGTGCCACAAGTGCCCCTCCCCTGCCCAGGGAATGGGATCCAATTGTGTTGTGGCATGTGATTTCATTTGTGACATCACAGCTTATCTAGACCAATCAGATTCAGTAAGCATAGCCTGTGTACAACTTTCTTACTGACATAACTGTTCCCAGAGGATTCAGGAAATTACAGGGGAGCAGCTTAAGGAATTCCAAGTATGCTGATTTAAAATTATATATAGATGTTTTTTTTAATAGAGAGAATGACTTTTACTATTAATTGTGGGCACAGTGAAGAGAGCACAGTATTTTTACCTAAATGTATTAAAGGGAAATAGAACATTTTTTTTCATTCTGATTGCCTCATATCACTGATTTTTCATGGTATTCCTCCCCTTTTTCTGATTTGTTTTCATCAATTCCTAAAATTATATTTGGGTCCATTTAAAAAAAAAAAAAAAAGGTCACAGTGCTTCAGAAATCTGGAGGTGTTGCTGACCTACTTCTCAATCATGAGATTATTGTAATCCATTCCTAGCAGCCCACGTTCATGCATTCTGCAGAACAACACTGTCACATTGCTTTGGGATTGGAATTAGAACATCAGGACTAGATCAACATTTCCAGATGACATTGAAGGGCCTCATAGTAACATAATGAAATCTAGCATAAGACGAAGCGGCCCATCCTGCCTGTCCACTTAAGTCCTCTGCACATATATCCCAGCTGCCAGTCATACAGAGCATTGCTGAGCTTTGCTATCTATTTACCTTCTCAAGAAGGCAATTCCAATCATCCATCTTCCAGAATTCAAACTTTCTGATTCAAATATTATCCAAAAATAAACTGGTGAAAACAGTTTTGTCTTTGCATGTGTCCATCATTCACATATGGATGTCTACTCCAACTTCAATATATTACTAAAGTTTGGAGCTGTTGGAAAGTGAGATGGCCACTGCCATTACCACGTTATTGCTCCTGAGTCCTGACATGCAAAACCTTGCAATTAAAACAAGACACCAGAACATTATTAAACAACTAAACCAGGGTGCGTGAGGATATCTGTTTCTATGCTCTGCAGTTGGATGGGAAGTACTTAGATACCATTTATCTGTGAAAGAAAGCAGAAGTACAATTTCTGAGAGAAAAGAATCTTCTCTAGTGTGGGCAAAGAGTTCCAAAGTCAACATCTTTCACTTTAATAATTCCATTAAGAAAGCACCAAAAATTAACTATTGCTCAAGGGAGACCTGTAATCATATGACAAAACTGGATCAGCAAAAGAACAAAACAAAATGAATGCAAGAGTTGAATGCAAAAAAAAAGAAGATGGTGGAAAACAGAGCTAGCGAATGGTATGACTGTTTACAAGTTATCAGCATCTCCATCAGTAAGCATTATATAACTCTAAAAGGTTAGCAAATGTTGCTTACCTGATGTAACAGGTGTTCTCACAAGACAGCAGGATGTTAGTCCTCACAAATGGGTGACATCGAGGATGGAGCCCTGTACGGAAAACTTTTCTGTCAAAGTTTCAACAAGCTTTGACTGACACTGGCACACTGGGTGCACTGAGCATGCCCAGCCTGCAATTATCCCTGTGAGCCACAGGTGTCTCCCTCAGTCTCGTCTTATAGCTAAAAAGCGCAAGCGAAACTAAAATAAAAGTATACAGACCCAACTCCGCGGGGTGGCGGGCGGGTTTCGTGAGGACTAACATCCTGCTGTCCTGTGAGAACACCTGTTACATCAGGTAAGCAACATTTGCTTTCTCACAGGACAAGCAGGATGGTAGTCCTCACAAATGGGTGAGTACCGAGCTGAGGATGCCCGGGAATGCACCAGATACACCGCAGATGCGCAAAGGCGTAACGACTGAGGTGGAAATGGGAACGGAGGGCATCCGCAACACCATAATGGGTTCGTGGAAGGATGTTGGGTAGTGAATTGAAAAAAGTAAGAGTAGGCGGACTGGCCAAACATGGAGCATGCCGGCTAGTCAAATGTAAGCAATAATAGGCTGCGAAGGTATGGAGAGGACTCCAGGCTGCAACCTGATAAAAAAGTACAAGCAGCAGTAACCAAAGGGAAGCTGTTAAGGCTAAGACGGACACAACAGTATGTGGATACCCACAGTGTTGTAGTGAAATGTCTGCTTGTTGGTAGGAAAGGAAATATAGACCACTTAATCAGAAGGATTAGGTCTGTGTGGCCACTGGAAGTAGCAGCTTGACCCTTGCATGAAGGAAAGAGTCAAGTGGAATTCACATGGAATGCAGTGCAATGTAGATAGAATGTAAGCGCAGCATTACTGTCCAGGAATGTGGAAAACCCACTCTCTCCCTAGGGCGAGAGAGAGAGGTTAGGAAAAATTAATAGAGTATTTCCTGAGGAAAGGAGATACAACATCTACCTGAAAAGGATAGAAAGTTGAATGCGTAGAACTACTCAGTGGCAGAGGAACGGAGTCAGGTGAGTATGGAAAGAGTGCATAACTCACGGACCCTGCTGGCAGGAATGACATTAAGAGGGAAAGAAGTTCCCTTGCCAAACTGTGGAAGAGAGGAATGGAAAGGCTCAAACGTAGAATGTATGAGACTTATAAGGAGAATATATATGTTCATTCCGTGATTAGAGAAATAGAGGCGGCTTGATCAGTGGATAATCCATGGTAAGCCGACTCAGAGAGGATTACCGAAAACGGGAACCCAACTCCCAAAACGATACACCTCCTAAGAGAAAGGTGTATCTATGTGGAGGATGTCTGGAGAACAGAATCCGAGGGAGTAAGAAAAAATGGTGGAAAAGTAAAAGGGGTAATACCTCTTTTTTTTTTTTTTTTTTTTTTTTAGCGTCAGGAGGTAAAGCCTGCCATATTAAACGGCAAGATTTATGTTTAGAAGGTTTTGTGACGCTACCTGTACCTAAGAACATCAGTAAGTCTATGATTTGGGACTGACTGGTGAGAGAATAAAAGGTTACTGATATGATGGATTGAGAAGTATGGGAAAGCATACTGATCTCAGTCAGGGAGTGGGGAAAAAAAATACTGAACCCCATCCCAGTTCAACATTAGAAGAATGCTGGCTACGAGAGGCAGCAGAAGAGATATATTGAAGAGGCCTTTGATGGAAGAAAAGGCATCTAAGGGAACGCATAGGAAACATGTGCAGGGAGCAGAACCTGTGCATCGTATGGAATGATGCAGACGCCGAGGAAAGTTTAGTTAAACTCAGCGTTAAAAGATTTGCCCTGTACACATGTAATTGAGACCATTCGAGAGGATAGAACCTACGTGGAGAAGGTCTGATAGAGCGTTCATTAAATCTCTTAGATATGTGGCCCAAGGACGCATGAAGTGAACAAGGGCCAAGGGTAGAGCTGCGCAGCTGTCTAGCAGAGCAGCTAAGAGGTAATGCGTGCTTATGAGTTGGAAAGCACATTGTCCCTATGCTGTCTGTCTGTATGCACAAAGAATTGTTGCAAAAGCAGTATTGGAAGGCATAAGGGCATAACTCATGGGTGCAACGTCCAGGAAGTTTATGAGAAACTATGCTGGAGTGCAATAGATGCATAATGGGTTGACAGCTTTCAGGAGAAACTTTATAACCCTAAGGAATTGCGAGCATGAGTCGAAGGAGACTAGGTCCTAGTTCGAACTGGGATAAGAATCAGGGACGAAAGCAATGAAACCACTTAGGTCCATTGAGTATAGAATGTCACTGAATATAACCCATAGCAGTTTTGAATTATGAGAAAAATGCATAGTGGGAAGAAACCCCATAGCCCAACCATGAAAAGTTGAAAGGCTGAGGTTATGGAAAATATGCGCAGGGACATATAACAATGTATCAGAATGTCTGTGCGCATGCTGGACAAGAGGGTCTTAAGACTGTGGTGTCCAGAAGTGTTACAGAAGGGATTTATGGCAGTGACAGTAATCCCAGTTAGTAAATGTATAGTGAGTCCTGAAAAAAGTGAGAGCTCCTTGCATGTACAGAAAGTGGTTAGCAGTAGTCTATGCAAGGAAAGTGAATGATGTTACACTCCGCAGAGAAAACAGCATTCACCAACAGTGATGCAAGAGACAGTTCACTTACCGAAGCTGGTGCCAGCGGCAGAGCTTGGGGTTGTAATGTTGACTCACCATAAAGCACATAGAAACATTAAAATAATGTACTTACTGCAGTATGGAGTGATGGTAACCAAAGATACCATTGTACCTGTGACGTCTAAAGAAAGTTGGATTTTCTTAGGTCCAGGATGTGCGGAGAGTAACTATTTTCTGTTAAAAGAAAGAATAGTGCAATTAAAACTCCCCAACCCCCCTCCCTTCTCCCCTCTGCACTTCGTAGCGCCTGGGGGAGTGTACCGGGACTTTGGTACAAGGTGGGGTGGCCGCTCTGATATCTGACCAGATGGGAGACCAGGAGGTGTCCCAATGGAGGATATCATGTAGGCTCCTGCAGGTGTGTGAGCGGTAAGTGGTACCCGCATTTCTGTATGCTGTACAAGGAGACACTGAGACCTGTGGCCAGGCCTCAAGGTGGACTTGTACATGGGGCAATGGTTGCTGAATCTCATGTTTAGCAGATCAGCCAATGCAGCTGGACCTTGGTTGGGAGGGAACCAAGAGTCAGAGCATTGGTCGGCACAGGGACTTGTTACTGACAAGAGAAGAAGCCCTGCTGCAATCCCAAGAAGATAGAGGGGTTCTCCTGATATTGTGGCTAACATAGCTAACATAGCGATATGTGACACTAATACAGTTCTAAAATGCACATGACCCAGAACTTTTCGAACCACGGTCCGAATGGGAGAACACAACTCTATGGGAATGCCGCCGAAGCGGGTACTTACCATCCGACGTGGATCGCCGCAAGACGAGCCGGTGAAGATTGTTGACTCCGACGGTCTCCGGAGTCCTCGAGGGTAAGGCCGGGGACGTAAACGTCCATCTCGCTCTGAAACCCGGTATGGTGGCACAGGTACAGAGGAGACAGGCCAGGCGTGAGTGGCGTTTAGACTGCTAAGTGTAACAGATGGCCATAGTCCCACACCACTTGACGGTGGGGCACGCCAGGAACAGAGGAGCCCTAACAGAACTCATGTTCCCTTCCCTCGTCCCAGCGGCTCGATGTGTCGTGACGCCAATGCAGAAGCTGTCGGACCTGGATCCGGAAGTTCTGGATCACCAAGGACTGCCAAAACTGTAGGAACAGTGCTGATGGCAGTGGTGATGTCGCTCTGCCCGAGCGTTGTCCAGCCTGGAGAAGGATGGCACCGATGTGCTGGATGGCGTCAGCGGCGGACGATCACGATGTCGGCGATGATGGGTGCCACGGTGCTCGGCCCGGTCTTTCCCCAGCGCCGAGATGGAAGCCCTCGTCGTCCTGGAAGGCGATCGATGACGAACTGTCAGCACGCCTGCTCTGCTCCTGACACAATGGAGTGTCTTAAGCTAATACGGGGCTTAAAAAAGAACCCAAAGCGTGGAGCAATGTGAGGAGGCGAGGGTATTATATGGCGGTGCTATGTCAGTATTGACGATATTGAAGGCAACCTAAGGGGCTTCGAGGATATCATCAAAATGGGTATGAAAAATCGTCGATGACTGGCCAGGAGAATGATGACAGTGACGGGCACTGACAGCAGTGGCATAGGTATCTTTGAAACGATGTGGAATCGAATAATCGAAAAACATTGGCGTTATTGAAAAAGATACCGGCATCGACTGAGTCGAAGTCGAATCAATAGGGCGTCAAGGACACCGAAGGAAAACGGAGGTGTCGAGGGCATCGATGCATGGAGGCGGGCATTTATGCCGTTTGTGGCATGGCCACGGGCATCAACTATAGGGCCACAGACGTTGACGGTATCGATTTGGACAGACTCAGATTTCCAAGTGTACATGGCATCGGTGCCCCAGACACGTGTGTCGGTGGCATCGATATGGACACGTATGGAATCGATGGCATGGATCTCCCAGTCGATGAATTCCATCCCGGCATCAACGCCAGTCCTGGAATCGGCATGGGCATCGATGCCAGCCATAAGGCTGGCATTGGCATCAACGCCCATCCACGGAATCGAGCCGGCATGGATACCCACCGATGGGACCCACCTGGGCATCGAATTTCACCGATGGGAGCAGCCTGGCATCGACTGCCCTCGATGGATGCATTCTAACATAGATGCCCATGGATGAAACACCTGGGCATCGGTGTCCATCGATGCAAAAGGACCTGGCACAAATGCCATCGACGGACAAGCCATCCGGCACCGATGTCCATCGATGGGGACCATCCGGCACCAATGTCCACTGATGGGGACCATCCGGCACCAATGTCCACTGATGGGGACCATCCGGCATGGATGCCCACCGACGAATCAATGTGGCACCGATGCCCACCGATGGAAAAGGGCTGGACATCGGTGGGGAGGATGGGGCATCGATGGCATCCCCAAAAGGGGGGGTGGCATCGATGAAGTGACCCTGGGATCGTTAAAAAGTGTCTCGGGCAGCGGTGGCGGCGACCCGAGTATGCATGGCAGTGACTAACAGCGTGTGCGTCAATGGCATGCATCCGGGTAGGGACGGCACCGAGGAAGCCCAAGGAAAAAAACAGTGCGTAGGAGGAAAAAGCCTGGTAGCACTGAAAAGCAAAAAACATGGATAAAGGCATCAGGGCACCGTGGGGGGAGGGGCGCTGATGACATATAAAAGCCCAGGGCGGTTTAGGAGGGTCCCGGTGTAGCGATAGGGTATCGACTGCGTGAGGGTACCAGGGAACGAAGGACTTGAAGCTACAGAGGTCCTAAAGTTAAGGAAAAAATCCCTACCCCACTAGCATAAGCAAGCAGAGTGTCACAGAGATACTCGCAAGCTGTTTAAAGCTAACTGAAAAATGGGGGAAGGGAAGGCTTCAGTCAGTTAACAGCCTTAAGATAGTGACAGAAACCGACCGAAAAATAAGAATTAGTACTCACCGAGCGTCGTAAAAACGTACGCGGAGGGAGACCTGTGCAGGGAAAAGTGTTTTTTTGAAGTGAAAAGTTAAGTGTTTCCATGAGGTAATTAGTTAAAAAATCCTCACAGAGCTCCAACCGCTATGCTGACTGCAGAGCGGAAAAAAGAAGACTGAGGGAGACACCTGTGGCTCACAGGGATAATTGCAGGCTGGGCATGCTCAGTGCACCCAGTGTGCCAGTGTCAGTCAAAGCTTGTTGAAACTTTGACAGAAAAGTTTTCCGTACAGGGCTCCATCCTCGATGTCACCCATTTGTGAGGACTACCATCCTGCTTGTCCTGTGAGAAATTATTATACTAATGTGGTACATAAGTCATTGAATAGGGTCAGGGGTGGTCAGCGCCGATCCTTGAGCATCATAAACAGGTCTGGTTTTCTTTCAGGATATCCACAGTGAATATGCATGAGATATATTTGCATACAGTGGAGGCAGTGCACCCAGAACTCTCTGATGCATATTCATTGTGAATATTCTTAAAGAAAACCAGACCTGTTTGTGACTCTCAAGGACCAAAGCTGACCACCCCTGACCCTATTCAATGAATTATGTTTTTTATTTTATTCACTTTATGCTTTTGATTTTATTCATTTTATATAATTTCATTATCTATGTTTGGAGTATATGTTTTCATTCACATTTACATGTTTTTACATGTGATTATATTTGTTTTGTTCTGTCAGCCCCCCCCCCTGGAGCAGCTCAAAGAGCGAAACTCGGCCTGAGTCGGGTTTTTTTTTAATGATGTTTTGTGCAGAATAAAGAACTCCTGGTGTTCACTGATCCTGTTGTCTTGGTCGCTATTCTGAAAACCAGGCCTCCTTGTGGCTCTCAAGCCCTGCAGTTGGCCAGCCCTGGAATAGGCCTTTGCAGTGGTTTCCCATAATGCGGCCTTGAAACCTCCTGCTGGAAAAACCACCAGGATGAATGGAATTAGCCCAGTTTGTCCAGGCTAAGGTTATTCAGTTATAAAATCAACTTCCATTAAGGTTAAATAATTCATTCTATGTCTGGAATGGTTGTTAAATGGGAAGAGTTTGTCCCACTATCTGTTGCTGGTATAAAGGAAATAACAATAAATCGCAGATCAGAACAATTTACTGTGTGTTTTAGACCCTTGCCCTTTTTGGTTGCTCAGAAATAAAATTGATATAATAGGGGAATGTATACTAAAGATTGTAAATGTTTCCCTGAGTACTGGTGCGTCCAATCCTAAAAGATTCTTTGGTCTTTACAGAGTTAGTAGCTAATTATCGTCCCCTTTTACATCTATGTTCTAAGTGTAAACTTCTGGAAAAATGGAATTGTAAACAACTTGATTTCTTTCTTTTTTTTTTTTTTTAAATACAAAATGTTTTACCATAAGGAACAATTTGCTCTGCGTAAGTCTAGTGGCACTGAGACATTACTTGTGTCTTTATTAGATTTGCACTGTACTCTGGAGAGCAATGTAAATCGGGAGTTTTGGTGCGCATTGGATACAGTTTGTAATAATTTGCTTGTACTGCGTGCGGTTAAGAAATGTGGGAATTGGAGGAATAGTTTGGCACCAGTTTTGCTTGGTTTTAGAAAACAGCAAACAAAAGTACATGTGAACGATTGTTGTTCTGAATGGATTTTGTGTAGTTCTGAAGGGCCAGGGATCAGCATTATCCGCTATATTATTTAGTGTGCACATTGCCCCTTTAGGGAGAGTTTGGTCTACTTTGGGTATAATGGGGTAGATTTTATAAATTTGCGCACGCGCGAACAAAAGTACGTGGGATTTCAATAGATACGCGCGTAGCCACGCGTATCCATTAAAATCCGGGGTCAGCGCGCGCAAGGCTGCCCAAAATCGGCAGCCTGTGCGCGCTGAGCCGCACAGCCTGCCTCCGTTCCTTCCGAGGCCGCTCCGAAATCGGAACGGCCTGGAGGGAACTTTCCTTCAGACTCCCCCACCTTCCCCTCCCTAACCCACCCCCCCGGCCCTATCTAAACACCCCCCCCCTACCTTTGTTGTACAAGTTATGCCTGCTCGAAGCAGGCGTAACTTGTTCGCATTGGGCCGGCCGCCGGCACATCAGGGTCCAGTCCGGAGGCCACGGCCATGCCCCCGGAATGCCCCGATGATGTGCCGACCGCGACACACCCCCCAGAACGCCCCCGATGACGCGCCGGCCGTGACACCCCCCCCCCCCCCAGGAAAGCCCCAGGACTTACGCATGTCCTGGGGCTTGCGCACGCCATCGAGCCTGCTTAACATAGGCTCGGCACGTGCAGGGGGAGTTTGGGCCAGGTTTTCGGGGTGCACGCATGTACCCCTTTGAAAATATGCCCAATATTTACAATATATGCAGATGTGCAATTTTATTTCCTGTCATTAATCCAGAGGAGGCCCAGTAATCATATGAAATTTTGCTTATTAAAAATTCAGGAGTGGTTGGTTAGTAATTTTAAACTGTGAAAAAAAAAATTATGGGTTCGGAAGGATTTTTTTTTAAATTTGTACTTTAAGATTTTTAAACAAAATTACATTGCAAAAAAATCAAAGAACAAATTTTGTATGCCAAGAAATCATACAATCATACCTTCAACATTTATTAATTACATCAAAATTCCTAGTCCACATCATGGGAGGATCCTTATCAAATTGTAATTAAGGAAAACTGTAATTATTAACTTACAAATCTGGAAATATTCTTTTTTTTTTTTTTGCAGCCATTACCTCAAACAGATTCTTTATTCACCAGAAAGGATTCCAGGTGGGTGGGACCCTGGAACACAAAACTTTTTTTTTTTTAAAAGCTATCAGGCACTTACAAGGAAATTTTAAAAAGAACGTTACTCCAAGAGTTAAAACTCTTGGCTTCAAAATAAGAAAGTTTCCTCCTCAATTGCGTACTACGCAATACATCAGGAAATATTTGAACCCTTTGTCCACAAAACAGGAACTCCTCATTCTTAAAGTACTTCTGCAATATTAAACTTGCATCTTTTTCTCTACAGAGAGTAACCAATAAGTTTGCTCTTTGGGGTATATCATCCACCAAAGATTCCAGGAAAGAAGTTAAATTAGGAGATTCTTGTTGGACAAGGTCCATTCCTTCCTCTCCCTCCTGTCTCCTTATTCTGGTGTTTGAAATATAATACATTTTTGATACAAATTTATCATCTATAGTTGAAATTGACAGAACTTCTAATAGGTATTTATTTTTTTTTTTTAACAATTCATTGGCTGATAGGAGTCTGGAAATAGGAAAATTAAAAACCTTAAATTTCTTGCTCTAGTTTCATTCTCCAGAGTCTCCATCTGTCTATAAATAACCAAGCTGTCTTTAATAAAAGAGTTATGTACTGACTGTAAAGTAGTTACTTGTACTGTTTTACCCAACTCTTCTAGTTGTTTTAAATTACTATTATGTAATTCTATTGCATTCTTAATTTCAATAGATTTATTATTCTGAAATATAGAATTAGACATAACTTTCTGTAACTCATTTATTGCCCTCCACACATCTCCTAAAGTTATATTTTGGGGGGTCTATGGGCTCTGGAACTGAAATCTGTATTCCAGAACCCATTGCAATCCCCAATTCCTCTATATCCCCACCTTCTGTGGGTAACACATCTTCACTATTATTGTTACCACAACTCCTTGTGTCGAACTTGAAGGGATGGGGCCAGGCATTTCCATCAAGGGTTGAGATTGCTGCTGCTGCTGCTGCTGGCTGGGACTATCAGAGGCACCAGATGAAAAAGATATATCAGGAATTGAATTGCGGGCTGACTGACTTACCCGCCCTCATAACATGAGAATCCATGGGTCCCCTAGCCAGTGGAACAGCCTGAAAAGATGTCCAAACTTTTGTTTTCCTTTTTCTACCCATACAGGTTAGAAAAGAAATAAGGAAAAAATTCTTACCAAGGGGTGTGCCCCTTTGGTGCACGGCTTCGGCAGTGTGCCGCACCTGGCCCAAATTTACGGATCGATACTGTAAAACCGCGGGAGAGCGGACGAACGCCCGCTCTCCCGGCGCACGCACCGGCCCTTCGCCGGTGCGAGCGATCCAGTATTCAAATGAGGTGATGCGGTGCAAATGAGGGAAAGGAGGCGCTAGGGACATTATCGCATCCCTAGCGCCTCCTTTTGGCCTGGAGCGGCGGCTGTCAGCGGGTTTGACAGCCGACGCTCAATTTTGCCGGCGTCTGTTCTCGAGCCCGCTGACAGCCACGGGCTCGGAAACCGGACGCCGGCAAAATTGAGCGTCCGGTTTTCAGCCCGACAGCCGCGGGCCGAATTCAAATATTTTTTTTTTTTTTTTTTTTTTACTTTTTTTTTACTTTTGGGGACCTCAGACTTAATATCGCCATGATATTAAGTCGGAGGGTGCACAGAAAAGCAGTTTTTACTGCTTTTCTGTGCACTTTCCTGGCGCTGGAAGAAATTAGCGCCGACCTTTGGGTCGGCGCTAATTTCTTAGAGTAAAATGTGCGGCTTGGCTGCACATTTTACTTACTGGATCCCGCGCGCATACCTAATAGGGCCATCAACATGCATTTGCATGTTGAGGGCGCTATTAGGTGCCGCGGGTGGGCCGCGTGTTTTCCTCCCCTTACTGAATAAGGGGTAAGGGAAAACACGCGTCCAGAGCAGGCTGACAGTGCGCTCCGACGGAGCACACTTTACTGTATCGACCTGTTATTTCGGCGTTCCGGCCCCACTTGATGACATCACTAGAGGAGCGTGGCTTCGGGTCGGTCTCGATGTTATGGCTCCAAGATGAAAAAGAAGCCTCTGACTCTGTCCCTTTCTGCCTTTCCTCTTGAAGGAGAGGTGCTCCAGCCAAACGTCCTCCCACGTGTCAATTTTAATAATTTTTTACAGATTACAAAAGCAGCACGAAATTATGGGTTAGTTCTTGACTACCATTAAAAGCTCAAGCTGGCAAAGTTGCTCAAACAGCATTTTATAAGCTTAGGTTACTCAGACTTTTACGTAGAATTTGAGATATAGGCGATTTAAAACTTGTAGTAGGAGCATTGGTGCTTAGCTATATTGATTATTGTAATGTTGTTATCTGGGAATTCCTGAATATTTGTTGAAAGTGTTGCAGTTGGTGCAAATATGGCAGTAAGGATTTAGATGGAATTGCATTGTTTAGCTGAGAAGTAGTTCCAGCTGGAACATTACATTTTTCTTCCCAGATGTTACTGGTGGTATTGATTCTCCAAGATTTCTCTTTGTATAGTACACAGGATAAAGCTTTTTCCATAGCTTTCCAGTATCATGGAATTCATTGCCACTATATTTGCGCTTTGAATAAGATTTAAGGTTTCATAAGAGAATGAAAGCAATATTTTTACAGGCTTTTGCAGATAATGTATATCTTAGTTGAGAAGAGTAATCAAGGCTTTTTCTTGCATGTACACTATTTGCATCTTGAAATGTATTCATTTTGTGTGATTTTTTTGTGTTTGTTTTATGGTAGGGACCTTTGTTTTCAGTTTTTATTTTATTTTGCTTTGGAATTTTAATGATAGAATAAACAAGAAATTGGTGGAAAATTTTTCACAGATTTTTCTCCTGTGCGTTATATAATAATCATTGTTCTTCTGACTTTTTGTTATAACAGTGATATTCACAGGCAAAATAAAATAAAAACTGAAAAGTACCTAGTTTTTTTTTTTATAAGCTTTTCTTTATTAAGCTTTTTAATTACATACAAAGAGAAAAGTAAAGAAACTTATACTGTAGGTTACACTTAAAGGCAATAAAAAATTAATACAATTACTGCATACAACCTCCTGATAATACTGGGGGATAGAAAGTAAATAAAACAAAGAAATGACAGGGGAAACGGCAGGGGAGAAGAAAAGAGGGTTCGCATTCACAAAGCGGGGAGTAGCTGGCTTGTTACGGCGGTTACTACCCCAAACCAAATGTGCCTGATACTTCACTTTCGATGCACATCCAGCATGGCTCTCTGCTTCAACAGCATGGGAGAAGACTGATACTTCACACATATCCAGCATAGCTCCCTGCTTCAACGGCAGGGGAGAAGAAAAACAATCAATAAGGGCTGTATAACAGTCTGGGTAAAACAAATAAGCATGGGTGTAGCTTGCTTATTGCGGCGGCTACTACCCCTAACTAATCAAGCTAGATATTTCACTTGGATGCAGCTCCATCACTGCTCTCTACATTAAAGGTGGGGGTGGAAGGGAAATAGAACCAAGAGCTAAGAGAAACAGATAAGTATGAGAGAAAAAATGTGTGAAGCTTGCTGGGCAGACTGGATGGGCCATTTGGTCTTCTTCTGCCGTCATTTCTATGTTTCTATAAGAGAAAGGAGAAACAATATTTATAGTTCCTAGATTTGAGCAGCAGTAGATGGACTCTCATTTAAGATGTTTTTTTCTAACAAAAAAGTCTCAAGTTGTAAAGGGTCAGAAAATATAAATTTCTTACCTTGAAAAGTAACAAAACATCAACAAGGGAATTTCAAAAGAAGGTGCCCCAATGTCCAAAATTTTACTCTTCAAGGTCAAGAAATGACTCCTTCGGGCCTGAGTAGGTCTGGAGACATCAGGAAAAATAATTTTCTGTCCACAAAACAGTACATCTTTGTTCCTGAAAAGTTTTTCAAAAACTAATTCTTTATCTCTTTCCAAAGAGAAACAAAGTAGTCCCTAGTTGTTTTTTTTTTAATGTTAATATATATTTTTATATTGTAATTGTTTGGTTGTAATCTATGCTGAACACAAATGGATTCACAGAATATAAACTGTATAACTAATAAATAAAGATCCCAGATGTCTGTTTTATAGTCACACACAAGAGAGAAGGAAATTCCATTCTGTTGTATTTTAATGATATCTAAAAACATACATGAAACTTTTTAAAAATATTTTGTCTTTCCTTCTTTGCTGGAATTGTATGATACTGATTAGAGGGGTTAACAATCTGATGCTAGCATAATAATAATTTGAATGTATAAGGTTCATCCAACTAGAGTGATGATGCACTTTACCACTAATCCCTCAGAAACATACATGTACACTTTGCTGAAGTGGCTGGCCACCATGAAAAACCATGAAAGCCACCAAGTACATGAAGGAAGAGGAAATAGTATAAGTATTCAATTACAGTGGAATAGACCAAGGCAGAAGGAGATTAAGTTGCCTGCCTTAGATCATGTAGACAGGTCTTGGCACAGTAGAGACCAACTCACATCCTACAATTTCTTCCAGACCACAGCTCTTCCCATGTTTTACTTAAAATAAAAAAAATTGTGTAGATCAGGAGTGGCCAGTTGCAGTGATCAAGAACCATAAAAAGGTCTGGTTTCCAGAACAAACACAAGGAATATGCATGAGATAGATTTGCATGCACTGCCTCCACTGAATGCAGGTTTCTCATATTCATATTCATTATGACTATCCTGAAAACTTGGCCCGTTTGTGACTCTTGAGGACCACAGTTGGCCATCCCGGGTCTAGATGAAGACTAATACCAAACTGGCTAACCTAGAGCTTAATTGGAGTTTCACTTGTGATGTTCTCAGAATAAGACTAATATAGGAATAATAGCAAAGTACATAACAATCATGATTTATTTTTTTCCTCAATGTGTTTTGGAACCAGTTTCAAATTGGTTTTGAAATTATGGAGAACGTTTAAATGTAATTTATAGCCGGTCCAAGTGTGTTGTGAGAAAGTTATATAATCATCGGGCTATACATTTGGAACAGCAAGAAACATATTCAGGTATTTTTGCTTTACAGATCAATTACTGCACAGCTGTTATTTCCTGGATGGCAGATACCTTAACAAAAAATAACCTTCTGTATAATAGACCAGCACCAAAATATGCAAGTAAGTATTTGTTACTAATAATTAAATTGTACTAGCCTTAATATTAAAATTATTCAACTAAAATGTGCTAAAATGCTTTTATGCTTAAAGTAATATTAAAAGAACCATCAAAAAGTGATGACCAGTAGATGTAAAGACTTTTTGCATTTTTGCCCATTTCTTTTAAACCCAGGTAAAAATATTATAGTGCAAGTTGGTTAAGATTTTTCAGGGATTTAGAAAATATTAGAAAAATTTGTCAGGGACTATGCAGGGTGTGTTATTATGGCTGTGGCTGCAAAGGACTAGGGGGGCTTGCTATCAAGTGTATGCACTTTGCAAAGAGCACACCCGTCGCAAAACCACAGGTCCTGAAAAAGCAGAATATAAATAAACAAGGACTGGACAGAGGCAGAGGGTTGCCCAGACAAAGCCTAATGGGTAGCAGGGGGAACAGGGCGAGGGAGGGAAGGGATGAAAATGTTCAGGCCATGCCAATAGGGGCGAAGAGGGAAAGGGATGACCGTGCTTGGGACAAGCCAGGAGGCAGGATGAGTGTTGGCAAGGGGAAAATAGTGTGCTTTGAATGTTCAATGGGTGAGCACTAGTTTAACATTTATCATTCTGATTTTCAGTCAACTACTACACTGTGTGCTATCACTTTTTTTTTCCTTCCTAGGTTTTATGGATAAAGATACTAACCAAATGATCTTGCAAGAAAGAAGCAAAGATAATGAGACAAGAGAAGAGTGTAAAGATATGATGTATATTGATAATTAAATAAAATTGTGGCCTTAGAAAGTCATTAAAGGATGCACAATCCTTAGGACTGCAATTTCATGCTTGCCATTTTAACTATTCAGCCTCCAAAGGAGATATTTTACACATCTAAGATTCAGTGCAAGCTTAAGCTAGAAAAATGCCTCCTTACCAAGAGATTAATATTAACATGAAACATTTCATGTTAATGCAAAGACAACTGGGAAATCCCAGCATGCTACTTTTCTAACACGTAGGGCACCAACCCCACTGTACAGCTCAGCATGCTCTGCAAGACAGACCAGACCAGGTTTTTCCTAGCATGGTCCTTGGGACGCTTGACCAGACCTGGTTTTCAGGATTCATAAACCACCATGTATGGCCATGGCCCAAATTTGAATTTTTCACTTCCAAGCAATTGGAATGGGGGTGGGTGAGTGGAAGGGACACTGGGAAAAGGAAGGGCACCTGAGCAGTTTCAGTTATCAAATATTAGACATGCAATATTCAAATTAAAAGCTTGAGAAAGTTTTTTTTTTTTTTCTATTGGGCCTCTTTTTCCTTTCACCCTCTGCTTTTTTCTGCTTTTTTCCCTGGTTCTCATTGTCTTCCCTCTCCTCAACTTTTTCATTTCACTTTTTTCTACTTCTGTTCTTTGCCACTTTTACCTTTTCACTTCTCACCTTCCTCACATTTTCTTTTCTTCATCTACAACCTTTGTTTCTCTTACCCCCAAAATGTCATGTTCTCCCCCCCCCCCCCCCCATTTACTATTCACCTTTCCACCTTGTACATGCTGCTCTTCACCTGCTTGACTGTCTTTTCCCCATCACACCTCCGGCTCCCTTCTGTCATCTAATTTCAGCAGGCATAGGTAGAATCTTATCACGGTAGTTGCAAAGCAACAGCAAAAACTGTAGTAGTCTGGTAGCCACAGCTTCACGAAGACATATTGGGAGACACACATTTGTAGTCATACGGTTTCTCCTTTCCCATGCAATACCACCAGAAAAGAGAATGACAGCTGCAGGGCAGCAAGTACACATCTGGATTCCAGCAAGCTCTACAATAATTCTGTCCTGGAAAGGTAGAACAGAAGGGAGAAAAACCACATGGCTTCTAACACCTGCAGCAGTAGCTCACATAAAAGATCCAGCACTGCAGTTAGGCAAAGCAGACTGACCAGGAGGGTTGGGCTTCGGTGCATGCAAACGCAACTCATTCATTTTCACTGTGGAGAACTAGAAAACCAAAGCTGGTCATGGGTCCGCAGGATTAAGCTTGTGGAAGCCTGAATTACTCTCTCATCTATTTTCCAGTCAGAGCCTGCAGCAACTCTTCAACAGACTTCTAGAGAGATTGTGTTTGGATTCTGTTTTTGTTTGAATTGCCCCATGGGCTTTGACGCAACATTAGTTGGTTTTTCCTCACCCCTTAGAAGTTTTAAACTAAGCAGCTTCTGACTGGTAAATAAAAATACCATACATTCCAAATCTTACTAATCGTTTGGAAAGAAAAACCATCTCCAGTCCTCAAAGCCTGAATACCAAATTACTTTTTCATTAATAGTAGAGCACAGATTTAATAATATTTTATTAATAGCTTTTTCTTTTTTCCTGCTGTCTGGTAGGATGCATGAGCTGATATCACAGGATTAAGGTTAACAAGGAAGTAACTAGAAGAAAATCTTTGGAACCAATAAAATTGAGAAATCCATTAAACATTAATAAAACCCCCCAAACCTCAAGCTGGGGTTACCTATTTAAATACCAGAAAGCGGTTCACCTCTGGAAATGTGTTCCTGTACAATTTAGCCTTCAAAAATAGTAGTATACTTCTTTTTCTATTTTATTACATATATATGTGTCTGCTAACTCAAAAATGTTTTTAAATAAACTTAAGGGTCAGTTAGTTAAAGGGGAAAAAAGACTAAATTACTTTCTAGTAAAAGGGGTGAGGAGAAGAGAACAGGAAATAAGAAATTATCAAATATATATATTTTATCAAACAATATACTGGATATGTACTATATAGTTTGGGTTTCTTCTGAACTGTACTAATTGCTATGTACAAATTATTCAAATCTTTTTCTAGTTTTTTCTAGATATTTACAATTTAATTAATGTTTCTCAGCAATTCTTTGTTAATGATTACTATAAATGTGAACATGAGGGTCAGTCGAAATAAAATGTATTTCCTAAATTATTTCTTCAAAATAAATAGAATGTAGACCTCTTACAATTCATATTATGTATCTAAAATTGTTTCAAAGTGTTTTTATTCTTCTTAACTCCAGTCCATCGCTTTGGAATGTTTGTTAGCCAGAATGGCACGAAGAAAGGGAGAGAGAGGTGTAAACTTTTTATACTTGACCACCTTCTGTGCCCCAAAGGGCTGACCAAAGTGGTGTCTAGACAGTTGGGCTTTTGGCAATTGTAATGAATATGCATGAGATTGCTGAACGAGCTCTGCTCTGCTCCTGCCTTCCCCAATTAAGATTCACCCACATCCATGTGGCTTGGCTGCCTGTGCTGTTAGAAACAGAAAGATACAGTTTACCCCAACTTGAAAGGTTTGCCAACAAATGGGTCTTAGGCAGGATTCGCTGTACCCTGTGCTCTTGCAAGCATAATGGCAGGGGGGAGCCAAAAACCTTCTTAAATTAGGAAATCTGACAGATCCCTGCACCACTCTGCTCAATCACTTCACCATATACAGGTGTTAAAATGCCGAGAAGCCTGGCACAGCAATTCTCCATCAGGCAAGCGATGACCATAGTCTTGGGCATGCAAGCAACAAGCACAGAGAGTGCATGCTTAAATGGATGGGAATCGAGCTGCATGGCCGTTTACAAAAATAACCGGACTAATATAATTAATTGGTGGATTAAGGAACTTGTTTTAAGCTTACTAATGTTAGTTAAGTCCCACAGAAATGAGCTTTCAGGAACAGCTTTGCTCAGATAAAGTTTGGCAGCTACAGGAGACTGGCAAAATGGCCCAACAAGACCTGCTGGTTTGTGGCTGGGAACATCGTTAAGAGCTTTCATGAGCAGAGGTGCTCCTGTAACCACTAGGTGTGGATATTGTCAGGACTTTGAAATCTAGGTGATTGTGGGGTCCCCCCCCCCCTTTCTCTTATTCCCCCCCCCCTTTAGGACAACAAAGATGACAAACAGTTGTAGTTTTGGAACCAGCTCTTTTTAGATAAGAGCTGCTGAATATTAAGCTAGCATCACCCTAATATTAAACCTCTTTCATGATCGGATAGTCCTATTAAGTACAAGAACTCCTCGCTGGTTGTCATCATCAGCAGGGCTTTACACCTTGATTCCCCCCCCCCCCCCCCTTTTTTTCAATCTAATATGCACAGATAATAAAGATGGGAGTTAAAAAATTTGTAGATGCTTGGAAGCTTAGAATGTTATATGCAGCTGAGAAAGGGTGCGGGGGATTCGATTGTAGGTTTGAAGTTGTGTGTTGGGGTTATACAGTTGGCAGGTATGTAAAATTGTGCGGATAGATGAGGTGTTGGAGAGCTGGTACAGAGCCCCCATTGGCCAGCATAGTACTCTGGCATGGACAATCAGTCTTAATAGAGGACTGAATGGGAAGTATGCAGTGAATATAACTACTTAAGCAATAAGTTAATAAAAAGAGATGCACTTTAAGGAGATTTGGTTTTCTGAACATCTCTTCCTTTTTGCCGCCATTGCCTTGCTTGGCTTTCTTTTGCTGTTGGTGGTGATGGTGGAAGAAAGCACCATGATGGCAGAAGCCTGCGAGCTGAAGAATCAAGCAGTTACTGCCATGAGTAGGGTTTAGACAAACGTCAACACAATCACCTGGATGTTAAGACTATGGGACAGATAAAAATGGTATCTTTAAAATATAAATAGGCTATTGAATTATTGAGAAGTGCTTGGTGCAGATCTAGCAATTTCACAGAAAACAACAGAGAAAGAGGTGAAGAAACAAAAAAAAGATAGACATGCCTATCTACACACACAGATAGGTAGATAGATATGCGTTGACACACGTGCTGACACACACATGAAGATATATCTACAGTGCCCGTTTACTCGTCTGATGATCAGATGAGTAAATGGGCACAGAGGCAATTCTAATTCAGAAGAGGATCTCTTAAAAAGTAATTCACAGTTGAAGGATACAGATGGCTGTCAAACAATGGCAGCGATATATCTAGCAACTTGAAGCTAATCGGTGATAGTCATGCATGCACCAAATATAAAAAATAAAATTTATAAAACCATACAAGCTCTTTACTGGGTACTCGCCCTGGATTTTAGGAGGGATTGCGATGTGGCTCTAAATCTAATCCTTTACAGCTCAAATTAACTGAAATATAATCTAGATGAGGGACATATTTTTGACTTTGGATAAATTCTGTTAGAATTCTTTACATATAAAACAGACAAGACAGTAGAGGATTTTAAAATTGCACTACTGAAGGGATATTTATTAATAAGCTGAAGTTTTAAGAAAATTAGGAGTTTAAGATATTTAGTATCCATATTCCATAACTTTGCTTTGCTACATGGGTGCAGGCTCTTCCCCATTAGGCCCTGTCTATCCATATACTCACTCATTCTGTTAAAGGCATCTACCATTTTGCCCAGCACCGATGTCAGGCTCACTGGTCTGTAATTTCCTGGAGCAGGCCCAGCGCCCTTTTTAAGAATTGGTAGTACATTGGCTAGTCTACTGTCCTCAAGCAGAGTGGCAGATTTTAACACTAGGTTATAGGATTACCAATAGGTTTGCAATTTGAGTTCTTTCATAATTCTGGGATGAATACCGTCAGCTCCTAGTGATTTGTTGCCATTTAGATTGTCAATTTGCTGTCGAACAGGTTTCAGGTTCACAATTTTCTTCAGTTCCTTTGCTTCATCATCGTCAAAGAATGGTTCCCTTGTGCGTTTCTCTCCCATCACCCTCTTCAGTAAAGACTGAAGCAAAGAATGAATGTTTTTCTGCTATGGCCTTGTCCTCTCCAAGCTCCCTTTTTATGCCTGGCCATCTAATAGTTCAACTGAATCCCTGACAGGATTCTACCTCACCACATATCTTAAATTGAAGTACATAATCTGGATTATTCACTAAATTTACATAAGAAAGTGATGTGTGGACAATTTAAACTAGTTTTGGTGATGTATTGTCAAACTAGTCTCTTGTTTCCCAGAAGTAAAACTTTTTTTTTTTTAACCAACAAATGCCCTCCTGTTCTTTTGGGCCTCTAGCTCAATCAGAATCAGGGCAGTGTCCTAGCAGCATGATCTTTTATATCTCTGGAACTTTTTCTCCTATTCTATATCCCCCACACCACAATGTACCTAGTATTCTACTCAGTGCTTGAGTCATCCATCTAGAACTTGAATCCAGCCACCAGCTATCACCCTTGAGCAATAACTCCTCTCCTTCCGCAGCATCTGCAGCTGACCTAGGCAGAAAAATATTATATATTTTTTTAAATAGCATATAGTTTAATAAAGCTAATGTTTTATCATAGTACACATGGGGTAATTTTCAAAAGGATTTATGCGTGTAAATGTAACAGATCAGCAAATTTCAAAAGCCCACCTACACATGCAAAGCGTTTATGTGCACAAAACCCAGTTTTAAGCACGTAAATCATTTTGAAAATTGTCCTATAGCCTATATAAGAAGGCTGAGTACTTTTAACAGATTAACACACTAATTTGTCCTAAAGAGTGACCTTTTGGGGTTTTTTTTGAGAGAGTCATTACTCAGCTCAGACCTAGCTATTTCCAAAATCCTATTTGCTATATTCACACAGTGCTTCTGCTTTCTCAAATTTTGCTGTTCCATTCACATTTTTATTTCTGCAAGTTCACAATTTTATTTTTAAAGGCAGCCATTACTATTTGTTACATTTTTTCCCTCTTGAGTTATTCAGGTCTTGACTGAAGACCCACAGAAATACCTTAACATTAAGAATCTAAATTTTTGACCTGTGTCCTACTTTACCAATGAAGCAGTATGGCTGGCTGACTTATTTGTTTAAAAATCCCCTAAATTTACCACTATTTCCCCAATTAAAAAAAAAATCTGTTTCATTTTATGCTACAAGATGCTTTCTTACATCTAATTGAGCAATTTGATTGTAGCTTCAATTTACATTTGATTTATTACATGGTTTTATGATGTATTTTATGTATGTATTTATAATGTATTTTATGATGTATTTATGATGTATTTTGACAATCACCTAAACCTGAAAGCTAACATCAACAAAACCACCAGAGACTGCTTTTATAAGCTCCAAGTGCTGAAAAGAATAAGACCTCTCTTCCACACACATGACTTTAGAACGATTCTACAATCAATCATTTTCGCAAAGCTGGACTATTGTAACACCATCTTGCTTGGTCTCCCTTTATCACACACCAAACCTCTACAAATGGTCCAAAATGCCTCCGCCCGTATACTCACTAACACCAGGAGAAGAGAACACATAACCCCTATCCTGATGGGCCTCCACTGGCTGCCCATCCACTTCAGAATAATCTACAAGGCCATTCTCATCATTTTCAAAAACATCCATCAATTAGCCCCAATTGATCTCCATATCCCCCTCCGATTACACAACTCAACAAGACCGACAAGAGATGCTTACAAAGGATCACTTCAAGTACCTCCAGCCAAAACTACCAGACACATTACGCTTAGAGATCGGGCCTTCTTTACAGCCGGTCCAACTTTATGGAACTCCATTCCCCCAGATCTTAGAATGGAACCCAGCATCTCAACCTTCAAGAAAAGACTCAAGACGTGGCTGTTCACACAGGCCTTTCCTAACTCCAACACTATTTAACTCTCATCAATCAACACACTTTGCTAGTAATAGCATTAATAGCCACATCTTACAATGTTATTATATATATAGAATTATCTGATCTTCATTTTCTTTCTTACTCCAAGTTATTTATTTCCTTGTTACATGTAACTGCTTTTTTGCACTATTGTTCAAATTGTATAGTTTATTATAATTGCACCCCTGTTTCTTGTGAACCAGCATGATGGGACTACCGTCCTGAATGTTGGTATATAAATAACTTAAATAAATAAAATAAATAAATAAATTTTGTATGTCTGTTTTTGTGATCTGTGCTGAACAAAATATTTTTGAGATACTGCAGAATATAAATGCCAAAATAAAATACATTCAATAACATGATAGATATATTTTAAAGGACATTAGTGCATTGTAAGAGCTGAAGTTTATACAAATTCTGCAAAACAAATCCTTAGATATGCTATTTATAAAAAATGTTCTGGGGCTAAAGATCTTGTAGGTTTACTTCTAAAATTAAGAGAATAAAATTGTAGTCATTTTTAAATTGTTCAAGAGGCTCTGTTGAAAGCACATTGAGGCACATTATATAAGAAATTGCATGCTGGAACAGACTAAGGTTCATAGATTCCTGCAGTGGCTAGTCAGAGTCACAAATACCTGGCACATCCCATAGTACATTTCTTGTTACTCACCCCCAGGGATAGCAATAGCACACTGACATCCAGCATTATTAAAGTTGCCTTGCTATTGGGTCCATGTGTTTGTTATGCACAGTGGGCCGGATTTTAAAAGTGTTACGTGCATAAGGTACGCGCGTAACCCTTCTAAAACGGCCCTGCGCACGCCAAGCCTATATTGCATAGGCTTCCGGCGTGCGCAAAGCCCCGGGATAAGTCCCAGGGCTTTCTTGGGGTGGGCGTGTCGGGCGGCGTGATGCGGTCGGCGCGTCATCGGGGGTGTGTCGGGCGTAATGTGGTCGGCATGTCATACGGGGCGGTGCCTCGGGCATTGTTTTGGCCTGGGGGCGTTCCGGGGGCATGGCCGTGGCCTCTGGACCGGAACATGGCGCACGACAGCCGGCCCGGCGTGCGCAAAGTTACGCCTGCAGGCGTAACTTTGCGCACGCCGGGTGGGCGAACAAAAGTACATGCGCACGCTTGTTTTAAAATGTACCCCAGTGATTTCTAAATCAGTTTACAGGATCCTCCTAACCAGTCTGGCTCCAATAACAAGACAAATGTATGTAAATATATTTCAAGCATATTAATTAGGATATCCTGAAAATCATGGTGGCTAGAAAGCTTCCAAGGCCAGAATTAAATCCTGTATTATAGGATTTCAAGACACCACCAGATACAGACTAATCTCAATTGTGATTCTTCTCATTCATTTTATAAATACAAAAACAGCATTTTACTTTACTATTACAAACATCCATCAACCATTCAGGGCAGGATTTGCTAATGCTTTTTCCCCCACTCTTTCTGGGGAGGAGGAGAGAGGGGGAGTCCAGTGCAATACCAGCATAAAACAAGTAAGCAAGAAAATTTAATGATTTATTAGTCTATAAAATCATCAGTCAAATAATTTAAATGACCTAAAACAAAGGACAATTCAACTTTCTCTCTATAAAGGATTTAGCAACTTAGTATGCACCTGCATCTTCAGACTTCATTACATCTAGGTACAATCATAACATTCATTACAGAGAATGCATTCAATTGTTTAACAGTAGTCATAAAAAGACCAACAGTAGTACATTAATCACAATCAAAGAATCACTTGCAGCAAAACTCAGCACACAAACTACTGCTGCCATGACCATTGTGCTAATCACCATAAATGGTTATCCCAGAGTAATTAAAATATATCATATGCAGCAATGATGAACCCTCTATGGCAATATATATTTAGCTGGTCAGACAGACTTGCAAGTATCCTAAACACCCTATTCAGACTTCACAGAACCAGATACTGTTGCTGAGTATCAACGCTATGGATTTCTTCCAAAGGACAGATTAAGAAAATTCTCTGGCCTGAAGATGGCCTTCACTTTTTGTTTTGTACTTCATTTCCCTAATATGCAACAGAAATAAGTAATAGTAGTAGTAGCAGCAGCTATATTAAACTTCAAAGTGATTTCTGGTGTTTACAAGAGTCTTCCACCTTCAAAAGCATTGGTTTCACAGCAAAGACATACAAGTTATAATTTGCAAGGAACCCAATTTTGAAAGATTCTTTCCAATAAAAATTTGTCACATTTTTAGATACACCACAAGGGCTTATGAACAATAAATAAATATCCTAAGTACAGTACAGGGGTGTGGTACAATTACAGATTATTATTGCATTATCCTTTAAATCTTATTTTTAAAGGGAAATGAAGTTATAAGACTCAATTTTATGTGATTAGATCTTACACACTACTCATTGATACCAAAGTCTGAAATATTCTGTTATGGAGGTATATTTTTACTTTTTAAATCAATCACTTTTGTGTATTCTAGCCACTGAAAGCTAAAATATATCTTATACAATTGCTCAAATACTAAGTTCATCACTTTAATATGAAAAACATTTGTTTATTGTAAACTGTGTTTCTGTAGATTGCAGGTTAAATTAACCATTACTTGTGGGCGATGTGATATGGCAGCATTGAACGGACTTTCCTCTCCAAACCATAAAGTTTTGAGTCTACTGAGCATGTGCGAGAGTTCCTATGCAGGTGTTGCCTTGTGTGCCTCCTCAGTCAGTAACAGAGCTAAATTTAGCTCTACTCTCCAGGGAGGTGGGCAGGAATTCCATGGCTAATTCATCATGCCATCTATGCAAAACACCATTTATGGTAAACAAACATGCTTTTTCCAAAGATAAGCAGCATGAATTAACCATTGCAGGTGGAGAATCCCAAACTGAGGGTTGCAGCAGAATGTTTACTTAGTGAGCAACTGTGGAGAGTAGCCTACAGTGAGAACAGATTTCACAAAACTGTTTGTCCAAATCTACAGTCAGTCCTTGAAATGTTATCAAAGCAGTAATGGGATATGAATGTGTGGATGATTACCACGTCACTGCTTTGCAGATATCTTCGATGGGTACTTCTGAGATGAACAGAGGATGCCATGGCTCGAACTTGAGCTTTGATTGAATCTGTAAGTTGAATTCCTGCTAGGGTCATAGCAATGATTGATACACTCTATCCAGCTGGATAAAGTTCACTTGGTAACCATTGTAGCAAGTTGGTTAGGGTAATACGAGACAAAAAGCTGATTGGCTTGACAAGAAGGTGGAGTACATTGTTTATAATACACTAAAGCCCTTTTGAGTATGGAGGGCTTTCTCCTCATCATGTGCATATGGCATTGGGAAAAAGGTAGGAGGTACAACAGATTAATATGGAAAGCTGATATTATCTTCAGTAGAAACTTTGCCAATTCTTCTTGCCAAGGTTACTGCAACTAGGAAAATGACTTTCCAAATCAGGAACTTTACAAGAGCGGACTCCAGTGGTTCAAAAGGAGACTTCATTAATTGAGAGGACCACATTGAGATACCACAGAACAGGTGGTTTTTGTATCAGGGGTTTGGTGTGCTAGATACTTTTCATAAAATGTGAACTAAGCAGATACATGGAGATTGGGTTGTTATCCAATAAAGTGTGGTAAGTCATGACGGCACAGATGTATACCCACTGAGGTAGTGGTAAGACCTAAATTAGATAGATGAAGCAAATATTACAAAAGTTTCAGTGGCTCACATGAGAAAGGATCGGAATCATGGCATCAAATGAAAAATCGTTTCCATTTGAAGGTGTAGCTTTTCCTGGTTGAAGACTTTCTGGAGGAAATTAATATGTCTATCGATGATGGTAAGTGAAATATGCAATCACTGCTCGTTCAGCATCCATGCTGTTGGGTTGAGAGCTGAGAAATTGGGGTGATAAAGCACCCCCCTAGAAAGTTTGTGACATTTATGAGGGGCTCCATTAAGGTATTATCAAGAAACTTGCAAATAGGGACTTAAGAGCACACCAGAGGAATGCATCAAAGGACTTGTAAAGTAAGTTCTAATTTTAGCTCTCTCCTTTTCCCATTACCGAAATTGACACCTGATGTTTGGATGCCTCTATAGAATCCCTGCTAAAATTAGAATTTACTTTACAAGTCCTTTGATACGCTCTCTTAGGTCCCTTATTGCAGATTCCTTGAATATACCCTCAAACATGTTCCCACAAACTTTCTAGGAGAATTGGATATTTTACTGTGAACTTGGAGATGCCAACTGTCTTTTGGTTTTTCATCTCATTGTCATTGATTGGTTTGGGCTTCTGTCTCTGACGCAGCTGGAGTGGAGAAACAGCATCTGTGTCAGGGGACCGAAATCAGCTCCTTTTTGATACTACTAATAGAAGTGGAATTGCCTCACAATCTTGCCTAATTGATTGAATCTTGTTACCTTGTAGATCTTAATACACTTAGCACTACACATTTCCTATTTGGAAGTTTTCTACCGAGTGTTCCGCTCATCCTCTCCACCTTCATTTTTGCTTATTGCTAGAATAGTAAGGACAACAACATGGCAGGGCAGATTGTTCCAGTGCGAGATTGTAGTACCACATGTTGGTCAGTTATCTGAAAGATCGGTTTTTGGAGTTTCTTTCAAAAGCCTTTGTCCTCTAAGCATGCAAGGTTGGCAAGTTTTTTTGTGGATGTCCTCTGATGGAACTGGCTTGTAGCCACATCATGCGATATGTTCCAATAAATGCTGCAGAGTCTAAGAACTCATAGACCTAAAATGGCTGAGGGAAGGTATTCTGTTCAGAAGCAGGTTAAGTACAGTTTTAGCTTTTGAAGGCAATCATGAATGTATTGCACTGTATAGAACTGATGAATGTCAATGTATGCAGAAAGCATCACGCTCTGAAATGTCCTTTCACCAAAATTGTTCAGAAGTTTATGATTTTCCCAGGTGGCAAGTTGGAATAAATTTGTGGGTTTTTTTTTTTTTTTGCTTTTGTCATAGCTGATTCTACTACAACGGACTGATGTGGGAGATATACCACGACAAATCCTGGAGTGTTGGACTCAAAACTTGAGATCCAGCTTTTTAGAAGTGGGGAGGCAAGACATAGGCATGTCTCAGTTTAAAAAACAGTGCCTTAAGAATGTCATGAACTGGTAAGGTTCATGACAGATTTTTAAGAATTAAGAGACCAAGGAGTTTGGTTCATGGGTCTTTGTCCTTACAGACATGAGCTACTTATTTTACATTTCACTTTTCAGGCACTTTAAAGTGGATTACATTCAGGTATTGTAGGTATTTCCCTGGCCCCAGTGGGCTCACAATCTAAGTTTTGTACTTGAGACAATGAAGGGTAAAGTGACTTGCCCAAGATCACAAGAATGGATTTGAATGATGGTTTCCCTGGTTCACAGCCCACTGCTCTAACCACTAGGCTACTCCTCCACTTTGTGCTCCTGCCAACTTTGCAGTAAATTTGGAATAGATGAGGTTCTTCTGGGGGAGAAGAATGTTCCAGAAGATCTGGCGAAGGATCCAATGGCATTCCATGAGGCTCTTCATCCGAGTGTGGGAGTAGTGGTTGGCTCAGCTAGGATTCCAGTGATGAAGAAGGTGAAGACAATAAGCCCTCAGGTTTCAGAGGAGCAGCCTAGGTTATTGCTTTTGAATGGGTGTACTCCCCTACAATTTAATTTATCTCTGAAGATCCCTTTACATGAGGTTCTGATAATGATGCCCACAGATGATAAAGATGCCCACAGAACTCAGATTAGAACCATGCCCGTCTACCTTCCGCAAAAAACTTAAGACATGGCTCTTCATCCAGGCCTTCACTTAACCAACAGTTCCAGCAATTCCTCACTAATTCAGACACTGACTCCTAGCTAAACTCTATGACAAGTGTAGCCTATACACTTACGCCTCTTCTCATCATATTATTGTATTATCTAATTTGTTCAGTTATGCCTTCTATCGCTCCGGCTATTCTAGCCCTCCAGGTTAATACCCCTTGTTATATGTAACTTTCATTTCTTGTTATATGATTGACTTTGTTATTCCCCTCATGTTATTTGTAAACCGATCTGATATGAATTTCTTTCATGAAGGTCGGTATATAAAAATGTTAAATAAAAATAAAATAAATAATGAAAAACACACCTAAGGGTGAGTTTGAGATTCCAGACTGGGAATCAATGAAGTAAGAGTAGTAAAGAAATCTCATTAACCTTGCAACCTGATCATAAGGCTGCTGTGTCCTTTGGACTAGGGTTAGTGGAGGAACATCTTCAGAGACTAGGATTGGTTCCTGCATTGTAACAGGTGGTGGATTTGAGATCAGCAATACTAATGATCAGATAGGATCTGATTTTGTAATCAAAGACCTTCAGCTGCCAACCTTGTGGGGTGTTAGCTGTCTAACCAAAGGAGGAGGTAAGGGTACTCTTACTCCTCCTGCAGATCTTGTATTACTAGTATAATTTTAAATACATAGTCCTCTTGGGTCCCAAGAAGGTGATGTAGAAAATATTTAGCTCTTTGTAGGCTGCAGAGTTTAATATGGACCAGGAACATCATGGAGTGCAATATGAGCAAAATGCATCCTTGCCTGTGCTAGGTACACTGGGACAAGAGGTGGAGAAGACATGTTCTTATCAGAAGCAATGGTGCTTTGTGTGTGGTAGTAGTGTGGATGCTGATGAAACTTACATTGGAGCATTATGCATCTGGTGCATCTGAGCTTCATGCATCGAATGCATGGATGGACCGAGCCTTGGATGCATTGATGCTCCATGCTTCTAGTGCATCAATGGCTTTGAGTTCGTAGACTATTTTGGGTACATCAAATGCGTTGGATGTGTTGACTGCTTCAGATGCGTCAAGGTGCTTGGCTTTAAATGTGTCAATGCATCATTCTTCAACGCAACATTAGTGGATGCATTGATTTTTTGATGCAACACACCAGGTTGGGAAGAGATCTGTACTGGCCGCACCAAAGAGGGATTGCTCAATGTCTGCACCAATGCACCTTGATGCTTCTTTAATGCAAATAGGGATGACTTGAGGGAGTGAGGCCATTTATGTGTTGATGGTATTTGGGTAGTTAAACTCAATGCCGCTGCCACTGACCTCACAGATGGGGGACTTTTGGAATGGCTCTGACTCAAAAGGCTTTCCTAAGGAGTCAGACAATGCTGAATTGCAGGAGGAAGATCTATTGCCACTCCTTAGAGATTCATGCAGTCCTTCCATGCACACAGCCCTGTAGCACGGTGAGTGTGGGGATATGTATCTACAGGCTTCACAAATTTTCTGGTTGTGATCCAGTCCCAGACAGTGGTAGCATAACTTGTAGCTGTTGGTGAGGGACATGACTTTCCACACAAGCAGTTTTTGATTCCACTCTCCATTGACTTCTTGTGGCCTAATATCCGATAAGAGGAATGTTTCCTCAATTTTTTTTTTTTTAGTAGAAATTAAAAGTGCTTTGTGTGGCTGCAGAAACAGTGAAGGCAGGAAGAAAAGGCTTTTAAGAAAAAATTAAAGGTTCAGGTTTAAAAAAAAAAAAGGAAAAAACGAAGTACATGGCCATGTTTCAGCTCAGACAAAAAAAATGAAGAGGCTCACGAGACTATGCCTATGCGGGAACCTCCACACATGCTAAGTAGAGCTCAAAGCTCAACAGCTTAGAGAGACAAATCTGTTTGGTGCCTCTGGATGACGTCACCCACATATAATGGCTAATTCAGCCTGCTTATCAAAGAAAAAAATCTTTCCAAGTGACTATTCACCATTTTTCCCAACATTACCCATTATTCTTATTTATGCCACACAGTATTACAGTAGGCAGTAAGGTCAATTCAATCATTGTGCTGTGCAAAGCCCCTCAATATAAAGGATGTGGATGCCAATAAGACAAAATCCACCCCATGGTAATGATTAAGGCAATTTTTGAAGGATTTTTTTTTTTAAAGTAACTGAGATCCAGAACAACTAGATTTTTGAGAATCATATGGATAACAATTCAGGAAGAAAAAAAAATGGCCTTCCTATGCTTTGGAATAGCTATGCCATCCATCACAACAATCACTTTTTGGCACATTTTAAATCAGATATCCATATTTTTTTGAAAGATCTAGTGACAGAAAGCTATACAAGGACAGTGGAAGCTCCTAAAAATTGCATTACTCATGGCCGCAATGAGAACATTAAATTGATTTGTGACGGATAGACAACACCTCCAAAAAAGTACTACCTGCCTTGCACGACACAGCTAGACAAAAAAAGTTTCTAAAGGATGAGAAAAATGTTGAAATATCTAAGAAAGAATCCTTGATAACTTTCATCCGCCAAACACAAACTACAGTAGTATTACTTATTCATTATGAAATAACCTGCTGCAAGAAGAAAGATAAGCATTAGTATATTGAAAAACTACTATGAACTGTGTTTTTATTTATTTATTTTAAGGTTATAATATACAAGAAAATTCATTAAGGAAATGACTGTATAATACAAAATATCAACAAAAAGGAAATACATATAAAAATATATATCCAATAATACATTTATTGAAGAACCCTAAATGGGGGAGTCAAGAGAAAATCTTTGAGGCAAGAAATAAGGAAACTGTTAGCATAAACCCCTGAATTTACTAAATGCGAGACATAAGCATAGCTCAGCTCTTTAATCACCATGCCTAAGAAGGACTAGCACCCAAAGCTGAAACATTTTTTTACATTAAAAAAAATTTCAACTGGGGCAATTCAAAACATATTGCACTTCATCATGTCACTAAACATTTACAAGGAAATAGGACAAAATTCTGCTCCGAAAGCTTGTGCCTCAGCACACATTGCCAAAAAAATGTTAACGTCTGTCTTGTGTTACTTTTCATAGTCCTGGTTATACCCATATTTGCTTACCCAAAAATAGTCTTACATTGGAAAAACAAACAAAATATAAAAGTTTCCAAAAGTTGCTCTAGTTGACCACATATCCATTGATTCCTCCAATATTGGTGTAACATCCAAGCTATCCTCTAAAGGCGTTGAGATCCTCCGCTTGGCCGATGGCAAAAATTACATTTTAAAGGGAAGCATACTTTGTTGGAGTTTTGAGATTTCAGAAAAACTGGTTCTTCCATAACCACCTTGAGGAAATTAACATCTTAAGTGGAGATGCCTAGAATTTTTTTCCAATGACTGCTTGATCTTGTGAAAACACCACCTGCACTGAAACAGACTACCATTTACCATTCTGTTTCAGACTCTCTTGCGAAGTTTCTCAATAGCTTGCTCCTGATCAGAGGATTCAGTCAATCTGAGAAGCAACTCTAGCAATATTTTTAGAACTTCTGGAAATAGTTCCCCTCAAGCTTCATAAGCACTGTCCAAATAGCATCCAGTGTTATAACAGTGGTCTTACCAGTATAGAGCTCTCCATGTCCTTGGAAGAAGTCACTACACAGATTCTGAACTGTGCCTCTCTACAAAAGGCACTCCCTCCCATTGCCAGACAAGTTGTTGAGACTCCATGTATCCAGGAGTCTGCAGCATGGACTTACTCAATTTTGTGTGCTGAAACCTCTGCAATGCTTGCACTCACCACTGTAGGAGCCTTCCCAACTAACAGGACCAGCTGCTACAAATCGGAAGAACTGGTACTACTTTAACTTTGTGTCTGACGTGCCTAGAGGCAGTGGAGCTGCTCACATGCCTGAGCCAAGTGAAACCTCGAGTTCTAAGTGGGCCCTTTCCTTGCAGGACTCAGCAGTGGAGATTAACCCAGGTGTCTTCAAACCAGAGGCAGGACTGAGAAGCTGTTATTTGTACAGGTTTCCCCATAAAAGGTATAGGAGATTCTGGAGGGGGGCAGGAGGGTGATGACTTTCAACGCTCCCCTTATGCTTGAAGGGCATCAGGAAATCAATTGAAGTAAATCAGGAAACAAATTAAAGCTGATTAATGTATCCACTCAGACTGCTGCCATTTTGGCTCCTCCTGAAATGTTTTCTCTAAAGATGTTCCCTAGAGAACGATGCTAGGCAGATATTTAAAGTTAGCTATGTACAGGTTCTGGAGACTGTACCTTCAAAATGATATAAACCAAATAAATAGAGTCAGTCCAGAGAGTAGTTACTAAAATGGTTAACAGTCTTCATCATAAAATATATGGCGACAAAGAAAGATCTAAACATGGAGGAAAGGGCTGATATGAAAGCGACATTTAAATACCTCCAAGGAATAAATGCAGAGGGGCTTCTTTCAAATGCACAGGAAGCTCTAAAATGAGGTGTCATGAAATGAAGATAAAAGGGGCAGACTTAGGAAAAATCCAAGGAAATATTTCTTTATCAAAAGCATGGTGGATGCAAGGAACAACTCCCTGTGGAGACTATGGGAGCCTAAGATCATAAGAATTCAAGAAAACATGGGACAAGCAGAGGGAATCGCTGAGGGATAGAAGGGAATATATAGCTGAGCAGGAGATGTGAATAGGCAGACTGGATGGGCCATATGGTCTGTCACCATCATGTTCTATGTTTAAGAACCAAACCCCAGCAGGGTTGGTCTCATTCTTTCTCCACCTTATCATACCTGGGGTAAAAAGTGGGAGTTTTTGTTATCCCTTTAACCTTTTTCTTGGTGCCTAGTAAATATAAACTGAAAAAAGTTTTTTCCTTAAGCAGTCCAGCAGAGGATTTTCAACGCTGATACTGTCTATCAACTCTGCAAATGTATTTTTGCAGTGAAGGAAAAACATTGCTGTATTTCTAAAATGTATTCAATTAAAAAAAATCCTTCTGTTCACATTCTTTCATACATAACTGTAGAATCATTTATGAAAACAAAAACCCTTCACAACACAAACTTTCTAATGTAGACATTAAATATATAAAATAACCTGTTAAAAAAAAAAAAATGTAAAAAAAAAAAAAGACACCAATCATCATGTAATGGTACCTGAATGCACTGTTAACTCCTAAATTCTCTTATGTACATGCTCCCCAGTGACCACTTGTTCACCTGTTAATCCTTCTTGGACTTTGCAAATCACCAAATGCTCTATAGGGCTTGCATATACACTGAGCTAAATAGATAGAATAGGACTCCTACAAAGTTCTTTATTCTGAAGCTTTACGTTAGATTCACACAATCAGATTCCTCAATTGGAGGCAGGACGTGTACAACCAATCTCAGCAGAGTCATTGTGTACATTGGAAAGAGAGTAGGGCCATTCTTCAGTATACTATGAGTAATTTTTCCCTATGATTTTTTTCTACAATTAAATCATATGAAATACCTTCATATATGCAAGTCCAATATTTTATGGTAGGATACATGCCATTGTCATAACACAGTAACATGGCAGATGATGGCAGACTGACTATCTGACCCACTCAACCTACCCAATTGAATTCCTTTCTTCTCTACAACTTTGGAAAGAGATGCATATAAATTCCCGTATTTAACACATTAGCTTCCCCTCTCCCTATGTTTAATGTATTTATTTTTACTGAGATCAGGACCAATGGGCCCATCCAATCTTCCTGGCTATTTCTGTCATATTCTGCTAAGATATATCTCAACTATACCTTCATATGATGTAAAAATGTCACTTCACATTTAGCTTTCCACAGCTGCTCAGACTGCTAATTTCTCAGACCTTATGCAAAATGAGGCTACAGTGACAGTGCTAACAGCATAAGTTAATTTACATTAACTATGATTACTAATACATGGCCAATTATTTTAACACAAAAGAAGTCAGAGACAAAGCTAAGGGTAGAAAATAAATGATACTTATGCTACAGAGAATATCATGAGATGACATGAGTTTTTCAATAATCACTTTGCCCAGATTATTCCAGAATTTTCATAAAACCTTCATTAAAAACCATCAAGGCAGGTTAAAGTTTTACAATAAACAAAAACTAATATTCTTCTCAACCTCAAGCAAAACATTTGACCAAAAATGTTATGCCATCTAGCCTGGAAGAAAAACAGAAACTGAAAACAGAAGGAAAATTAAGTTTATGCTACGAATTAAGCATTAAAATAAAATCATTCCTTAATTGTATTTCCTTTCTGGAATGTAAAAGAAAAGCAGGTTAAGAATCAGCAGCCATCAACAAATGTTAATTTATATATTACAGCCTAAACAAGGAGGGCACTGAGGAAGCCCTTTCATCCATACTTCATTTGAAACAATGGTGACAGCAAGAAACGGAAGGGCATTAAACATTATAAGTTCAATCTTCAAAGCCATGTGTGTGTGTAAAAAGCATTTTATCCGTATATCAAGTCCTCTGACAATTGCCCTCTCTCAATGCAGCTAAAAGTATAAACATGTGTAACATTCATGCTTTTAGTCCCATTAAGAAGCAGCATTCCCAGGAGCGTGTTTTGGTTGGGGGAGCAAAGTAATGTGTGTTTTATAATCTCCATGCATTATTTTCCATTCATACAGTAGCTGCACAAAAAGCAGGTGCAATTTTCAATGTAAATGAACACGCATATTTTAGTTTTGAACCTGGAACAAAGTCACTCTGAAAATAGTCCCCCACATGTCCAACCAGAATGTCCTTTCCATTATCAGCTGCCAAAAGCATAAAGCTTTTAAAATATTCCACATACCAAAATAAGGCAATTTTCTTCAATCAGAGGGGGCTGGAGGTGGGGGGGCATAAGGAAAGGTGTTTCTAGAGGGAGCAAGCATTTCCCAGCTAGATTTTTCTAGCCAATCTGAACTTTGGATTCCTTAGTACACCAGGCTGAATCTCATCTCTCTCTATATAAAAACTGTGGATCCCAATTCACACTTCTCCTGAAACAGAAAATAGCAAAAAAAAGCTGATTCCTAAAATTTGTTTTCGTGGCAAACTACTCAAGAGATGTCACTCCATGAAGGAAAAAAAAAAAAAAGTTTCATCTTAAAATTCAAAATGGCTTATTATGAAGCCAAATAAAAAGGCCCATCTGACTGAACAAGATAGTTGAGACCCAAATGTGCTCGGTTGATCAAGAAGCTTACTCACAGATTTTGCTGGAAACATCCATTATATGCCAGCAGCCGCAGAAATGCAAAGAAACAGAAATGGTTTCTGACAAAAAGCACATCTGGCTGCCTCAAGAATTATAAATATTTGGACAATAAATATTAGATGAAAGATGAAACTATATTAAAAAGCCTTTAATAAGCAGCTGCTATCTCAGCACTGGCAGATTCCTACAGTTATAAAGGCAAAAGGTTTAAGTCTTTCTAAATCCCATACAACTGAGATCCTACAAAGAGAATGCGGCATTTTCATGTTGGTTTCCTATTCCTGTATATTGTGCTTCAGGATAATTTGTGGTTTGTCACCTGAGACTGGACGCTATGTCCGACATGAATTAGTTTGTACAGACCAAATGACTACAACCTTGGTCTAGCCTTGGCAAAACAACTGTTTGCAAAACATTTCAGATCTTGCATGATGTGGAAGAGACCAAAATACAAACTACCATAGATCAGAGCAGAAGAAACGCTGCATTGAAAACAGACATAATCAGCTCTTATATTCAAAGAATTAGAAGAAATTCTTTTCTGGAGTAGGGCCTGATTTACAATTTGGGTGCCCACAAGCTGCAAGGCAGGCCCCCCTCCCCCAAATTATTCAGAGTGTGCATCGTGGAGGGTTGACTCCCATCCCTCTCACTCTGAAGTCATCAGCAGCAAAGGGAGAGGGGGTTTACAAAGGGGAGCGAGTAGGGGACCCCACGTTGCCCCTGCCCATTTCCTTCCCTTTCTGGCCCTCCCTCTTACCTCCAAGCCACCTGCTAGAGCAGTGGCACTCTGAACTGGCAGCAGAAACAATTTAAAGGGAAATTCAATGTGGGGCCCCCAGCTGCTCCAGGCTCTGTGTCACCCAGCTCCATCCTTCCAATTGTGCTTCCTGTTACTATACAGAAACCAGCACAAGGGGTGGACGATTGCAGGACCTGGAGCACCCAACAGGCAGCTTGAAGTCCCACACTGAATTTCCTTTAAGTTGTTGTGGTTGCTGCAGCTGACTATTGCATTGCCAGCTTGGAAGTATTGGATACAGTTGCCTATGCCTAAACCTGGGCCTGGTCTCAGGTTATTTAGATTTTCAACAGCAACTATACCCTCATGCTTACTCTACAGAAGGCTGAACTATATGCATGTGTGTGAAATTAGAATGAAAAATTTCCTGAATATACAAGAAATGAACACTTTTTTTACTCCTGTCTGTGCCACTAAAATGTAGACATCTGAACACAGCCCTTTAGGGACCAATAACTGTCCTTGGTATCTGACCAATTCAGTGCTACCGAATATAAAGGAATGCTACAACAATCCATTTAAAGAGAATATTATATATAAGAAATATTCTGTTAAACTCTGTAACAAACAAAAGATATGTTCAGACTGCAGTAAGTGTTTTTCTTTTGATGCTTTGTCTAATAGTATTTTGATCTTATTGAATTCGTAGAGCTGCTCCAAATCCCATCACAGGTATTATAGCAAGGTTAGGTTGTATTTTCTGAATTCTGGGACAGGGAATAAAGGCGTTCACCTCTAGAAAAAAAATATACAACCTAAGTAGATGAAAGATGAAGCCAGTTCAAACAACATGACCAAAAATTTTGATAACTTGGCTCAGTCTGCTGATTGGATTTCAAAGATTCTTTTGCCTCAGATTGTTCTTGCTTTGTCTATCCCTCTGCTTCTGAATAACTATCACCATTGCTCAGTTGTTTTTCATGCTCCTGGCTATTTTCCTGCTTTTGTCTTCTTATCTCCTTGTAGCGTAAAGTGATATCTCTAAAAATGACAAAACAAACAGTAAATAAGAAAAAAAAAACAAGTGCATTTCACAGAAAATGAATTTGTAAGGCCAGCTTGAAAGTCTGCAGTTCAAATGTTGCCTGAAGATGAGTACCATCTCAGGCTGGGAGTGACAGAAAAAGACAAGCTCTTTCAAGTAAAAAAAAGCCAAGTAGTGCTCTTATGGCGACATCTAGTGCTCAACCACATAGCTCTGTAAAGGACAGAAAACATATTATAGCCATAGATCACTACAATATTTATCTAGCCTGTTTGTTATCCTGCAAAAGAATGATGGAATAAACATTTTTTCTATTTTTAATATTTAATCAAAGCCATATGAAATTTGAAAAGAATGCTTGCACACTCAGGCTAACATATGCAATTATGTTTCTGCATTTTCTCTCTGCCCTAATTAAATACAACAGCAAAATATCAAAATGAAGGATGCTCTGTGGCGACGAAAATCGGGTCTTCCTCAGTTTCCTCCCCCCTATCCCCTTAACCCATCTCCAAACTTACAATTTTGTTTCACTACTTACTGCTCCCCTGGAGCAGAAGTAGTTTGCACGTGCCAGCCAACTGCCGGTGCATGCTTTCCCGGGATAGCAGCTAACGGATGCTGTCCCGCCCGGCCTCTGTCCTAACCCGCCCAGATCATGCCCCCAGCCCACCCCCTTTTCTGGGCCCGGCCAATATACGTGTGTCGTCACTTACGCACATAGCCCGGCCCTTTTGAAACTGTGCATGGCACACACAGGGCCTAGCCACGCATGTAAGGGATGATATTTGCGCACATGACTGATTTAAAATTCGTCCGTCAGTGTCTGTCCCATGCCCATCAAATAAAGGCCAGCTCCATCCTGTAATCTATATTTCAGAAACCAGGCTGCTATAGATCCCTACACAAATTACATGCCAGCAAAATAGCTGACCTAAATACCTCATCTTGCTGAGTGGGTGGATGGGAAAATCTGATTAATATTGTTTTATTATCCTGGCTTCTGCCCATCAAAATATACTCCAATATTTACCCGGAAAAGTAAGACCCCCCCCCCCCCCCCCCCCCCCCCCCCAACTGATTTTCTCCTGTTTTTGTTCTTGTCATAATAAATCCCAATTATTTTTCCTAAGAATTAAAAACAATAAAAATAAAAAATGAAGGCCCCTAAAGATAAGCTTATTTCCCACTGACAATGTATAGCATTGGATACTGGAACAGACTATACATTTTTGTTCTGATCGATACATTTCTCTATGGAATTAGTTCTATGCCTCTAAAATTGATATCAAATTGAAAAGAAATGGGTGGGTACACAGATTATATACAGCTCTCCTAGTAACACTATGAACTTAATGGAGCATGCATAAATAAAAAACATTACCACTAATGGATGAGCAATTTCACTTTTTAGCATCCCAAAGCATTAAATATTTAATACCATTTAAAAATTAAAAATTAGAGACGAACTCTTGAGGGTTTCTTATAGGATCATTAAATATGCAGCACTAGCCAATATTTGTATGTACTCCAAGCACAAGGCCATACTGCAGATGATCAGAGCTTCAAAGCAGGTAACCCTGTTGGAACAAAGGATGACCACAGGCAAGGGAATGAAAGCAGGGCAAAGATGGTTCAAAGGATCCTGCAGAGACTTTTTCAATACATGTTAGCACAAATACCAAGCTAGTTCTTTTTCAACAATTACTGTTCTGGTTTGCAAGTACAATTTTTGTTAATGTGAAAGCAGTTTCAGCTTCCATAACTGCAGCTCTACCTGGTCTACTGTTATGCTAATTTCTGCCAAAATTATGTTGAGATCCACTTACAGGTATCTCTTTAAACCAATGAAGCTCAGGGAGAGGGAGCAGGAGCAGTCTTTAAAGCAAGCTGGGGAAAGCAGATTGCTGACAAGAGAGCTTCTTGGCAATTTTGCTTATTTGAGTGCTACTGTGACAGAAAAATAGACTTTAAGGCCATTTTTGCAAAAGGTAAAGCACCTCTGCTCACATGGTTAGTATCATGTGACAGTCACTGACCTCCAATTGAGACTTCATAGAAAATAGTCATCCTAATGTAGTCTGGTACTTTTTAATCCTGCAGAACGCACTGGAATGAATACTAGATAACCAGAACTGATCAAGGATTTCACAGTGAAAACTTGAATACACTGCAAACTCAAGATTGATATAACCTCCTCAGTCCCCTACCATCATCATCCAAGAGAACAACAAAAGCACTCCATGAAAGTTGGATTTTAGGAGGCAATGAAAAGAGAAGCAATATATAAGCAGCAGAGTGAAGAAATTCCACAAAAGACACGTCTGCTATGCACATGTAAAATAAACATAGAAACATGAAGGCAGAAAAAGACCATACAGCCTATCTAGTCTCCCCATCTACACCAACTATTAAGCTTTACAATCTCTACCACTCACTCAGAAATCCCCTGTGTTTGTCCTATGCTTTCTTGAATTCAGATAGACCTAGTTTCCATCACCTCCACATGGAGGCTGTTCCATGCATCCACCATACTCTCTGTAAAGAAATATTTCCTTAGACTACTCCTGAGTCTACTCCCTTTCACCCTCATCCCATGAATCCTCATTCTAGAGCCTCCTTTCCTTTGAAAAATGCCAATCTCCCGTGCAAGGAAATCTAAGAGGTATTTAAATGTCTACTGTATTTCCCCAATCCAACCTTTCTTCAAGAGTACATGCTTAGATCCTTAGGTCTGTCCCCATATGCTTTAGAATGAAGACCACCGACTACTTTAGTTGCACCCTCTGGTCCGATTCTGACTGGTTTATAACCTTTTGAAAATGTGATTGCCAGAATTGTACAATGTTCCAAATTAGGTCTCACTAGAGACTTATTCAGGGGCAAAATCACCTCCTGCTGACAATTCCTCTCCTAGGCAGTCAAGCATCTTTCTGGCTTTTGCCATCACTTTATTCACCAATTTGGCTAACTTAAGATCATCAGATAGAATTACCTCCAGATCCCACTCTTCTTTCGTGCTTAAAATGTCATCACCTTTCATCCCCTATACTGCTCCCTACTATTTTTGCAGGCCAAATGCACGACTCTGAATTTTTAAGCATTAAATCTTAGTTGCCAGTGTTTCTCAACTTTTTTGATGCCATGAATGGTTGGCTCACCTCCTAAACTAATGTGGACAGATGGCTTGCAGAGTTCAGGGAGACTCAAGAAGAGTGGGGGACAATGAGTTCCCTCTTATGGCATGAACAGCATGAGAGGCTCTTCCATGGCTAAAGTATAGTGGTGAGGGGTACACACACACACACTGCCCCCCTCCCCCACATACACTTCCCAGTCTCAACCCAGCTATCCCCTGTTTTAAATTACAATAAATATGACAAAGGAGCTTGTGCTTCTTTCACCCAGATTAGAGAGGGAAAAAAAATCAGTCTGCTCCTTCTAGAGGATAGTGTAACCAGGGGCTAAAAATGCATTAGGTAGTGGGGGTAGATGCTGCCCTTTTCAGAGGTCTACTTCTCACATCCTTTGAGCTACATAGCCGGCAACCAGTTAATTTTTAATCTCAGAGTCAGAGTAGGGGCAGTCGGGAGCTCAGCTGTTCAGTGGCCGTGAAGGACTAGAGAATACTGGTAGTGTGCCTGCACTTGGAAGCAGCAGTTTGCAGCTCTGAGGGGTCTGGAGTGAAGGCACTATAAGACATTTTGACGCAGTATGGTTTAGAATAGTCTGTGGATCAGTGTGCTATAAAACTTTATAAATAAATAAAATAAATAATAAACAATGTCCAAATTTGTGACTACAGGCAACTGGATGGTTGGGCACCAGTACCGGCTGACTTGGAGTTGAGGTTATAGTATACACGGGGGGGGGGAAAGCAGGGCGAGGGCAGAACTTGGAGGAGTAGGAAGTGGAGATATAATATTTAGGAGGGTTCAAACAATAGCAGTTCAGACAATGCTGCCTGAATGTGCTTTGATTATGGATTTGGCTGTAGAAGCAATCCTGTGCTTTATTCCTAATGTCTGCTTATTAGTACTCCAGACCATAAAACTCGGGGCCTTAATTAACTAATCTTACCCTTTGAAAGGAATACAACATACATAAATATATTAAGCCCCTCTGGTTCCTCCCTGCTTCAGTGATGCTGAAGACACCTTTCCCTGTAAGGTTTTGAATGTTTCATGCAGAATTCCTCATGGAAAAGCATCAGGAGCTCATACCACCAAGTCTCCCATCTGTGCCAGCCCTGCGAGCATGTTTAAAATTTGTGGGCCAGCAATTCCTACAGAGCAGCAATTTTATCTTCTATACATACTTTCATATCTCATTATCGCCTAAACGATGAGTCCTTAAGGGATAGCGGTTTTGGCCAAGCACTTGGAAAAGTCTCTTTGTATAATGGCTTCAATCCACCATCTCTCAACTCTACTGGATTGCTTACCAAAACTCGAAATCTATACTATGAGTAGTATGTGCATTACAGCAAGACCCTTTACTGTCTTTTTCTTATGTGAGTAATGCAGCCCTCAATCTGGAGTCCTCGCTTGTGCTTACCTGTAATGAGGATTTTCCACAGACAGTGAGATACATTCAGCTACATGATTCCTTTCATCTACCCTGTCAAGTAGAAGCTGAGCTTAATAATTTACTGAGAGGTGCATGCAGGGCAAGGCTATGCAGAGACTCCTGCACATACTCAAACCTTTTCCAATGTTTTCTGGGCTCTGAGAAGGCTACTCCTTCTTGGTGCCATTGGATGATATCACCCAATCATGTAGCTGATTTATCCTGCTGTCCCCAGAGAACTGCCTTTACAGGTTAACAACTTTGCTTTTCATGATCATCAGCACTTCAGTAGAATTCAGCCAGCTTGCTTAAAAATTAGCACCCATCATTTTTTTCGTCATAGGAGAGTAATCACTAGCTTTTAAAGAGCCTGGTGCCTCCTGTATGTTGAGTGATGGGGACTGGGCTTATGTCAGCCCCTGATACCTCCTACACACTGTTGCTTGGGGACATGCTGATGTCTGTGCCTGGGGACTCCTGCATGCTGAATGGCAGGGGCATAGCTGGGACATGCAGATATCAGTGCCCAGTCACTGGCAGCATTGATAAGCAGAGACCAAGAGTTGCAGGTCCAAATGGGTCTAAATTTTGCAGCAATTTAAGTGCGGTATGTCGCAAGCTCAGTGATGATATAACTTCCTGTACATCGATTACTGATACAAATATTTTCATTTAAGTCATTTTACCTAAGATTTTTTGAAGACAGGTATAATTTATTCAAACTATATATTTTAAAAAAAAACCCCAAAACTGAAAAATTACCACCCCCTGCCAAACATACATGAGAATTTTCTGGTGTGCACTATTGTTCCTTATGAACTCTATCTTATATCTACTACATTTAAAGAAAATTCTTGGAATTAAAGTGTTTAAGGTGTTGGGGGTTTGTTTGTTTTTTTTGTTTACCCACTTGCTAGATTTTCATCATTTTGTAATACCCACTAAATTATCTTTCCATTCAACTCAAAACAAGTTAATGTTTGTACACTAAGTATTTTGGCTGTACAAAATGTTATTGCTGTCTTACAGTAATTCAGTCAGTATTTCTCTATTGGTTAAATATTCTATGAAGGTTTTTATTATTTTTAAGTAGCTGGCCTCTGCACACACATTGAGGAAGAAAGATGGGGAATGAAAGTCAAAGGTCTTGGCATTCCACATCTCAATTTACAAGAACAACAAAATTCAGTAAATAATCGCAGCCCACTTCTACTAAAATATAGACTATTATTGACTGGTTTTCATAACATTCCATCTCATCCCCAAAAGTCTGAAAATTGTGTTAAAAATGTTGGTAGTGAGATGAAAAACAAGCATGTCATCTTAAAAATGACAACAGCATGCTTTCTACTGTACCTATCCTTACATTCTATTTTTAGTTGTGATCTATTTTGATTCTTAAATATAAAAGAACCTGTAATCTAGTTCATGTGTGTAAAGGATACCTTTTCCTTAAAAATCTGATTTCTGTTTCTGGCAAGTTCTCTACATGTTATTGCAATCTCATATGACATGCAAAAGCATTTCATCCCATTACTGGTCTTATTACGCATGCTAGTGGCTCTATATATACAATATGATAGAGGTCTATAAAATCTTGAATAGAACAGAATGTGTAAATGTAAATTGGTTATTTACTCTTTGAAAAAATACAAAGACTAGTGGATACTATAAAGTTAGTAAGTAGCAAATTCAAAACAATATTGGAGAAAATTATTTTTCACTCAATACACAAGTTCTGGAATTCATTGCTGGAGGATGTGGTTAAAGCAATTAGCATAGCTAGGTTTAAAAACAGTTTGGACAAGCTCCTGGAGAAGTCCATTAACTGTATTAACCAAGTAGACATAGGTGAATTTTCAAAAGGTTACACATGTAAAATTAGCACTTATACGCATAAAATAGCATGTCCTAGCATCTATGGCATTTTATTTTATAAATGCATACATGCATGTGTGCAAGCAAACTTGCTCAAGGGAAAAGAAAAAAAAAAAAGGCAGCCCAGGGGCGTTCCATGTAAAAGTTATTATTTTAGATCCTGTGAAACCGATGCACATTAAGTCTGTTACTTGAGTATATTTACACCTACAAATTATCTGGCGTAAGTAAGAATAAACCTTTATTCCCAAATATAGACTGAGTAAGGGATGTGGGTAAACTGAGGGGAGTTCAGGCTGAAGAACCAGGAGGGTCTGGATGATCTGAAAATAGACTGGGTAAACTGGTAGACTAATTGGTAAAACTGATAATTGCCTTGCCGTGTATATGTTACAAAATCTCCCGACTTACACATGTAAAAAACCAGATTTTTGGGTTTTTTTTTTTGGGGGGGGGGGGGGGGGGATGCATGCAACTTGCACAGGTAAATGTCCACACATTTTTAAAGTTACAGCAGCTGTGCGTGCTTATCTGGATAAAAATAAGATTTACTCAGGTAAATCTTGAAGTCGGCACTTATCTGGATGAGTTCCAATTTCTCTAGTAGTGGCACTTATCTATAGTTGGATAAGTAACGTTTGAAAACTTAAGTCAGAGCCAGCTGGTAGTGTTTATAGACATATACAGCTAAGTAAAATAGCTGGATAAGTAGTGTTTGAAGACTTATCCGGCAACCTGCCACCACTTATCCAGATAAGTTTTAAAAGTGCTACTTAGCCAGATAAGTCTTAAATCACTACTTATACAGCTATCTTACTTATCAGGATAAGTCTTAAAAAGTGCTACTTAGTCAGTGGAGTAGCATTTTAAGACCTATCTGGCCAGGTGTGCCACATAGCCGGATAAGTCAAAACTACTCTGGTTATGTTGAAAATACATTCTGCTTATCTTTTAGATACACAGCAAGTTGTGTCAATTAATGCATATTTCATATTGCACACACATGTATTGTCTGTCATGTGCACAAATAAGCGTAAGCACGCGCTCCTATATATGTGTATATGGGCATGTATGCACATATTTTAAAGTTATCCTCTTAGGGAATAGTCATTACTTATTGAGCGATAGCAGCACGGGATCTTTTATTGTTTGGGCTCTTGCCAGGTACGTGTAACCTAGATTGGTCACTGTTGGAAACAGAATACTGGGCTTGATGAACCCTCAGTCTGACCCAGTATGGCAATGCTTAAGCTCTTACAATCATACTGTAATAATATTTAGAGTTAAATATTTAAACAAATAAAACAGGAAGGAACCTTAACAGTTCTTTCCTGAGGAAGGAACTAACGGTATTAAAAGCTTGCCATCTGAAACAGTAGTTAGGCTTATGCATAGGGCAATTTTCAAACCGTCTGCAGTCTTTGCATCTATTTTCAAAGGAAAAACCCACTTGTACTTTTATTTTGAAAATGATCACAGGGAACAGTACCCACAGATTTGCACCTGCTTTTCCTGCATAGTTTTGCAAATCCAAAACTATGCATGCAGTTTTCTCCCCTTATTTAACTCTGTCCAGGAACACCCCTACTACAATGTGGGTAGAAGTGCCTGCTTTAAGAATGAGGCATGTAATTTTACACACATATAGGGTGGGCAATTTTTAAACAACTGACTTAAGTGGGTCAATTGCTTTTTACTTGTGGAAATCCCTATGAAAATTGCCCTCAAAAGGAATACATTTTTGCCTATGTATTTTATTTTATTAATTCCAGCCAAAAAGAAAAATCTCATCCTATACATCACAGCAGAAAATCTCAGGTCCTGGAGACTAGAGAAAATTAATTGTGCTGATGAGCATGCAGTCACTGGTACAATTAAAAAAAACAACCCAAAAAACCAGCAGCATGCATCTTATACACAGAAAGATGGCAGGAGAAAAAAGAGACTAAGCACTTTGTATGGGAGCATTGTGGCTTATTGAATTTACAGTAGGGAATAGATTCTAGAGCAATAAAATGTTGAGCAGATTAAAAGAAAAACTACTCAAGCTGCAGAGCTGTGTAATGGGCAGATAAGCATAGTTGTGGGATAGGTTGGACAAATACTCTCAGAATCAGTTTGACCACTGACAGATCAGTTATTTGTTTCACCACACTCTGTGTAAGGAAGTGAACAAAAGCAGTAGAACCTATATGATGCAAGTTATATCATTTGTTATCTAGATGAACATATCTTACCGAATGAAAAAGCGCCAGATGGTCCATGTGAGCACAAGTATGATGCCAAGGATCCAGCACTGAGTGACATAGAAGGGGAGCGGCAGAGTTATGGTATGTGGATCATATTTCACAACAATTAGGAACTCTGTCACCGTGATGGCAGCAACCATCCAGGCCTGCTGTCCCAGCTTCTTATGGAATTTCCTATGACATTACAATAAAGCTCTAATTTAAATACAATACAAATGCACATCAGCTTGACATTAAGCATCTGTCAAGGAATACAAATGTCAGATACTCAGACTCCCTATTCAGTTCTGTAACATTTAGAATAAGAATTTTCTTACCAATTTCCTAATTCCTATAACAGTCAGTACTAATGGATACTATTTCACAATAAGTGTAATAGACTAGCAACCACAAAGTTTTACATCATTTTCTATCCCTTGGTGTGGTACTCCTTCCCAGTCTGATCACTTACCCAGCGATCCTAAGGTTAGGAACTTAATTGTTTTCCCTGGAACTGAATCTTTCAAAACACCATCAACTGCTGAAAAAGCTAATTTGTGTGGAATAGTCCTGAATGCTGCAGTAGTTAATAGAACAGAAATTGATAACAAAATACCTATTCTATTGCACTCCAGCAGTCAGACTCAATAGGATTTAGCATTGTAGTCTGGAGAACTTGCCTCCAAATGCTGAATCTGCTGATGCCTACTTGCCTGCTTTGTAATAAGCAGGTCCCTATGGAGCAGATTTATAGATTTCCTCTTCAGAGGTAAATGCCTTCTATGCAAAAGAAATACTCTAAGAAAACTTGTAAGACTCCTGTGTGCTTATACATATATACACACACATATACATATATATATATACACACACACACACCCACAACACAGATGTGTGTATGTGTGTTTACAGGGTCTGATTCTATGGAATTCTATTCCATTGAAAGTTAAAATGGAGAGCGCTTTGTATTGAAATTTAGAAAAATAATTAAGGCTTTTCTCTTTAACCAAGCTTACAATCTGGATTAGGAAAGCAAATTTTATGAGCGTTTAAAGAATTCTTTAATGACTGAACAACTGGGTATTATAATTGATTGATTTTACTGTTGTACTACTGTTTATTAAAAAGGCAAGTTTATTTGTAATTTATTATATTTCACAGAATGGAGACACCTTTGAAGCTGTGGCCATGTAACATCCAAATAAACAGCTTCTTTCTTGAGCAACCTCTGATGAAGAGTTTCCTTTCGCAGGGGCAGTATAAAAGAGGCATGGGTGGGGAGGAGCTGAGCTGTGTGCGATGTAGTTCTCTAGCCAGATGGACAAAATATGCCTGGCAACAACTATGCCTAGTCCGTTAGGATCACAGGACACAAACATTTGACAAGCCCAGCTACAAGGCTCATTTTTCTTCAGGTAATAGGAAAAGGTCCACTTGCAGTCCAGCAAATGGAGGGCCTTCACTCCTTTGTGCGCATGTGGTCTTGGAAAGAACGTGGGTAAAACAATAGCTTGAATCAAGTGAAATGCAGAAACCAGTTTAGGTACAAACTTAGGGTGGGTACGATGCATCACCCTAATGTGAAAAAAAAATGAATGCCAAAGCAATAGATGTCGATATTCAGCCATGGAGCTTTGAATATCCCTGGCTATCTTAAAATTAGCTGGATAGGTATATCCGGCCATCTTCAGGACTGCCTTTCAGGACCAGAGTTAGCTGCTTGGAGAAGAGACGATTAAGAGGGACTATGACTAAGGTCTAAAAAAATCATGCGTGGAGTAGAATAAGGAATGGCTATTTACCATTTCAAACACTATAACTAGGAGACACTCCTTTAAGCTATCAGGTAGCAGATTTAAAACAAACTGGACTAAGTATTTTTTCAGTCAACGCACAAAGCTGTGGAATTCATTGCTGGAAGCTGTGGTCAAGGCATCTAGCATAGCTTGGTGTGGATAGATTCTGGAAAGATAAATCCATAAACAGTCATTAACTGGTGACTCAGAGACCCACCACTTGTCACAGGGAGTGAGAAACAAGAAACTGGATACATTTATGGTTTGATCCGCGTTGGAGACAGGATTCTAGGTTTGAAGGATCTTTGGTCTGTCCCAGCATGGCACTTCTTTTGTCCTTATGCTCCCTTTGGGTGCCTCAGAGTCTCAAACTGAGACTTATTTATCAAATCCCTAAATATGTCTTTAGCTGAAGAAATGGTTCCCAAATCCTTGAAGTAGACCACCATATGTACAGTTTAAAAAAAATCATCTCTATTTATTTATTTAAGGTCTCTTTTATACCAACATCCGTTGACACATCGCATCGGTTTACAAAAAACAAAACTTTTGGGCGAAGCCCTTACATATAACAGCGGAAAAAGATTAACTTTTGGGCGGAGCCCTTACATATAACCGATAGAGTACATTAAACAGGGGGGTGAAAACTAGCAGTAGATGATTCAAAGAATTATTGTACTATTTCTAGTTTCCCCATCACTAGCATAGTTACTAGAGAAAGTGGTATTGGTACTGCCGACTGAATTTTTGGATGAGTATCACGTGCTAAAACGACCACCCCAAAGTGGGTTTCGGTATGAGTTTAGACCTTGTCGTATCTTTATTAGTCTGTGCTATGTTAGACAGATAAGAGTGATGCTGTTAGTTTGCTAATGCTGAATGTTATCTGCTTTTGATACCCTTAATCATCAATTACTGTTAGAAAGAGTGTAATGTTGGGCTGGGTGGTGAAGTTTTGAAATGGTTTCACTCCTTGCTGTTGAATAGAGCTGCAATCTTAGTTTGAACATTTTTTTTTATTGAGCATAAACACAAAGACATCGCCCATCAAACATCCAGGGGGGGCCTACACTCTTGCACCCCCCCCCCGGGTAAAAGATTTACAGAAGAATAGCTAGCTCATATTCAATTTTCTCCCCCTTCAAGATATACCCCTCATACCCCCCCTCCCATCTTCCCCCCATCCCCCCCAATTCCCCAACTCCCCTCTGCTTCCACCCCCCCCCCCCCAAACCCCCAACAACTTGCACTTGAGTGCTTGCCAAGGTACGGAACCAAAATGGGAGCCTATCTTATATGACAGTCCCGGAGTAGATATGGCTCAAATGTATTAGGTTGTCATTAATCATTAATAATCTGACTGCGACACCGATGTGGGAGCGATTGCAAATAGGCATTCCAAGTCTTTAGGAATTTGCGAAGACGTACAGGCGAGGATCGGGAGGCCAAGTTTTCCATCTGAAGTAACTTGTGAAACGCATTCCTCTACATCCAGTAAGTGGGCACCACCATTGTTTACCAATGCAACAGGATCAGCTTTTTCCTCACATAATAGGCCTTTTGAATTAACAGAGGGGCATCAACCCCGCGAACCACAGTGGGGCCCATACAACCAAAAAAAAAAAAGAGGACGGTAGGCGAGAGGGGGACAGAGATACCCAACAGTGTCTCCAAATAAACTGTAATAGTGGCCCAAAATCGCCAGATTCGAGTGCAACCCCAAAAGGAATGAGAGAGTACATGACTCAGTGAGACATTTCGCACATTGACTCGTCACTCGTAGGTGGGCTCTATACAAAAGTATTGGGGACAGTTAGGCCCTCCATAAAAATTTGTATTGCATTTCCCTATAATATGAGTTGCAGGTGACAGGAAATCTGCTTAAAACTAGTTTGAATCACCACTGAGGAGACCTTGAACACCCTGTCGCTGCTCCACCTCTCTGCCAGCCATTCTCCATGCACAGCGACCTCTAGGTTCCGTAAGCCTTTATAAGCTTCAGTCAAAGTTAGTTTGGCGGTCCTATCCAGCCTCAATACCCTATTCACTGCCTCAAATACCGTGGGTGCTTTACATGCTACTGGCAGAATGACGGTATACAAAACACGTTAAATAAAAATAAATAAGGGAAAACCTGTGTGGGTCTAAGGTTATATATAGCACTAAGTTTGAGAAAGACAACAGGGTCCCCTCACCATCCAAGACATGTCCAAGCTGTGTTATGCCTTTCTATGCCCAGGTCTGGAAGCTGGCAGACTGTAAGCCCAGAGTGAACTGTAAATTACCTTGTATGGGGAACAGATAAGCACAAAGTGAGGGGGATGTGTAAATAACTGCATAACCGTTTCCACGCCACTCGCATTGGTTCCAATAATTCGTGGGTTCGTAGTGATTCAGGTAGGTGTTGAGTGGCAATTTGCATCATGTATCGGAGATCTAAGGGGGCTACCAAGGTCTGCTCTGCCTGAATGTCGGTATATTGCGAGGAGCCTAACAACCATTCCCACACAATGCGGAGATTGCTTGTAAGATTATACAAGCCAAAGTCTGGGATTCCCATCCCCATCGCCCCCAGAGAGTGGTGAGAGCGATCCGACCCTTCCTACCCCGCCAAAGAAATTTACAAAGGACAGAGTCCAAAGTCCTCAGGTCCCGAAGAATTATAAGTGGCAGATTCTGAAGAATGTACAGCCACTGCGGAAGAACCACCATCTTAAAAAGGTTTACACAACCTCCCAGCGAAAGTGGCAAGTCACGCCATGTGTGGAGTCTATCCCTCGTGCGGTGTAATAAGGAAGGAATATTAAGAGAGGATAACGCGCGGGGGTCAGCCGATATCAGTATCCCCAGATATCTAATATGGTCCTCCGCCTATCACAAGAGGAAAGGCCCCTCCTATTAATCTTTGACTGTGCGGGGGTAGCTGAGGGCTTCAGACTTGTCCCAATTAATCTTTAATCCGGAAAAGGCGCCATAAATATTAAATAACTCCAAGAGAGCTGGGAGTGGTGAGAAACAGCAGAGTGTCGTCTGCAAAGGCAGCGTATTTAAAGATTCGTTTCTGGAACCGGATCCCTCTAATGTCTGGGGTGACCTGGATCGAGCGCAACAAAGGCTCTAATGTCAGAAGAAATAGCAGCTGGGAAAGGGAGCACCCCTGACGTATCTCTCTAGCGACCACGAACATTTGTGATTGGGTTGAATTCACGATTATAGCCACGGTAGTGTCCTTATAGAGCAATTGAATGCTCTGCAGAAAAAAATCCCCCAAAACCCCAGTGCGCAGAAATGTAAACATATATTGCCAATCAACCCGGTCAAACGCTTTTTCCGCGTCTAGATTGACCACCAGGAACGAATCTGCCACGCTTCGACAAAGCGCCATAGCCACTGTTACCATACGGACATTCGTAAGGGCATATCTGCCCCTGACGAAGCCCGCCTGTCCCGGCAGGATTAGGGCGGGTAGAATCACCGCCAGATGTTCTGCTAGTATTTTTGCTAGTAGCTTTTGATCGAAGTTCAAAAGTGAAATGGGCTGATAGGATGCAAGCGATAACGGGTCTCTGCTCGGTTTAGGAATCAAGGTGATGTGTGCCAAAGTTCTATACGCCGGATAAGACCCCCCCCCCCCCCAGCACGAGCGCATTGAAGGCTAAGGACAGCAGGTCCCCTAGCTCAACAGACAGAGTTTTGAAGAATTCTGCTGTAAACCAGTTCGGTCCCGCGGCTTTCAGATGCAGGGCCAGGCGTATAGCCTGACTACTTCTAAGGCCGTAATGGGACCATTTAGGCGGGTCAACTGATCTGCCGTGAGGCTCTGAAGTGATACTGAGGACAAAAAGTGAGCTATGGCGTCAGGATGTGGTCCCTCCGCTGCATAAAGATCAGTGTAATACCATTGGAAGGCAGCCAGAATACCTGGAGTATCAGTCAAAAAAGTTTTCCAGCGGCATTATGCAAGGCTGTAATCTGTTTCGGGTGGTGTGCTGTACAGATTAAACTGGCCATCATTTTTCCCCGCTTTGTCGCCATGCTGAAAAAGTCTGTATTGATAATAGAGTATACTTTTTTTCCCCCTTTGATGAAGCAGTGTGTTTAACGCAGATTGTATAGCCATCAGTTTGACACGGTTAGTGGGTGTTCGTGCCTGTATATGTGTCAGTTTGGCCTTGCGGAACTCCCCAGTCAGAGAAATCAAGTACTTATCCAGCGTTTTCCCGACAGTGCACCAAATAGGAAACTATATCTCCCCAGAGAACCGCCTTCCCCATATACCAAAGGAGGATAGGGTCCTCCTCATTGCTCTTTATTGGATCGCGAATAGTCCAACCATTTCCCACGTAAAAATTCCTGGAAGTTAGTATCTTCCGCTAGATAATATGGGTACCTCCATACGTTAGTCGAGGGAGCTAGATCCTGCCAATGGAGCTCAAACCAGATAGGTGCGTGATCAGATATACAAATTTCCTCTATATTAGCCTCCCCCACCTTTGTAAAGGCATGAGCGCTAAGAAAAAAAGGCCAACCGGGAAAATGACGCATGGACTCGAGACATGAGTAAAGTCAGTCTCTGTGGGATGTAATGTGCGCCAGACATTCACCAGGCGTAAGGAGTTCTCCAAGAGGGCAATGTCTTTACTAGATGGGCGGGAAGTCCCAATCCCCTGCGATGAATCTAAGCTCGGATCCCTAACTGCATTGAAGTCGCCTGCTAGGGGTGTACTTGTTAGGTGCATATACATTACATAAAACCACTGGCGTATGATATAGTTCTGCAATAAGGATTATGTACCTGCCCTGAGGGTCCTTCCATTCCTGCTGAATGGTGATAGGGACCATCTTATGTATTAGGATAGCTACTTCAGCTGATCTTGTATTAGCGGTAGCGTAATGCACGGCCCCAACCCATCCCTGTCACAACTTCTGGTGCTCTGTGTCTGAGAGATGTTTCTCCTGCAGAAAGGCAATGTCTGCTGCCTTCTGCTTCAGGGCTGCAAAGATCTTAACTGGAGAGTGTATGCCTCCTACATTCCAGGACACAATCCTAGTTTTAGGACCATCCACGCTGGGTTCTATGTGCTATTGAGAAATTAACAGATTTTCATGGCGAGGAGGTGCTCTCCCAGTTGGAGCATGCCCCCTGAGTTTGCGGGTCGGACTGGACCAGTGTAAGGCCCCACCATGACAAACAACATACACCAAGCCATTGTGACCCATTCCATTACCCCTCCCTTCCCAGTCCCCCCACCTCCCCCTCCCGTTCTCCCCTACCCTTTGCCCTAGACCCCTTACTTTAAGCTTGCCGTCCTGTGAGCGGCGAGAGGAGCACATTACAACATGATCTGGAACCCCCCCCTCCGGGTATCCGTCCCCTCTACTGTAATAATGCCTGACATCGCAAAACAGGATAGTAGTGTGTCTGCAACTACTCTAGTTACAGACAGTGCCAGCGGCGTACCACACACACTTGCTCAAGAAAGTCTACATCTTATAGGAACGATGCAAACGAAACTCATTAAGGATAACTGTGGCAAGAGAGATAATATCCTCAGGCCAGTCACTGAGCAAAGGAAGGGAGAAAACGAGCAAAAAAAAAAAAAAAGAGTCCTCCCCACATTCTACGCCGTTCTCCCGAAGATATCATGCCAGTCCATTGAATACTCGGCGACTGCATCATAACTTAGTCAGTCTGTGGGATGAAACCAGTCTCTTTCCAGCCATAAATCCGTGCCTCGATGTATGAACGCCACCAACACGAACAGTTAAACATGCTGTCAGTTACTGGCAATGTGGTCCTTGCTAATAAAAGAACTGCAAACATTACAGACCATCGTTGCACTTGTCTCAAGAGCTTGAACTCCGTCCTCTTCAATACTCAAAACCTTGTGGCTTGAGAGCCCAAGCACCACCGGAGGGACCTCAGGTCTCACCAGCAGGGTTGCGGCATACCTCAAGGGGTGCACCAACAGGTTGGGAATGTAGAAATTCCTGAATTGCTCTGCCATCGGTGAACCATCGTGCCCCTGACCCCATCTGGACGAGGACCTTGGCAGGATATATGACAGCTCGCAGCCCCTTCTCAAATAGCTGGGAGCAGTATGGAGTGCGTGCTCGGTGCTGTGCTGACAAAGAGGCTGAGAAATCTTGAAAAAAAAAAAATCAAGATTTTCCTGTTTTCATGCATCAGAGATTCGCCCTGCCAGACTGCCCGCAGTATGGCCATTTTGTGCCTGCAATTTAAGATCTTTGCGATCACCACCCGTGGTCGCGCACTGTCTGCTCTTTTAGGGCCCAGTCGATGTGCCCTCTACACCCGGAGAGGGCCATGCTCCTCCGAGATGCGGTTTATCGGTCAGCCATTGCTCCAAAAAATTAGCCAGGTTATTCTCCTCCAGTTACTCTGACAAACGGTTTTCTAAGTCCTCCAGCTTGGAGGACTTTTTCAACCGCCAGTTTCAGTGCAGCAATTTTGGTCTGAGCCGCGTGGAGGCCATCTTGATTTGTAGAGACCTGTGCTTCCACATCAAGAAATCTTTTTTCTAATCCCACCATACCTGTAGTCAGCTCCATAAATTGGGCAGAGATTTTTTTAAATTCGGGAGTGAGTGCCACGATGATTGCCGCAGTCATTTATTTATTTATTTACCGACATTCGTGAAACACATCATACCGGTTTACAAAGAACTCAGGCGGAAAATACACAAACTCAGGCGGAAAATATACAAAGAACTCAGGCGGAAAATACAATAAAACAATATAACAATTTCATTTCAGCTGGTCTTGCTGATTGCGGCAATCCGGCGTCTGCCACATCTGCGTCTTCCTCTGGCGCGATTCAGGTGCCCGGGCCTTATCTTTTTCCCTTTCTTTTTTCGAGGCTCGCGAGGCCATCAGAGCACCCTGTGTAGACAATGTGCCGCCACTGTTCGTCTGGGTCTTCTTAGCGGGCAAATTTGATGTTCGGGGAGGGGGGGGGGGGTGGTTGGGACTGGATACCCGGAGGTTAGGTCCAGAGAAGGGAGCGCACGTCCTCTCCCCTCAGCGTGTCATGTGATCTCCAGAGCTGCAATCTTTAGATGACCTGATTATTTCTTCTTATGGCATTGAGTTGTGAATATATGCAGATGAGACACAATCATTTTTACTAGTATGCAGCAGTCTACTGTCTGCATTGGCTTTGTTAGGATCTTGCAGACAGGTTTGTAGAAAAATGACTGTCAGAACGGGATGCTGGCCAAACTGAAGCCTTGTGGCTCAGACTCTCTGATCTGCTGAAATCATTACCTACTTCAAATTTTTTGGGGATGACATTCCTTTTTCAGAAGTATGTGATCTTGGAATCCTATTAGGCTCGAATCTGACTTTAAAGCCCCAGATTAATTCTGAACAGAGATGATATTTGATAAACTCAGGCTAGTTAGAAGCCTCAAATACAGAGTAAGTAAAAACGAATTTTGCGCAATTGTACAAGCCCTTGTGCTGCCCACATTATATTATTGTAATTATTATATGCATGCCTCCCCAAAGGCTATTTAAGATCTTGCAGCTACAGAAGAATACTGCAGCCTGGTTTATTACCAGGTGTGCTCTGTGGAATCATATTACCCCTGCTCAGTCTGCTCTTCATTGGCTGCCTGTGACCTTAAGGGTAAATTTTAAGTTGGTCACCCTTAGTGCAAGAACATCTACCATGCCTAGCAAAAGCTCTAGCATCCTATGTACCTATGCATACTTTAAGTTCAACTGAAAAGGTTTTTTAAATATCCTGGTGATGCATAATCTTGATAGATGGGACTACTAATCATCTGCTATTCGTGCAACCCTGTCGCACAGATTTTCCCTTTCAAAATGCAAAATTTTCCAAGTCCAAACAATTCAGAACAAAAATCTGTTTAACAACTAATACTAGTCTACTAAAATGAACCCTGTTGTAAATGAAGAAATTAAAAACAATTTTGAGGAAACATGGAGAAGTTTACTTACGAATCATCCATGAAGTCATAGATCTCTCTCATAGCCACTCCTCCCACATTGACAAAAAAGATAAGTCGCAATAAAACCAGATAGTGTTCTGGTGGCATCCAGAGGACAAATTTTAGGTAAAAAGTGTTCAATTCTGCCAATAAAAACTAGAGATAAAGAAACCATTCAGTAACGTTATTCACTACATTTAAAAACAAATACAGCAAAACAATTTTTTTCTAGTCCAGACCTTGTGCATTAAGGCAAACATTTTTATCTATTGCAGCCAGTCAAATTTTCACAAGATTTCAGGGAGTTTGGGGGGAGGGTGGCATGGGCCTGCTGGCCCCAAATTGTTTTTTAATTTGTCTGTGCTTATCCTGCTATATATATACAGCCACATAAGGTTAAGAGTTATCTAGGAATACATTCCAGATAACTAAGTCTGCTCATGACCATGTCTAGAAGTAACTGAATAAGTTATTCAGCTAACAAATCCAAAACAGATAGTTAGCCGGATAAGCTACCCAGCTATCCCAGCTGCTCCAGAATGTCCCTGAAATGCCCCTAAGTTGTCTGGCTAAATTTTACCTAAATACAAACTTTTGCAGATAAAACATTAAGATTTATCTGGATAACTCAAGTTACCTGGATAAATGCCTTTGAATGTTGACCTCTAAGGCCAATATTCAAATACCCAGAAAATAGATAACTTAATCAGGGATAACTGTAACCAAATAATTTTAAACCTAAACGGACTAACTTTTAAATATCATTAGTTACATGCAACAGATAACTTTAGGCTTAACTAGCTAGATTCAAAAGAATATAGCCAGTTAGGTAGCACTTGCAGCACTCAAAAAAAGAAGCTAATGGGCCTAGCAGCTGAATGACAGCCACCACCTTCCACCCAAGCTATGACAAGCACTGTTTTACCAGCAGAAGTCCCTTTGTAAAATTTGACCACAGTGATTTCAAGTTTGCAGTTAATTTCTCTGTGTATGTAATACCACCCCCTCAAACCCACCCTGAATTGAATGTGCCCATCTACAGTGCTAGATATATATAGTCCTATTCTCCCTATTACAGTGTGCACTCTCTCTCTCCATCCAAAGAGGCAGCTGGTATATATAAACCATGCAATGTGATACCATATCACACTTTGCAAAAATTGCTTATATGATGCAGAAGATAGGGAATTAGCCCAACCACGCCCATTTGTTTTTAATCGCAGGTGCTATTTCTGCTATATTTATAGCATTTTGATGAATTTAGCTGATTGTAAGCCCTTCTGAAGATAGGGAAATACCTATAGTACCTGAATATAATCTGCTTTGAAGTGCCAAAATGCAGAATAAAAAATAAATAAAAATTAAAAAATTAATATTCAGCTGAGCAAGACAGTCAGATAAGGATTTCCATATTGGAATGCCCATCCTGCTCCTTACTAAGCTGGATATCTTTATCTGGCTAAGTGGCAGCAGCTGACCACAGTCAAATATTGACACAGCACCACTGAATACTGATCTCACTGTGTCCAATATCCACAATAAAGTGAGGAGACGGACCAGAAAGAAAACTACCACAATTTTGCAAAGTCTATACCAAAATTCCTACAAAATGAGACTTAAGGACTTAAATATATACTCTATAGCACTGGTTCTCAATCCAGACCTCAGGACACACCTAGCCAGTCAGGTTTTCAGGATATCCACGTTGAATATGCACGAGATAGATTTGCATACAATAAAGGCAGTGCATGCAACTCTCTCCATGCATATTCATTGTGGATATCCTGAAAGGCTAGGTGCATCCTGAGAACTGGATTAAGAACCCTTGCTCTAGAGAAGAGAGACAGGGAAGACATAACAGACATTCAAATACCTCAGTTATAAATCAAGTTTGTAGAAGGCAAAACTTTTTCAGAAGGAAGAGTGCTCTAGACCAAGGCTTTCCAAACCTGTACTGTGGATCCCACAACCAGCTAAGGCTTTTAGGCTATCCACAATAGCCTCCTGTGTAGGCAAGTTTCTCTCGTGCTCATTCACTGTGGATGCCTTGAAAATCTGACTGTGGTATCCCCAGGAATGGCTTGGGAAGCCCTCCTCTAGAAAATGTCATTGTAGTAAGAACACCAAGGAGGTAAATTCAGGAGCAACATCAGGAAATATTTCTTCACAGAAAAAGAATGGTGGATATAAGAAATGACCTCCCAGTGGAGGTGGCAGAGACCAAAATGATAATGGAATTCAAGAAAGCATGGGATAAGCACAGGGGATTCTCCTAGATACACAGAAGTGATGGGAAAGCAAGAAATCAACTGTGGTCTTGGCATTACATCAGGAATTAAAGTGGGCAGACTTATCTGCACTGTATTCATGTTTCTATGAAAATAGTGGTTTCTTGTACCTTATCTAAGTCTTTAAGGTTTTTCAATGTCTTTATCAAAACTGCCTTCTCTCAATTATTTATTTAATCTTCTCTGCAGGGTATCTATATTTAAGTCTCATAAGATAATCTCTTAAAGTTGGAAATAAACAAGTGAGCTAATTAATTTGTATATTTGTCTCATAATTTCATGTTTTACTTTATAAACATTGCTATGAAATTTTTGCCCCAAATTTGTTTTATTTTTACAAAATGATTCCAATGCTCATTTTATAAAAGCAATCATGCCTTGAGGTATTCATGCATAAAACATAAATGGACATTCAGCCAAGTTATTAAATATATGTACACCATCTTCTACTTTATGACATGCATTGATTCTGAATTAAAAAAAAATAATTCCAAAAAGTTTGAACACTAATTAAAAAAAAAAAAAACTTTACACTTGAAATGACTGTTTTTCATTGGGTGCTCAACCCCTTCATTGAAATGTTAACAACATATCCAACTGTTGCTGAATATTAACAAAAAAAATGTCCTTACTACAAAAATGATGCCACAGACAGCTAGCCATCTATGAAGGCTGGATGCAGGTTTCCATTCAAATTTAACCCAGCTATAGGGTGTGAACTGAAAGGCAATTCTCTTCATCTTACCTCTGCAAACAGAAAAGGTAGCAGTGTTAGTTGTTCTCGCAACTGCTCATATCATGCACATGTTAAAGTTATCCAGAACAGGAATTTAAGAGGGCAATTTTAATAAGTTATTTATATGGGTAAAAGGGCTATCTGACAATTGCCCACCTTTAAACTTGCTAAGAGTATGTAAGGGGGTTCCACAATGTCTACGTTGTTAACCAAATTAGGAGGCATCGTTCATGGTGGCGTATTTATGTTGGGGTAGGAAACGTAAGCGCATAGATTGCATTTTCGAATCTTAAGCTTCATTTTTTTCATGATAAAATATCCAGAGAAAAAGCCAGTACAAATACCTGCAGATATCTCTGGGGCAATTTTCAAAGTGAAAGAATGGCGGGTAACAAACACCCCACAACTGCAGCAATGAGGGCAGTTTGAAAACTGTCCCCTTAATGTGCAACTTTTACATAACAGATGAGATCAACCCGCCAGATCTCATTTTACAGCACTATCCCATTAGCAAAAATATATCTATCCATCCCAATTTCTACAAGGACTCAATAGCTCTCCTTAGATGTTGCTCCCTATCTTTCTCAGCAGTAGTATAGCCTTAAGAAGAGCTCTTTACAAAAGGTGTCAATCATCATTCAGTAATAATTTGACGTTCATTGTTTTCATCAAAACAGGATATCAACATGTTAAGAACGTAAGAAATTGCCTTTCTGGGTCAGACCAAGGGTCCATCAAGCCCAGCATCCTGTTTCCAACAGTGGCCAATCTAGGCCACAAGTACCTGGCCAGTACCCAAACACTAAGTAGATCCCATGCTAGTGATGCCAGTAATAGCAGAGGCCATTCCCTAAGTCAACTTGATTAATAAGTTAATGGACTTCTTCTCCAAGAACGTATCCAAATCTTTTTTAAACCCAGCTCCACTAACTGGCAACAAATTCCAGAGCTCAATTGTGCGTTAAATGAAAAATAATTTTCTATTAGTTTTAAATGTGCTAATTGCTAACTTCATGGAGTGCCCCTAGTCCTATTGTCCAAAAGAGTAAATAACTGATTCACATTTACCTGTTCTAGATCTCTCATGAATTTATAGAGGTTTATCATATCCCCCCCACAGTTGTCTCTTCTCCAAGCTGAACAGCCCTAACCTCTTTAGCCTTTCCTCACAGAGGAGCCATTCTATCCCCTTATTTTGATTGCCCTTCTCTGTACCTTCTCCAGTGCAAATATATCTTTTTTTGAGATGCAGTGACAAGAATTGTACACAGTATAAGGTGCAGTCTCACCATGGAGCAATACAGAGGCTTTATGACATTTTCCATTTTATTCAAAATTCCCTTACTAATAATACCTAATATTCTGTTTGCTTTTCTGACCTCTACAGCACACTGAGGTGACAATTTCAATTTATTATCCACTATGATGCCTAGGTCTTTTTCCTGGGTGGTGGCTCCTAATATGAAACCTTACATGTAACTAAAGCATGGGTTATTGTTCCCTATGTGCATCACCTTGCATTTGTCCACATTAAATTTCATCTGCCATTTGGATGCCCAATCTTCCAGTCTTGCAAGGTCCTCCTGCAATTTATCACAATCCGCTTGTGATTTAACTACTCTGAATAATTTTCTATCATCTGCAGATTTGATTACCTCACTCGTCATATTCTTTTCCAGATCATTTATAAATATATTGAAAAGCATGGGTCCAAGTACAGATCCCTGAGGCATTCCACTGTTTACCCTTTTTCCACTGAGAAAATTGACCATTTAATCCGGTTTCCTATCTTTTAACCAGCTTGTAATCTACAAAAGGACATTGCCTCCTATGCCATGACTTTTTAGTTTTCTTAGAAGCCTCTTATGAGGGACTTTGTCAAACGCCTTGTGAAAATCCAAATACACTACATCTACCATTTCACATTTATCCACATGTTTATTAACCCCTCCAAAAAAAGAAATGAAGATTTGAGAGGCAAGACTTGCCTTGGGTAAAGCCATGCTGACTAATTTCCATTATACCATGTCTTTCTATATGTTCTGTGATTCTGATCTTTAGAATAGTTTCCACTATTTTTCCTGGCACTGAAGTCAGGCTCACTGGGCTATAGTTTCCTGGATCGCCCCTGGAGCCCTTTTTAAAATATTGGGGTTACATTGGCCACCCTCCTGTCTTCAGGTACAATGGATGATTTTAATGGTAGGTTACAAATTTTAACTAATAGATCTAAAATTTCATTTCTGAGTTCCTTTAAAACCCTGGGGTGCACACCATGCAATCCAGTTGATTTGCTACTCTTTAGTTTGTCAATCTGGTCTACTGCATCTTTCAGGTTCACAGTGATTTGGTTCAGTTCATCTGACTCATCACCCTTGAAAACCATCTCTGGAACCGGTATCTCCCCAACATCCTCAATAGTAAACACAGAAATGACTAATTTATTTAGTTTTTCTGCAATGGCCTTATGTTCTCTAAGCGCCCCTTTTACCCCTCAGATGAAATGGCCCAAATGACTCCCTCGCACGTTTCCTGCTTCGGATATATTAAAGTTTTTATTATGAATTTTTGCCTCTACGGCCAATTTCATTTCAAATTCCCTCTTAGCCTGTCTTATCAATGTTTTAGATTTAACTTGACAATGCTTATGCTTTTTTTCTAATTTCTTCAGATGGATCCTTCTTCCAATTTTTGAAGGATTTTAAATTGCCTTTCCCCTCACCTTTTAACCATGCCGGTAATCGCTTTGCCTTCCTTTAACCTTTAATGCACGGAATACATCTGGACTGCGCTTCTAAGATTGTATTTCTAAACAATGTCCACACCTGTTGTACACTTAACCTTTGCAGCTGCACTTTTCAGTTTTTTTCTAATTTTTCTCATTTTATCAAAGTTTCCCTTTTGAAAATTTAGTGTTAGAGCTGTAGATTTCCCCCCTTCCAGTCATTAGTTCAAACTTGATCATGATATGATCATTATTGCAAAGTGGCCCCACCATCATTATCTCTCTCACCAAATCCTGCTTTCCACTAAGAATTAGATCTAAAATAGCTCCCTCTCTCTTTGGTTCCTGAACCAATAGCTCCACGAAGCAGTCGTTTATTCCATCCAGGAACTTTACATCTCTAGCATGACCTGATGTTACATTTACCCAGTCAATATTGGAGTAACTGAAATCTCAATCAAAAAATGGGAACACAGGAATCAAATATTAATCAGTCCAGAAGTGCCCCAGGACACTTCTGGACTGTGGCAAAAATATTTTTATGAAAAATCTACAAAAGAAAAAAAATCCAAAAAAATATATAGAATAAAGTAGTATTGAAGGTGAATGATCGAGAAGACCGGTTGGTTTCGATAGAAATACGACAGGCTTGCTGATACCTTCATTAAGGCTGATTAATATTTGATTCCTGTGTTCCCATTTTTTGATTGAGATATACACTTGCTTGGGTAACCTTGTTGACTGTACTGATTACTGTTGTGATAACTGAAATCTCCCATTATTATTGCACTGCCAAATTGGTTAGCTTCCATGATTTCTCATAGCATTTCATCATCTGTCTGATCATTTTGGCCAGGTGGATGGTAGCATATTCCTATCAATATACTCTTACCAGACTACTCTTACCCAACACACATTGAATTTCTACCCATATAGATTCTACTGAGTATTTATTATTATATTAATATATAATTATAATATACTATTATAATCATGTGACAAATGTAAAGCCTGTTGCTAAGTTCTGTTCCCTGTAAACCGATGAGATGTTCCCAACGTTCGTCGGTATATAAAAAAATATTAAATAAATAAATAAATAAATTTAGTCTCTTGAATGATCTTTATCCTGTTGGGCTCTGCGCCCTCCCGGACATAAAGTGCTACACCCCCATCAAATTGATCCTCCCTATCATTGCGATACAATTTGTATCCTGATATAGCACTATCCCATTGGTTATCTTCCTTCCACCAAGTCTCTGATTTGCAAATTATGTCTCTCATCATTCACTGCTATATGTTTTATAATTTGATACTTCAGAAACATGTAAGTAGCCACTTTTGGAACAGAACATCTGCCTACCAATTTTGATGCCTGAGCTGGCCAAAAAAAAGAAAGAAAGAAATAAACCTCCGTTTAAAAAAATGATATTGAATAAGACATCTAACATGACTTCCTTTTTCCATATATCTGGGGTTTTTTTCCCTCTACCATTGTGTGATCTGCTGTACTACATTTCTAGCCTAGTCCTCAGTTACAATGTTTGCTTAAAAAATTAGAACTCTACTATTAAAAAAAAAATGTTCTAGATTGAAGCCTAAAGTTCACAGGTTTCTGGTAGCAATCTCTCAAATCTTATTTTTATGCTACCCATCATAAGTAATTGACTCTTCTAGTTTAGAAAATATTTTCTCCTCTGGGCAGACTAGACTGACTATTGTCTTTGATTATCCATTAAACAGGATGTGTTCACTCACTCCTCTACTGCAAACTGTCTAAACAGTCAGGGGTTACATGTTGGCAAACCTGACTAGTAAAACAAAAACAGTCATTAACTCCTCTCATTAGATACTCCCATTTCCACAGAAACTGTGTATTCCAAACTGTTTACAGCTTCAAGACACGGGAGCTGCCTTCCTTTCACTAGAGTCAATGATTTCATGCTTCATTCACCTGACAAGATTATGCTGGATTATTAAAAACATAAAAATCTGTAGCATGTTAAGCTTTTGGCTGTAAAATATTTAGAAAAACAAATGTACCTATAGGTAGGAATATTCCAAAGGCCTTGCCATTTGTAGGGTTTCATGGAAAGCCACTCCAAAGTCTTCATTCCACAGTAAATTCCAAAGCCATTGCACACCAGTACATCCATTATCCACTGAAAGATAGATCAGAACTTTGTCTACAAAAAACAAGCATATCTGCTTTAAGCTTAGAAGATTGCTGATGGGTAGAGAAGGAACACGGCAGCACTTTGCTACAAATGTATGTGCTGCTAGAATGCATCTACCCAATTTTTTGGAGAACTGCAATTACACAGTAAACAGATCAGCATAGATTTCAGCAAGTTCACATGAAAATTGAAAACATGGATACTATTGGTTTCAGCGAGCATTTAAACTAAACTGCTCATTTCCTAAGAGGCAGACAAGTGATATCTCCTACTCCTCCCCCCTGCCTAGTCCTATTACTAGTACACAAATAAGATCTGAACTTTAAAAAAATGCTTAATACATAGTCTTTTTGGGCAATGACAATTCTAAAAGGGCATATGGCAATAATTCTACATGTTGGCACCAAAGTGAAACTGGAAATAATTCTACATGCCCGTGTATCTTAATTCTCCAACTCCACAAATCCAAATTTTCAAAGCCACTATAATTTTTCTGTCATTATGAGCAGAGATTGTTTCTGGGATTTTAAGTACCCTTCTTATGGGGCCAGCCCAGTCATATGGAAGGTTTTCAGTTCAAATCCTAAATCGTGTCTTTTGCTCTCCAGGTCAGCTGGGCAGGCATCATTCACAGGAAAGTAGGTGTGGAAGGGGAGGGATTCCTGGTCATCACTCAAAGTGACACCTAGAGGTCTATATCCAGACATAGTTTGGATAGCAAAATTAACTGGATAGGTTTTTCAACAGTGCAGCCAAACTATTAAATATAGCTGGCTATCTTAGTTTGCCGGCTAATTTTAGGACACCTCTGACATGACCAGACTTAGCCAGCTAAGTCATCTGGCTAACTCTGAATACTGGAGATAGCCGGTTAACTTAGCCATCTAACTCAGCACCTCCCAGTTATGCCCCTGGATCTCCCCTAACTTATTCAGTGAATTCTAGCCTCCTAACATTAGCTGCCCAGAATTTAGCCAGATAAAGGAAGAATATAGTTGGGTAAGTCATTTAGACTGATAACTATTATGTTATCCGTCTAAATGGCTTTTGAATATGGACCTCCTAGAGACTAGATTCAGGGCCTATGGTTGTAAGGTCTCAGAAGGAGCCCTGGTACACATAGTCAAGGACCATCATTGCAATGATTTCCTTAAGTATACTGGATGGGCAAGGGGGGGAATCCATGGGTGCTTGTGACTGAAGACTCATAGTGCCAGATCTTAGCTGTGATTCCAACTGAGCTGAAGTTCAAAAGGAGAAGGAGGAAACTGCCAGGTTAAAACAAAAAGTTACAATTCCTATAACATGAGAACATGCACACCAAAAAATCTTATTTTTAATTTTTTTTTTTTAAGATGTTCCAGTAACATAGTATAAGAAAGAACTCCTAATGGGTACATGTCCGATCATATGTCTGTGACCCTGTATCACAGAAGACACTTAACAGGTGTAGGCTTGTGGTTTTCAGGATTTAGCCACTTTGATGTCCTGGTTCCACATCCTGAGTTTGAGGCATGCTTCTGCTGTCAATTCAGTATTTTGAAGTTCTGATAAGCAGCACCAGAACAGAGAGCTGCTGTTCGCTAGAGATGGAAAGAAATTCAGTGTGAAGACAAAGATGGTGAGAAATTGATGGAGACAGAAGTTGAAGGAAGGAAGGAACATGATGGGACATAGACCACTGCTGGAGGTGACAGCCAGCCCGTCAATGATATGAACATGTGTGCTTACACAGTGTCTGGAGGACAAGACTGCCACTCTCACACGTGTACTAGCAAAAAGCTTAAGTTGCTTTTTGCTAGTAAAGAAGCTACATGACAAGTTTTGTTTGAATAAGTATATTGAATGATCTTAGAAACTAAACATCAAATTTCCAGTCAGAACTTTTCCCCCTTTCTCCCCCAAATAACCCCCCAAAAGCAGCTTAATACAGAGTACGTCATTTTGAAAGAAGACACCAATGATTACAGAAATTGACAGTGACTGCTGAGTTTGGCATTACATGTAAAAGGTGGGCTGAACGGTTATATTACATCATAGAACACATACACAGAAACAGTTTACTAAATATGATAAAAATTGGTAGGCAGCAGAGTTGCTTACCTGTAACAGGTGTTCTCCTAGGACAGCAGGATGTTAGTCCTCACACAGGGTGACATCATCAGATGGCACCTGGCATGGAAAACTTTTGTCAAAGTTTCTAGAAACTGACTGACACACTGAGCATGCCTAGCATGCTACCATTCAAACACCCACACGAGGTCCCTCTTCACTCTTATAATAAAGAACTCGCTAAAAATAAAATAAACTTAAAGAAAACCAACTCCATGGGAAGCAGGCAGGTTTCGTGAGGACCAACATCCTGCTGTCCTAGGAGAACACCTATTACAAGTAAGCAACTCTGCTTTCTCCTAGGACATGGGTGAATACGTAGCTACAGGCTGATAGCCAGCACTTAACAGGTGCCAATATCATCTATCTTTGTCCAAAAAGTAATGAGAGGTGAAGGTGTCGAGGGAACACCAGGTTGCTGCCCTGCAGATCTCAAGTATGGGTACTGCACGCATATGAGCCAGCGAAGCTGACATGGCTCCTACAGATTAAGCCTTGACATGGCTCTTAAGTTGCAGTCCTGCTTGTGTGTAGCAGAATGAAATACAGTCTGCTAGCCAGTTGGATAGAGTCTGTTTGGACACTGCGACTCCCAAACTCTTCTTGTCAAAGGAGACAAAACGTTGTATGCACTGGTGGTGAGTCACCATCCGGTCCAGGTAAAAAGCCAGGACCCTTTTACAATCTAGAGTGTGCAGCACACACTCAGCTCGGTGAGAGAGTGGGCCTTGGAAAAAAAGGTGGGCAGAATAATAGATTGAACTAGAACTCCATGACCACCTTTGGTAGCAACTTTGGATGCGTACGCAAAACCATCTTATGAAATAATTCTGTATTATGTGGGTATGATACCAAAGTCTGAAGTTCACTGACCCTGCGTGCTGAGGTGATCGCCACTAGAAAGATGACCTTCCAGGATAGGTACTTCAGGTTGCAAGATCTTATGGGCTCAAACGGTGCTCTCATGAGATGGGTCAACACCATGTTGAGGTCCCAGGATACTGCTGGGGGCCATATCGGGGGCTTGAGCTTAAGTAAACCTCACGTGACAAGTCCCACAAGAGGATGGGTTGAGAAGGACGAGCCATCCACCCCCTGATATGCCCCAATGGCACTAAGGTGAACTCTCATAGAGGTGGTTTTTAAGCCAGCCTCGGACAGGTGCAATAGGCAATCCAGAAGCCTCAGAGTGGAGCAGAAGAACAGGTCCAAGCTGTTTCCCTCCCACCAAACAGAGAAACTCTTCCACTTGAGATTGTAAGATTTCCTAGTTGAAGGCTTCTTGGACGCCACCAGGATTCGAGACATGCTGTCCCGAAAGGCCTAGGGTCACCCAGTCAACATCCACATCGTGAGGGACAAGGCCTGGAGGTTGGGGTGGCGTAGCCTGCCCTCATCCTGCATGATCAGGTATGGAGCAGTCCCCAGCCGGATTGGAGGCCATGAGGATAGAGACTGCAGAAGTGGGAACCAGCTCTGTCGTGGCCAGTAAGGCATGATCAGGACCATGGTGCCTTGGTCCCGTTGAAGTTTCAGGAGAGTCTGAGACTAGTGGGAACAGAGTATATACATTGGGCCGGTGCCCCAATGATGCCTGAAGGCATCTGAAACCGGCCCACCGTCCATCCTGACCAGGGAGCAGAAATTGACCCACTTTTCTGGGGTTCCCCAAAGATGAAAGATCCAATTCATGTTGTCATGAGGGCGGAAGGTCCGACAACGCATCCACCATCACATTTTCTGCTCCTGGTAGGCATGCAGCTTAGAGGAGAATGCCCTATGAGACAGCCCAGGACCAAATCTGTACCACCTCTTGGCAGAGGAGGAATGAACCTTTTCTTCCCTGCTTGTTCAGGTACCACAATACCACTTGATTGTTTGAATCAAAACTAACTTGTTGGCCAAGTGATCCCAAAATGTCCATAGGGCATACTGGATCACCCAGAGCTACAGGAAATTTATCTGGAGAAGCTGTCCTGCAAGGACAATTGGTCTTGGGGTGCTGAGGTCTGCAGCATGGGCTCCCCAACCTGTGTGAGAAGCATCTGTGGTGAGAAGAACCTGAAGCGGAGAGACCTGGAAAGGCATCCCAATCTCTAGGTTGGATAGGGTCTCCCATCACACGAGGGATTGTCGAAGTAGTATGGTGACTAAGATGCAAGCTTGAAGGTCCTGGGTGGCCTGGCACCACTGACAGTGCAACGTCCACTGCGCTCTGCACATGTACAGTCGAGCAAAAGGTGTGACATGCAGTCACTGTATGTCCCAAGAGACAAATCTGGTGCTCAGAGATGTGATGGCTGCGAGAGATCAATCCTGCTAGGGTCATGAGGTTTCTGCACTCTGTCCCAGGACAAAAAGGCCTTTGTCTGGACCATATTGAACCTGGTCCTGATAAAGTCCAACTGGCGTGATTGAAGAAGCTGGGATTTCAGGTAGTTTATTACAAATCCCAGGCCCTCCAGGATCCAAATGGTGGAGTGGAGAGAATGCAACACTCCCTGCCTGGAATCACTCTTAATGAGTTAATTGTCCAGGTAGGGGAAGACATGTTACCGGTGTCTCCTGAGTTAAGCCCCCACTACCGTCAGGCGTTTCGTGAAAATGCGGGGTACAGATGCGAGACCGAAAGGCAGCACCCAATACTGATTATTTCCTGGTAGAGGAACACCGAGGTATTTTCAAGCTTACCCATCCTTGAGATCAAGGGAGCAAAGCTAGTCCCCAATCCTGAGGAGAGGGATTAGAGCCCCCAACGAGACCATTTTGAATTTTTCTCTTACAAGAAAATGATTCAATGCCCTTAGATCTAGGATAGGGCAAAGGCCTCTGGTTTTCTTGGGAATCAGGAAATATCTGGAGTAGAATCAGTCGCCCTGCTGATATGGCAGAACAGGTTTGAACAGTTGAGCCATTAAGAGGACAGAGAGCTCTATCTAAAGTATTTGCTGGTCCATTGCAAATCTCTGTAGGGGACATGGGGGAAGATTGCAGAACGGTCCATTGGAAGTTCAATCTGTACCCCCGCCAAATGATGAATAGGACGCATTGGTCCGAGGTGACTGAGAGCCATCGGTCGGCAAAGAGTTGTAGGTGGCCCCCCACTGGAGAGTCGTTCCCCTGGGGTTCCCCGGGATTGCTGGCTTAAACTCCCTTGCTGCCAGTTAAAACCCTGTGGTGGGGCGGGGTGTGGTCAAGGGACACGAGGCTGTCTTGCTCTTGGCCTAGCAGGCGCCCGCTGGTGTCTCGCTCTACAAGCCGGCGGATAATACTTCTGCGGCCTATAAAAAGGGTGTCAAAAAAAATAAAAATAAAAGGTGTCTTGAGGTTCACCTGGATTTCTTTTTGTCAGAGGACTGAGGGTCTGAAGTGCTGATTGATAACTGCTGAAGGGTCTCAAGGTAATCCTTCAGCTGCGCTACCGCTTCTTTGATCCCATCTCCGAAGAGATTCTCACCAGTACAGGGCAGGTCTGCCAGACAGTCCTGTACTTTGGGTTGGAGGTCCAAAGCCCAAAGCCAGGCCGTGCAACAAGCCCCAATGTCAAATGGTGCCACTCTCACTGCTGTTTTAAACCCACTGTAAGCCAATAGGACTTTGTGTTTGTCACATTCCAGGCCTTGTTCAATCACCTTCAGGAAATCCTCCTGAAACTGCTGCAGGTGGTGCTCAACCAGATCTTGGACTTGCTTCCAGGGATTTCTGGAGTATTGGCTCATATAGAACAAGCGATTCAGGTCACCAACAAGAAACCCTGGAAGACCCTCCTTCCCAGAACATCAAGGGCCCTGTGCTCACAACCTGGAGGAGCTGAAGCATGAGTGTGCAACCTCTTTGCTTTCTTTAAGGTGGATTCCACCACTACCGACTGGTGTGGAAGTGGACAGTGTTTAAATCCTGTGGTGGATTGGACCAGATAGATAGCATCAGTCTTCCTGTTCACTGATGGAATGGAAATGGGGTGCTCCCAAAGGTGGACTGGTAAAGCAACCACCTCTTTTGGAGCATCCACAAATTATAGGACTTCTAGCATCTTGTGCCTGGAGTGCTGCTCAGTTAGGAGCTGAAAAGGCACATATTCTGCCATTGCCCTCATGAAACTGGCAAAAGTTAAATCTTCCAGTGGGGACTTACTTTTTCTCAGGAGGAGATGATTTGGAATGAAGTCCTCAGAGTCCTCCATCGAGGACAGGGACACCTCACCCTTCCAAGGATCATAGGGGGGCATCCTCCTCACTCTGTGTGCCCGGGGACACCTGAGGCAAAGCTCCCAGTGAGGTTTATGCCAAGACCCAGACTGTCTCAGCAGCACCAATGGAACCGGTGTGTGCCCCAAAGGCACTGAAGGCCCTGTGGGCACTGGGAGTACAAAGGGAATTGGTAGCTCTGACGGCATTGATCCCGAAGGCCCAGGAGGGTTAGCACCGGTCGGGGTACATTGCACAGTAATGGTGCCATCGACCCAGACGGTCCATCCTCACACAAGTCACTCACCGGGATAGCCACCGGTGGAGCCCGCATCCATTCTCCCTTCGTTATCGAGAGGACTCTGGATAGGCTGCATCGGCAAGACACCAAGAAGCAGGTCCAGCCACTCCAAAGGTGCAAGCACCGATTGAGTCTGCTTCAGTGGCGGCAGCGATCCTGGTGGAACCGGTGGCTTGATACTCTGCAGGGCCCTGCTGACCGCCGGCCGCACACATCTTTCCAACTCCTCCTCGAATGCTGATGAGACAGGACAGCTTGAGGAGGCGGCAGTGAAATTAGATCGGTCACGGAACCGTGAGGCAGGATCTGTGCCCTCCACTGGCCTTGGTAGGGATAGCTATGTTCCTTCGGGTTACACAGAAGGCAAGGATTCCTCGGTCTGGGACTATTTCGGGGGATGTCTGTGGCTGCTTGGTGCTGCCAAGACTGTCTGGGTCTTGGCGTAAACCTCACTGGGGGCTCTGCCTCCTGTGTCCCCGGGCACACAGAGTGAGGAGGATGTCCCCCTATGATCCTTGGGAGGGCGAGGTGTCCCCATCCCCATGATGGTGCCCTCCTGTGGTCAGACACATGCAACAATGAGGATCTATGGCAATGTTTTCTCAATTTCCCCTGATGATCAGCACAGTTTTTACCCAAAGCTGAGGGAGATGGCGAGGACCTAGACCTGGAACGAGAAGAAAGACATTGGACGGTCCCTGGCACCTAGTTCTAAACTGGCAATCTGTAGCGAAGGAGACAACAAAGGGGTCAGGGTTGCAGTGATCTCCTTTACCCTTTGGTGTCAAAGTCCCCAATGCCGAAGTCAAGGGTCCTGACATTTTGGCGCCAAACAATTTCTCCATTTTATCAAGGTGCACATGACAGTTTTTGGGGGTCATCTGGGCACAAAAATAGCCACAAACATCATGCAATGCCCCAGGCACAAGACACAGACCTCATGAGGATCTGTGATGGACATAGTCCAAGGGCACTGGGGGCAATGGCAGAAGCCAGAAGACGCCATGGGAAAACACACAGAGTGCAGTTGGTGCCCGGCAGCCACCGGGAGGTGGCACCATCGGTAAACGATCGCGAACGAGAAAAAAAACTTACCACGGTACCCGAAAATAACCCCGAAAGTGCAGAGGGACCCGACGGAATTCGGGCAGAACAGTTTTCCACACAAAAAAAAAAAAAAAAAAAAAAAAAAGAGTGCAAGCTCCACAGTCGTGAGGCTTTAGAGTTGTGGAAAAAGAGACTGAAGAGGGACCCTGCATGGATGCTGGCATGCTGGGCATGCTCAGTGTGTCTATCAAAGTTTCTAGAAACTTTGACAAAAGTTTTCCGTGCCGGGCTCCATCTGATGATGTCACCCATGTGTGAAGACTACCACTCTGCTTGTCCTAGGAGAAAATTGATATTGTCTTTGCTGATTATACAAAGTGAATATTAGTAATAAGCATTATATAGATTAATAAATGCAATTAGTGCAATAACAGATAGAAAAAGAAAAAAAAAGTCTATACAAGAAATACTTTCCTCATAGGCCTTCCTTTCTATGAGATATAGCCAACTGTAGCTCATTAAGCTATGGCCAATTAAAGAAACTGCTACTGCCTGTCTCCCAAAAGGTTCAACACAGGCCTTCACCAGCCTTCTCTCTTAGAAAAACAAATGTAGAAAGAACAGAGTATCCTGGCTTATCTTCAGCTCATTAGTACCAAGCAGCATGCTAGAGTTTCAGGCCTCAATAATCCTTATGCTAACCTATGTGCAATGTACATATATTGATCCACATTTATTAATTATTAGGGATTGTTTTAATTCACTATCAACCCCACCTTTGCAACAATAATCTTCTGGGAATCTAATTACTAGCTACCTAAAATAATCTTAATACATTATTAAAAAAAAAAAAAAAAAGCAGGGCATATTATTTGGAACAATAATGAATCACCCTCACACTGTACAAAGCTCAAATCAGACATCCAAGAATTGTAGTCTATATTGAATCTCAGCTTGCAAAGTCTTTAAAATAAGAATTCCAAATATCTTGAAAAGCTATTTTAGACTTGGATATGTTCAGGGAAGCCGTCCTATACTTCATATACACCATGTCTAACATTTTAACTCTCCACAATGCAACATGAGGTGGCATGCTATTCAACTATTTAATAAGAATACAATGCTTGGCAATTATATATGATTTGACCAGTAGCATTTTATGATATTTTCTAATTAAGGTATTCACTGTTAAATGCCATATTATATCAAATTCACTAGTCATTTGTACTTCTTTCTTAGTCATACACATCAATTCCCATATTACTTCGCTAAATGACTATGTCTAATGATATATTGTAACCGAACCTTTGATGGCACCTGTTAGAATGTACTATAGTACACTTTTACCTACATTAAATATGTGCCTACATGTAAACCGTTGCGAAGGTATTTAACTTAGCAACGGTACAGAAAAGTTTTAAAAAAATAAATAAATTACATTATGCCAAAAAGTTACAATCAAAGAGCATTCTTACAATGTATTAATATAGTGTCATGTTTCTGACACTTAGTTACTGGACTCTGCCCTCCCAATTTTGAAAGCTTGCAGTGGGGAAAAAATTATTCTATGCCAAATTCATAGCTGTAGTTCCCATAAAATTACTCTCTCTGCAGACTAGTTCACTAATATAACACTGGAATATAAATTTTCCTCATCTAATGAAGGGCCTAGGTCTTTTCGCCATAGATCTGCTATCACTTTAAGCAGGGAATATGATTTATAGGTATGCAGGAATTTATATAGTCCTAATAAAAATCACTTATTTTTTGTATAAATCTGTACCAATTCTCTAAAAGTTGATGATGTAATATTCTCCTCATGGTTTAAGACTGTCTAAATATAATCTATAGTTTGAAAATAAATTATTAAAACCAAAAAATCTCTATGCAATGTGCAAATGTATGAGTTTGGGTAGTCAGTTATAAGTTTGACATATTACCAGGTGGAAAAGCATGGATGGCCCAGAAGTGGTAAAAACAGATACAGAAGTTGGGATTCCCACTGTTTTCCTTACAAAATTCCAGACTTCCCTCATAGACCTCACCAACATTGAGAAAAGAAGCCTCTCTGGGAGAATGTCCCACGGCGCATGCTAAACACATTTCACACAGAGAAGAGGACATCAAATCTAAAATCAGCATAATTGCTTTTATCCAATAACCAGCCACCTTAAAATTAGAAAAGCTCATTCTCCTTTCTTCTTTAGGCAACATTAAATTCTTCAAAGATATCCGAGCTCTCTTACCTATTCATCAGAATTTACTATATATACTATAGTTCTAAGATCTTTCTATAGTAGAGTCAGTGGAGCCTTTTGTAATACAAACAATTTGGGAGCTAGATTCATTTTTACCAATACAATTCTGCCCGTATTGATAAAAGAAGTCATCCATCTCAGTGTTTTATAATGAAACTTCCTGATAATAGGATAAACATTGTTATAACTTTGGTTCTTATGAATGCACAGACCCAAACATTTAATGGTATCTCTTGCCCACTTTAAAGTGAAATCCAGCCATCTCAGTTGCAGATTACCTACTACACGTGTGGCCAACTCCAGCCTTCAAGAGCCACAAACAGGCCTGGTTTTCAAGATATCCATAATGAATATGCATGAGATAGATTTGCAAACAGTGGAGGTAGTACATACAAATCTCTCTCATGCATATTCATTGTGGATATTCTGAAAACCAGACTGCGTGGCTCTTGAGGACCACAGCTGGCCACCCCTGACCTAATATATCTAATGCTTCAGATTTGTCAAGATTTAATTTAAAACCTGAAAAGTCACCATACGTGGCAAACACCCCAAATACCACCAGAAGTGACAGGCAGGAAGTGGACAAAAGCATTAATGTCATTTGCAAACAGAAACATTTTCAAATTCCTACTTCCCACTAAAATAATTGTAACCACACCCCGCCCTACCAGTTTCCTCCAATTTATGTATTTATGGTTCCATGGTCAAAACAAACAAGAGATGGGATAGGGGGCATCCCTGTCAAGTATCCCTTTGAAGGAGTCAAGGGTAGCCCATATCCATGGAGACCAACGACAATAACTGACCAGCCAGGTCTTGTTCAAGATCCCAGTTGGGCAAAAGATGGAAGCAAGAGTACTCCCCTGGCTCCCATACCTGTTGTACTGGGGCGTAATTATACAGATTTCGGGACTCTATGCAGCCTGTTTTCAACTGGTCTGGCTAGTTCAGACAATGATGAGATTTCCCAGAGGTCTTCCCATTAAGAGATGCAGACCTATACATTAAAGATTCTAAAATACCTGAACCCCATAGACAACATCAGCAAGAGAAACATAACTATTACCAACACTTACAAGTTGCTGTGGGTGGTGGCTCTGAGTCATAGAAGGTCCTCAAACCATTCAGGATCCCATAATTGTTTCGCCAGAGTAGGAGGGAGAGATAGTAACTTTAGATGGGCCCAAAGAGAAGAGGAGTCCCTTAAATTTGCTCAAAAATTTATACAAATGGTAGATGGAGATTTAGTCCTTGAGGCTGACGGTAGTAACCTAACTTCCTCTTCTTCATAGTGAAGAAGTATACTGAGCAGCAAAAGGGAATCTAGAGGGCAAAACTTCTGAGCAACTCTTGGTACACTGCCTTATTGCCAACAAATGCTGCAACTAGCCCTGCTATGATGCCACATCAAACAAATGATGGCAGGTGGCTATGATGTGGCATCATAGCCACCTGCTATGATGCCACATCAAACACAAAAAAAGATCCTGGCCCCATTCTATTGTACCAGCAAGTCCAGATTATTGTCAGTCCTGTGCTACGTGTCAGTTAATTAAACCTGCTGGGTTTCGAGAAGTTCCACTGGTACAAATGCCCATTATAGAAACTCCCTTTGAAACATAAGAAATTGCCATGCTGGGTCAGACCAAGGGTCCATCAAGCCCAGCATCCTTTTCCAACAGAGGCCAAACTAGGCCACAAGAACCTAGAAATTACCCAAACACTAAGAAGATCCCATGCTACTGATGCAATTAATAGCAGTGGCTATTCCCTAAGTAAACTTGATAAATAGAACTTATCCAAACCTTTTTTAAACCCAGCTACACTAACTGCACTAACCACATCCTCTGGCAACATAGTCCAGAGCTTAATTGTGCGTTGAGTGAAAAAGAATTTTCTCCAATTAGTCTTAAATGTGCTACTTACTAACTTCATGGAATGCCCCCTAGTCCTTCTATTATTTGAAAGCGTAAATAACCGATTCACATCTACCCGTTCTAGACCTCTCATGATCTTAAAGACCTCTATCATATTCACCCTCAGCAGTCTCTTCTCCAAGCTGAAAAGCCCTAACCTCTTCAGTCTTTCCTCATAGGGGAGCTGTTCCATCCCCTTTATCATTTTGGTTGCCCTTCTCTGAAAGGATTGCTATGGATCTAGTAAGACACCTGGAAAGATCCAATCAAGGGAATAAATACATTTTAGTCATCTGGACTATGCTATCAGGTATCTTGAGGCTGTACCCCTGAGGAATATGAAGACTCAAAATGGAAGCGACAGCCTTGATGGAGATTTTCTCCAGGGTTCGACTACCCAAGGAAATATTAACTGACCAAGGGACCCCATTTGTGTCCAAAGCGATAAAGCAATTTTGCACCTTACTGGAAGTGAAAACCCTTGGGTCTCAGTTACAATCCATAAATGGGCTAGTGGAACACTAACAAAACTCTAGCAGATTCTGAGGAAGTTGGCAAGAAATACAGTAACATAGTAATGATGGCAGAAAAGGACAAAATGACCCATCCAGTCTGACCTGTAAACTTCTTTTGGTAGTATCAGCTGCTCTGTGCAGGACACCCCCATGTCTCTCTCAAGGACAGTAACTGCCACTCCATGCACTCACCCTGTGTCTTATGATAAGGGTAGTACTATTTACAATCAATCAAAACCAAGCAACTGTCAAACCCATAAATTACTGCAAGCAACAATTTTATTGGGTGAGGAACCTTCTTGATAAATCAGACAATACTGCTTGCTTAGGGACTTGGCCATTGAAGCCCATCCTGGGCATTTTCCTTTAATTTTGCCTGTCAGTAGCCCAGACTGTAAAAGTCAGGGCCCATGGTCTCCTTTCCCCCTTCACCGAAGCAGGGAGTGACGTTGCAGCCAGTCTTTTAGAAGAGGAAGCAGTTCATCTACAACACTTTCTAAAAGATCCACAAATTTTAAAGTGTTTTGCTGAAAGTAAGTTTCTAAGATGTCTATTTTAGCCTCTTTTCCTACTTCTGTTTTCTCTAATGCAATTTTTTTTTCAGGCTCTTGTCATCTTCCAGGGTAATTGCAGTGCTGCACTATTTATACAGCTTTTAACTTCTTCAAAATTATTATTAAATGTGTCAAACCTTATTTTCCAGTGCTGCTACAATCAAATTTGTTAAGCTGGTAATCATGGTGTCGTCCACGGCCCAGGGAGCCATTTCCTCCCATACGTTAACCATCTTTGATTTCACTGCCCTGGGTTCTCTCTTTTTCAAAATTTTAGCCGCGATTCCTTTAGGTACCGCAAGTTAAAATATCAGCTAGTCAATAAAATTTGTAGGTGCCTCTTTGAATATAGGTATCTAACTTGCATATATCTAAGGGTGGAGCACTCCAAATATCAGGCTCAAATTGTTAAATGCTAGCCCCTCAAAAAAAAAAAGTTCTAATCAGATAATTATAACACTGGTGTTTAAACAAACAAAAAGAAAATTATATATACACACACACACCTTATATTATATGAGTTATGCTTTCAGCTATGCAACATTTTGTTATAGTGCAATTGACCTATTACACTAAGGGCCGGATTTTAAAATATACATGTGCGGCCTACATGTGCACGCGCTACCTGGTGCGCGCACACGTACGCCCGATTTTATAACATGCGTGCATAGGGTATAGAGACGCTGGTCCTGCGATAGCATCGGCTTGTCAGCACGTCAGCGTTATTTGGAACTGTTTAAAGTTGTTTGATTATACTCACTAGGGCCCCTAAAGAAGCATTAATATAAGCGAAACTCTGGCAGTTGTCGGGCTTACTATGAGTATATTTTTTGTTTAATGCAATAAGAATATTACATCAGTATAATCAGAAAGTCTTTTTGAGAAACAAATAATTTTTTGCAAACGTTGCACTGATTTCACCGCACATGATTGAGAAGACCGGAAGCCCTTATTGAATACGAGGGTCTTCGCCTGGCTTGCTGATGCGGTTTTAGCTGGCAAAAACATTTTTAAAAAATCTAAAAACTTCTGGGAAATATATAGAAGAATGATTTAAATTAATATTTTCTGTATGGATGAACAAGAGTGGTATTACTCCCTATTATTCCTTTTTGGAGTTCACGTTTTACTTTTTGGTGTATATATATATATTTTTTTTTTATTTTTTTTTTGAGTATAGTGGAAACGGATAGGTTCTTTTCTACATACACCTAGCTGCCATCTTTTCCCATTGCTAGGACTACTACAATTCTACTGCTGCTACTAAGCACAAAATTCCTTGATCAACTCAGAAGGGGAATGAATTGCCACTAGAGGGAATAAAATTAATGAAATATAGAAAACCTCAAATTCTAGAGAAAATAAGAAAAAAAACGCTTCGACCTGACATTTGAGCTAATTAAAACAGCTATTAAAGAATGTATTCAACACACTAATGTGTATTTCTTGATTCCATACCTTTTACCCTAGTGTAATTTTGTTACTTGCATTTCTGGAGATAAATATGTCCCCTCCCACTCCTCCCGTGACTTTAAATATTTCCTTCCACTATCCTAAACTTCAGCTGTTTCTGCTATACTTCTGACACTATCAGTATGATCTACGGTTTCTGATAAGGATCAGCAAAGAAGTACTCCAGTTTACCAAGACTCATAATGCTAAGAGTGGATATTTAAAAAGAGCTTTCAAAAATGGTCAACATTAACTTTTCTTCAAAATGAAATTATGAGCAGAATTAAAGGGAAAATCTTTAAAAATTCATTTTTGACTGTCAACTGCATTATTTTAGAAAAATGAGTACTACTATAAATTTAAGTTCTTTAAAACATGCATAACTACTTGGAAATGAATTTTACTGCAGAGACAAAAAATCTTTAAAAGATAAAACAACTATGTAGCTATGTGAATTATGTTTTCCATGCATATCACTTGGTCTTTATGCATATATTAATATCCAGTACTTACATGATCCCACCAGCATTCACTGAAGTTTGGCAGCTGATGTTCCAGACTATATTCAAGAAATTCAAACATCACGCTGATGATCATACACATCCACCAGTCACGAATCATTAGTGTCTTAAAAGAAAAAGGCAAGAGAGAGAGAGGGGAAGAGTAAGGAAAATGCATTCCAAGGAACATGTTACAAAATAGGAATTTTGTTTTACTGCCAACTGCATTCCATCAACTCTCAGCGTCTGCACCAAAGGTTATATACAGCTCATAGTAATATGCGACCAGGACTCTAACTTATTTGGCTTTGAGTCTTTCCTCATCTGTTGACTGAAGTACTGCTGGCCAATGACATCATGCAATTCCATTTTTCCTGGCCATTTAAAAGTACTTTACTAGCAGTGTTGCAAAAAAAAAAAAAAAAAAATATATAAGACTCGCAGAAAACAAAAATTAATGATCACAAATACCCATTTGTGGAGCTGAACAAGTCAAAGTAGCAGCAGGCATGATCAATCACATATAGAATCTAGGAGGGATGGTATAGACAGCAAGACAAAATTCCTTTTTTTATTTCACTCATGCAGTGCCCCAAAGGACTTACAAAAAGAGTACAGTAAGATGTGGGGGGTCGACTGTTGCCTGACTCCAGGAACAGTACAGCTTAGGAAATATGAGTGGAAAAATGCATTGCAGACTTGAAAAAACAACCTGTTTAACTCACAGGTCCTTCTCTCACCCCCCTCCCCTCCCCCCAAGCTTGAGAGCATGGTGGCAGCGGAGTGCTTCTAAATACATTCCTCTCCCTCCTGTGTGGGCAAAATAGTTTCTGAACCATGGGAAAGGAGGACAGCCAGTGGCAGGAAGAGATTTAGAAGAACCCGACTGCTGGTCCTGTGCTATGGCTGGGGGAAGGGGGGGGGGGGGGGTAAGCACCACTGCTCACCTCTTTGGCACCAGTGGAAAGCTTGTGGAGAAACAAGGAGCAGCAACAGCAGCAAACAGCTGCTCTTTGTCCGCAGCAGAGGGCTGCAGTAGTGACCTTTTCCTCTAAACCAACACAGGTTGCAATGGGGGTAGAAAATCAGCAATGGCACTTTTTCGGCACACATTGGCCACTGCTGCTCAGGTTTTGACCACATGAGGATGAAGTGACAATCCAAATTGCTGACTGGGTGCAACTGCTGCTGCTCCACTGGGGGGTAGGTAATAGGCATATAAGAATAAACATGATAAAGTGTTGCTCAACTGCAGCTCACAGATGGACAAAAATGAGGTTGAGAAGCACTGCTCTTTATAAAATACTATCTATACTATTTTTAATCCAAAGCTCCTTTCTACAGGCATGGTTGTCCTTTGGACAATACCAGAAAGAGTCTGTAATAGGAACTTTTAAACCATTTATAAATATTCTCTTTATGGTTTTATAATGTTTACCAATGTTTTCAAAATAAGATCCTCTATGGCAAGGATGCACTTCAATTTAAAAGTAGTACTCCATCAAAAAGGTGAAATTAAAAAAAAAAAAACAAAAAAAAAAACCAAACAACCTTTCCTGTTAATTTCCTTTCCTTTAGTTCTGCCAGATCAGCCCAGACAAGTCTTTTACGTCCTTCTGCCAGCAAATGAAAAGAGAGAGAGAAAAAAAAAAAGCTGACTTCACTCCCCCTATGAGTCTGGTGCTGCCTTCAGCTTTTCAGTATCCTATGTCATAACTAAAACAACTGAAGGCCATCATTTGTTTTGGTTTCAATGTCACCACCATCACCACCAAAGCCTGATGCAGTGTAGAAACTTCACTCAATTGTCATTAACCCATGAATAAGAAAATCTCTACACCAAAGTCTTTGTTAGCCCACCTACCTTCAGAGGAGGCCACAATGTACTTGCTGATGGTTTTCTAAACTTGTCAAACTTGAGAACCCTTGATTGTCATGGCGTGGCAGAACTAAATTAACAGATAAATCTAAATTTTACCTCATCATCCATACCAGACCAGTCCAGACAAGTGGAACATAGCAAAACTCACCCAGACCAGGCAGGAAAAAGCCAATATAGTTCCCAGAATTCCTGCATCCAAAGCATAGCTTCTCCCCGCCTGCATACTCATGCTGAGGTGCTTAGGGTAGGGATGCTATGGAGAGAAGGCACTGCCCTGCCATTATCCTCTGGAAAGATGGCTTTTGATTCTGCCTACGAGGAGTCCTGCACCCTCAGAGTGGGCACATTGGCCCTTAGAGACCTGCAAATCCTTGCTGGAGCACAGTGAAGTGCCCATCTCCTTGCTTCTTCCATAAGTCAATGCTTTAGAAACTATTGTCCTTCAACAGAACACACCAAAGACCTATCCAAGAAAAAAAGTAGTCACCTATAAAAATATCAAAGCAGAGCTATAATGCACAGTTGTCTCTGTCCTGGCCCACATCACCTAACTCTCACGGTCACAAGCGAGAAAAGTCTGATACCGTAGAAATGAAACACTACCTCCGAAGATGACCGAGCCCAGAGATACTTTCCTTTCAAATTACCAAAAGATGGCTTAACATAACTCAAAGAGAGGCTTCCTGATAAGGCTTGAGGGAAAGAGGTCAGTTCCTTTCAAAATTATATTTATGTTCCAAGTTGAGGAGACCTCCCGCAGTGTGTTCTCAACTCCACAGAAGAAAGTATCCCCCCTCAGAGTTTAGCAAAAGAGCTCCCGTGACTGTGTCCTTTGCAACAAGCCAGAAATGGTCTCTTCCCTCAAGCTAATTCACTCTGGCAGAAGGACAAGACTGAACAGGTCCCTCAATAGAAAATATTGCCTCCTCCATAATCTCGCACAGACCCCAAATTCTAAGTCAGGTTCACTATGTATTTCTCTTTTGTGCCACCCAGGGCTGTAACCCCCGACACTAGATATTTTGATGATGTAGCCTGATTCTTTCAACAGTTAAGAATGTAAAAGAAAATGTAAATTTCAGACCTATTTCAATTAATTTGTAACCTATTAATAAAATCATCTATTACTGAAAGGTGCAGCTACAAAGGTAAAAAGTGTGCAACAGATGTGGATATTGTTAAAAAATACCATCCTAGAAGCACAGACCAGATGTATTCCATGCATTAAGAAAAGTGGAAGGAAGGCAAAACGATTACCGGTATGGTTAAAGGTTTAAGTGAAAGAGGCTATTTTAGCCAAAAGATCTTCATTCAAAAATTGGAAGAAGGATCCATTAGAAGAGAATAGGATAAAGCATAACCATTGGCAAGTTAAATGTAAGACATTGATAAGGCAGGCTAAGAGAAAATTTGAAACAAAGTTGGCCTTAGAGGCAAACACTCACAAAAAAAAAAATCTTTTAAAAATATGTCTGAAGCAGAAAGCCTGCAAGGGAGTCAGTTGGACTGTTGGATGATCAAGGGGTTAAAGAGGTACTTAGAGAAGATAAGGCCATCACGGAAAGATTAAACGATTTCTTTGCTTCAGTGTTTACTGAAGAGGATACTGCAAAGATACCAGTTATGGAGAAGGTTTTCATGGGTAATGATTCAGATCAACTGAACCAAATCATGGTGAACCTAGACGATGTGGTAGACCTGATTGACAAACTGAAGAGTAGTAAATCACCTGGACTGGATGGGTATACACCCCAGGGTTCTGAAAACTAAAAAAAAAAATTTAAAAAAATTTCAGACCTATTAGTAAAAATGTGTAACCTATCATTAAAATCATCCGATGTACCTGAAGATTGGAAGACGGCCAATGTAACCCAGATATTTAAAAAGGAATCTAGGGGTGATCTGGGAAACTATAGACCAATGAGCCTGACTTCAGTGCCAGGAAAACTTGTGGAAACTGTTAAAGAATAAAAATCACAAAACATTTAGACAGACATGGTTTGATGGGACACAGCCAGCATGGATTTTTCCAAGGGAAGTCTTGCCTCACAAATCTCCTATATTTTTTTTAAAGGGGTGAATAAACCTGTGGACAAATGTGAACCAGTAGATGTGGTGTATTTGGATTTTTAGAAGGTGTTCGACAAAGTCCCGCATGAAAGGCTTCTAAAAAACTAAAAAGTCATGGGATAGGAGGTGATGTTCTTTTGTGGATTGCAAGTTGGTTAAAAGGCAGGAAACAAAGAGTAGGATTAAATGGTCAGTTTTCACAGTGGAAAAAGGTAAATAGTGGAGTGATTCAGGGATTTGTACTTGGACTGGTGCTTTTTAATATATTTATAAATGATCCGGAAAGGGGTACGACAAGTGAGGAGATCAAATTTGCGGATGACACTAAATTATTTAGAGTAGTTAAATCTCATGCGGATTGTTATGAATAGCAGAAGGACCCTGTGAGACTGGAAGATTGGGCTTCCAAATGGTAGATGAAATTTAACGGGGACAAATGCAAAGTGATGCATTTAGGGAAAAACAACCCTTCACAATGTTAGGTTCTATCTTAGGAGTTACCACCCAGGAAAGAAATCTAGGCGTCATAGTAGATAATGCATTGAAATAGTCAGCCCAGTGTGTTGTGGCAATCAAAAAGCAAACAGAAGGTTAGGAATTATTAGGAAGGGAATAGAAAATAAAATGGAGGATTTCATAATGGCTCTGTATTGCTCCATGGTGGGACTGTACCTTGAAAACTGTGTGCAATTCTGGTCACCGCATCTCAGAAAGGATATAGCTGCAATGGAGAAAATGCAGAGAAGGGCGACCAAAATAAGGGGCATGAAATGGCTGCCCTATGAGGAAAGGCTAAAGAAGTTAGGGCTGTTCAATTTGGAGAAGAGACGACTGAGGGGCGATATGATAGAAGTCTACAAAATCATGAAAGGACTCAAACAAGTTAATGTAAATCTCAGATAATAGAAGGACCAGGAGGCAATCCATGAAGTTAGCAAGTAGCTCATTTAAAACAAACTGAAGAAAATTCTTTCACTCAGCGCATAGTTAAGCTCTTGAATTCATTGCCAGAGGATGTGGTTACAGCAGTAAGTATAACTGGGTTTAACAAAAGGTTTGGATAAGTTCCTAGAGGAAAAAAGCCATAAACTGCTATTACAGTAACTAATAAGCAATAGTAGCTTGTGATCTGTTTGGGTACTTGCAACTTGGATTGGCCACTATTGGAAACAGGATACTGGGCCTGATGGACCTTTTGTCCGACATAGTATGGCATATCTTATGTTCTTATGGAAGTGATCTGCAAAAGAACTTTGATTGAGGAAAAAAAAAAATTGAAAGAGCACCTCTGCTTGCTGCAAGACCTCAAAGTCCAGGTTTCCGGCAGGAAGACAAACAGGGTACTAGATGCTGGTCATGGTTCTACCAGGATATCCAGACCCCCAGGTTCCTGCTTTCCTTTTTCAAGCAAAGAGCTTGCTGGTTTTGGAGCTCCACTGAGCTGATCTGAATCTACTACTGGAGATATCCTGTTTGCCCCCTAGTAGGGCAAAAGTAATTGCCACCAGTCTTTACAGGGCCTCAAGAGCGTCAGCTCCAAACATGTGTCTATACGATAACAGCAATGTCCATGAAAGCTGCTGCTAGATCCTACAGGACACCTTCATCCCAGACCAAATCTGACTCACCTACCAGAGTACCTGAAGACTACTAGATTCCTGCAGCTAGTTCACATCTGCTAATAACCTTACACCAATTGCCACCATCTGAGCTGCCTTCTCATGTGCTAGAGGCCAGGATTTCCAGAGAACTAGATGGCTGGTTCTGGCCCTTTACCTAAACCTGGCTGTTCTCCACTAGGACTCCTGTGCCTGCCCTGGTCTTTCCAGACCATAGCTCCCTTCTTACCTTATAACACTTATGCTTATAGTGTGAAATAACTATGAAGCAGACTCCAAATTCCTTCCCTGTGGGAGAATCCTATGAGAAGTTCCTCCTACCCTCCCAAGAGATAAGGAAAGTAGCCTTGCAACACTGGACTATTGGAAAAAAGATCATTTAAGCAGAAACACAATCTTTCTATCATAGTGGTCCCTTAAGCACCAACTGGCTCTTACAATGGGGAAATAGACCCAAGGCCGTTGCCTACCAGAGCCCAGCTTCTTCATCTGTTGTACCAGTAGATACATCTGTAATCATCTGCTGAGACAGAGAAAATACTGAAGAGCTGAAGGCAGCAACAAACCCTTATAGGGGGAATGAAGTCAGCTTTGAGCTTTTTTTTCTGTCTACCTGCTGACTGTAGCAAAAAACCCACTTATCTGGACTGGTCTGGTATGTTTGATAAAGAAATTAATATTAGAATCCTCAAAAAACATGGATTGTCAGATTATGGAATTTTTATAAGGCAAATTGACACTTCTGGGGAAAAAGAAAAAAGAAAAAACACACCAGTAGCACATGCTTATGCTAGATAAACAGTGTTGCTTTTCATTAGAAATAGCAGATCCAACTCTGAGGAGAGCTCTCTGCTAATTTTTTGTTAGCTACTTAATGACTAGCGTAAAGAGAAGAGGAGGGAGGGATGAAGGATGTATTAATTTGCTGAGACAGTTTTAGTAATTCACCCCTATTTCTACTGACTAGAAGATTCTTCACAATTTAAATGTCTTTGAGAAGATCCTTCATGCAAAGGCAATATGCCCCAGCTTCATAACCTAATTACAACACATTTGGAGCATTAGTGACTCAGATAAGTTTCCCCCTACCTGCCTTAACATATCAGTCAATCAAAAGCTAGGCAACAGTGCCTGTCCCAGTCTCAGTATAGATCACCAGTGCTCCATCTTTTCGTAGGTCTGCTTGGATCTCATCCTGTAAGTTGATATTGAAAAGCTTTATTTTGGGAAACTGTTAGAATCTGTGTTTGTTAGACTGTGGATCTTGTTGGAATCTGTATTGTGGGCTCCTGAAGGAGGGAGGAGTTAGCAATCTGTTATTGATTAACTTAGCTGATAAGCTAGGAGTTAGCAAACTCGATCAGGATCTGTGCTAGGAGTTAGCACTCTGATATATTTGTGGGTGGATCCCTGGGCCGGTGGCAGATGACCATGCCCCCGGGAGGATATTCCGAGAGGGACCACCGGCTAGGCTTGAGTATGGAGACAGACACACACTAGTTCTTTTTATTAAACAGAGTTCTGAAACCACCAGAGGTGGCAGTAGTGAGCTGATATGTCCAGCAGGGCTGTAGTCCCTCAGGTACTAGAACAGCGATCCCAGGATGGCTGAGCTGTTGAGAAACTGCAGACAGTGAGTAGGCAGAGTTCATGAACAGAACTAGATGACAAAACTCACATAAAGTCTCAAGGAAGCTCAGGAGCTGGAAAGGTTTAGGCCCTCGAGGAGCGAGTACCTGGTTCCAGGGAAAGCTCTGAGAGAGAGCGATAGTAAATCACAATTGTTTGCAGCAGCGATAGCTTCCAGGCAGTAGAGAATCTTCAGAGTGTCCAAGAACATGGGCCCTCGAGGAGCGAGTACTGGTTCCTATCTGTAATCTGAAAGTAAAGAGCGAGGCTCCTGAGGAGCGGGTACTTCTAAGTCCGAGGAGGCAGAGTAGCTTGGACGAATCCTTAGCAAGTCCTTGCTAACTCATTTGTTAGCGATAACAAACACCTTTAAATATTGGAAGCGGATGATGTCATCTCAGGGGGACGCCCCTGAGGTTTGCGCCCTTGCTGGTACTTCAATCAGAGCACACGCGCGCGCCCTAGGTCTTCAGTCAACATGGCGGATCTGCAACGTCGAGCCAGTTCGCGGATGCCGGAGGGAGATGGTATGGAGACGCCGCAGCAGCCAGCCTTCCATCAGACCCGGAGGGAGTCGCCACAGAGGTAAAGAGGGCAGAGTGAGGACACCGAGCAGCGACGGTCGCAACAGAAACTTCCATGTTCCATTCTTTTTTTGTTTCCATTCTTTGACATTTGAGTTTCTGATTCACAGCATATTTAACGTTCTTCTTATACGTTATATAAGAATATAAGAAGTTGCCATTCTGTGTCAGACCGAGGATCCATCAAACCCAGCATCCTGTTTCTAACAGTGGCCAAGCCAGGTTACAAGTACCCGGCAGGTGCCCAAACATTAAATAGATCCCAAGTTCATTTCAAGGCTTGTCTAGTACATCCTTTTAATGAATCTTAAAATTTTAATTTTTGCTGCCTGAATTCTGCTAACATCTTTATTACATTTCTCAATCTTTTTAAGCCCACCTACATTAAACAAAAATGTTGTGTGGCACATCAAATGCCATCGAGCAGGCAGTGTGGTCATGGAGAGGACTCGTCTGGCCAAAAGAAGAGCTAGGGAAGCACTGCAAGCCCCACCAGTTTCTCTTTCAAACTTTAAAGAAAAGGGAGAGACAAGGTGGAGATACACGTGAATCCATCATAACGGATCATCTCCCTCTATATAGAAATGCAGGAGAAGGGAGAAGTCTGTGTGATGCAGGCATTTGGATCCGTCAGCTACCTCAACCGTAGCTGCCAGATCTCCACTGTGCTGCTCCCAATACTCAGAATGAGTCACATTCAGTGCTCAACACCTGCTCTCCCTGTCTCAATCAGCCTGGGTATAAGACAGAGGCTGGAACAACTCTGAGGAGGAAGAGTGGAGTGCAATGTGTGTCCTGTACAAAGTGGGGTCCATACCCTGCATCCTGCCTGTTAATTCCCAGACTTAAGGGCTCATCATGTAGCTAGGACAAAGAGGCATGCATGACATTCTCGTAAGGCAGCTCCTACACGTTAAAGAGTCACTGCTGGTGCCTCTTGTTGCTGTAAGGTGCCAAGATGTGCTCAGGTGCTGGTCTGAGGTGAGTATCAGGCAGTGGTGACTTTTTTCAGTGGCATATCTGATCAGACCTGAAGATACTGCTTGAGAAATAGACATATAAAAACTGCTGGCTTGTGAAATATTGTGGCATGCCCTAATAGTTACAGTGTTTTCATGTCTTTCGTTTTTATATAATACAGTCAACATAGTACTGAATATGGATCTTAGCTGCATACATGTCTAGTTTATAGCTGGCAAATGGTTTTATGCTGAAGTCAGTAAAAAAATAAGGTCATTACGGTGCACATTACAACTCCCAACACTTTTACAAGATCTCTTCAGGGAAAAAATAAAAATCTAATAATTTGTTTTTATTAGATGAATAATGACAGACTAACAAGACAAGAAAAACAAACATGTATCTAGTTGAAAAAAACATGGGTTCCTTTAAACTGCACAGCAACACCATGAATAGATTTTTGAAGAAGAAACCAGTATCATTAAAGTGAATTTATACAAATTGCATATTGTCTTACCTTTATGTACCAGCCAAGAAAATGAGCAGGAACAAACCCATCCATTTTGTCCTAGAGCATAAGCAAGAAAATTAGTTTCACCATCCTTGAAAGAAAGCTTTTTTTAAACCCAAGATTTTTTTCCTTCCTCTGCCATAAACATCCAGAAGGGTCATGGTCTATCTAGTAAGATAGTAAATGTGCTGCTTATACAGGTTTTTTGAAATAACACTTATTTACAATCTATTTTTAACTTGCATTTTTTGAAGCAGGTTGCCTCTTTTTTTTTTTCTTATCCCTGAAGATGTGACAATAAGTCATTCTGATAATTTTTGGCAAAATATGCTGGCTGGACTAAAGCCACCTTGATCCAGTTGAGAAAGTGATAGGTCTGAATTTTATTAGAAAAGGAAGCCAACATTCAAATCCCACTTCACCCACTGCTGCTCCTTGTGAGCTTAGGCAAGTCACTTCAGGTACAAACTTAGTGGGTCATTTACTAAGCATTTTTCCCCATAGACACAGATTGGGAGAAAATCTCTTGTGAAAAGGCCGCTGAAGTTGTAAGCCATCCGAGGACAGGGAAACACCTGCTATTCATAAAATGTAGCTCACGTTGTATTCGTTTTTGCAAAGACGAAACATTAAATGCAAAATCCAAATTCAAATGCTTTGAACAAATACAATTCATAAGAGTAAAGGGAAGAAAGGTGTGGATGTCCAAGGTAAATGGTTTATGATTTATTGACCATCAAGTAGTCATCCAGAGCAGCGATTCTCAACCAGTGTGTCGCAGCTCCCTGCTTGTAATTCCCTTCTCCCTGGACTTTGATGTTATAACTGTTTGAGTGTGTTCCATAATGCGGGTGTAACTTTGTGCGGATTAGTTTGTTGCATTATTGCAGATCCTGGGACTATCTTAGGTTCCATATTTCTCTTTCCATTTCTCCAGGTTTGCACTGCATGCAGAGTGGCTTTTTTGCGTTTCCATTTCAGTTTCTATTTATAATTTTTGGTTTTTCTGTACTTGGTGAAGGTTAGTTCTGTGTATGACACCAAGGTGAGGTATTTTACTAACAGCAATCTTATTTGTTGTGTTTTCTCAATAGGACATGCATTAGTGGTACATTACTGTCTTTTTATAAGGAGGGCTATTGTGCCTGGTAGTAAAGGGAGTTTGTTTTGCTTTTCCTGAGATGTCATCAGAACCAGAATATATCTTTTGTATGGTGAGTTGTACAGGTAATAACCTAGTTCTGCTCTGAACCCACTGTTGGGGGTCAGGGGGGGGGGGGGTTCCTGTGGATGCAGAGTGCATGTTAACATTTAGCCCTGTGATGGTCACATGTTCAGTGTGTCACGCATGTGAGAACCATCTGTCAGGTGTGCTCTGGCCGAAAAAAATATTGAGAACCACTGTGTTAGTACATTACTGAAGCATGACAGGAAAAACCCTTAACAGAATTTCAACAGAACGAGTAGGATCCAACCAGTCAGAATTAAAAGCCTGCATCAAATTCAGAAAAGAACTACACTTCTTAAATATAAATATTAAATAAATATATATTTAAACTTAGCTATTTCAAAGAGTTAGCAAGGTTGAAATGCTACTGGCAGATGTATAGTGCTCTCTACATGCTCAGGAGAAACATTTCACAGAGCAGATATATTTTCTGAAATTCATGGCTTTGTGTGTGCCAAACACAGATTTTTTTTTCTTTCCAAGCAGTACATACAAGGAAGCAACAAGTTCCTCACAGACCCAACAGGTGAAACCCTGGAATTACAATCAAAATATTGAGCTGGGCTGATATTTTATATTCCTTTGATTGCAATTCAAGGGTTGGTGCTTATTTTATATTTGCTATTAATGTGTTAGGAGAAAGTTAAATTAAAAAAAAAGTATATGAGAAAAGTTAGTTTACTAAAAATCAGACTGACCAGAAATGTTTAAGCCCCTGCCCCTTGGGTCATGACCTATTCCATCCCCACAAAGTCATTTAATTTCTAAAACGCTATCTTCTTCCCCTTATGAACTACAGAACTAACTGTAGCACTGTGGGGCATATCAACCTTTGTGCTAGACTGAAATGCTCTTAAGGTCTAGAGTTAAGCTACTTTAACTATAAATAGCATGCATTTAATTACCTGAAATTCAGTAAACATATAAATTAAATATGTACACCTGCTCTAACATGTCCACTTAGCAAGAGATACTGAGGCAAATATTCAATAGGCCAATTAGTTGCGAAATTATCCAGCTAACAATGGCCAGATAACTTCTTCAGTATATTCAGCTGGATAAATGTCCAGCGGAAAATACCTAAAAGTTATCCAACTACACGCAGCTGGATAACTTAAAAACTTAATTGGCTATGTTTGAATGTAGCTGGTTAAGTTTCTAAGTTATCCGGCCTTGTGTGACCGGATAACTTGCTACTTCTTCAGATATCTTTAAAAAGATAACCAGGTAAATAGCGCTGTTAGTCAATATTAAAATTAAAAGAAATAGAAGGGCCTGTGGCTCCCAACTGTATCTTTGAATTGTTGGAGAGCAAACATTACTAGGCTGACTTGCCTGCCCTCTTCCCCATTTTTAATATAAAATCTGGAATCGTTGAAACCCCCCCCAGACCTTTCCCCTTCCAGTGGCAAAAGCCATCCCTGCTGGGAGCAATGGTCTCCCTCACTCGCTCCCAGCGCTGCTTCTGATAGGCATCACTGGAAGCGTAAACTATGCCTATCAGATGTAAATTGCATACTAGTTGACAGATTTTGCTATCTTATTTATTTTTGTATTTTCTATAATGCAAATCAAAGTTTCTAAGCAGTTTACAGACATCCACAAACATATAACAAACAAGTGAATGTAAAATAAAAATAACCAAGTTAAATAATATAGGCAAATACCTTAAAACAAAATTGTTTATAATGCAGAAGGCTTACCCACAGATTGTGATATGGATCTGTCTCATTTCCTGGATCATATATAAGACAATTTCCACCATAGTCTCTTTCTGGTAAGGCAACACCTAATTTTGGATCTATAAATTTCATAAAGTGTCTCCCATCATGAACAGTCTGAAAATAGAGGAGTTTTGTTATTTATTTAATAAAAATTTCTATACCAGTATTTAGCATGGCTGTCATATCGGTATACATATAATGTGTATATGAGTGGTGTCCTTTTAAGAGCCAGCATTTGACTGAGAACAAGGCCTTGCTAGCCCTGAAATGTTTTTCTGGACAGCAAATGCAGAGGCAAGACTGCAGGATTATAGCAGCAGCGAATCTAGCAGTGTTGGTCGGATCACAGCACCACAGGAGGGTGAAGCGAGGCAGCAGAAACTAACAGAGGTAGCATGGTAGAGAGCTTCTACTGATCAGTCCTGTCCTACTGACTCTCTGGAATTTATGCTGGGGATAGGGCTTCTGTGGCTGCCCTAGGTCCACTAAAGCAGTGGTTCCCAATCTATCTTGGCTTATGGCACCCCTGGCATTGGGCTTACTTCATCATGACACACCATCACCTTCTCTATCCCACATTTCCCTGGCATCATTGTTCTTTTTCTCCTCTCCAACCCCTGGCATCATCACCTTCCCTTCACTCTCGCCCTCCTGCATTGCCACCTTTTCTCTTCCCCCTTCTGTCTCCCCTCCATCTCCCACTCCACATATCACGATCTTTTCCCACCTCTCTTCCCTCTCCCTTCCCTCTCCCTTCACTCCACTGCAATCCATCTTCTCTCCACCACTCTTGGCATTATCTTCCCTTCCCCAACCACCTCTGGTATCATCACCACCTCCTCCTGTTCCTCTCACCTAACCCCCAGCATCATCACCTTTTCTCTCCCCTCACACCCTGGTATTATCACCATCTCACCTTTCTCCTCCCCCACCACCCTCTTTCATTATCACCTTCCCCTTCCTTCTTTCTCCCTACTCCCCCCCCCCCCCCTGCACATCACCACCTTGTTCTCCCTCCACCCTCATGGCATCATCACCTTCCTACTTTCTCCCTCCACCCCTTGACATCATCTGTATCACTTCTCTCTCCTACCCTCTCATTTCACCACCCCCTTCCTTTACCTTCCCTTTCCTACCCTACCTTCCTTGGCATCAGCACTCTTTCCTTCCCTCTCTCTGCCCCCTAACCCATCACCTTCCCTTCCCTCTCCCCCCAACACCCCCAGCTTCCTAGCAAATTCAGCTGCTCCTTCCTGCAGCAATTACCTGGTGATGCTTCTTTCTCCTTTGCCATCGGGGCTCCCCTAGGGCTCTGGGGGCACAAGTGTGCACCCCCTTGCGCACGCCAACCCCGGATTTTATAACATGCGCGCTTGTTATGGAATCGGGTGTAGATTTATGTGCCGGGTTGCACACACAAATCTACGCCCGTGCATAAGTTTTAAAATCTGGCCCACAGGGAATAGCCACTGCTATTAATTGCATCAGTAGCATGGGATCTTCTTAGTGTTTGGGTAACTGCCAGGTTCTTGTGGCCTGGTTTGGCCTCTGTTGGAAACAGGATGCTGGGCTTGATGGACCCTTGGTCTGACGCAGCATGGCAATTTCTTATTTTCTTATGTTCCCTCTGTAATGGAAACTGCATGGTGCCAGCAGGACTTGTGAGACTACAGGGCCCAGTACAGTTTTACATTGCAGAGGAGAGGAAAGCTGGCAGAGGGGGATAGCAGAAGCAGCAGCAGATAAGCACTGCTCTGACTTCCCCTGCTGGAGGGAGGATATCCTGTTGGGACAAAGACAAAGTGTGCCGCGGCACACCGGATGGGACCCCCCCCCGAATAATGCCTCTGCATACCTATAGTATTTCCAATAAATCATTAAAAGTCCCAAGGAAAATGCATCAGTGTTACAAAACCAAAATGTTAAGCCATCTGCTCACAAGCCACATTATGTTTGATTTCACAAAAACTTTAAATCCTTTAAGTCAAATATACCTTGTATTCAATCTGGAAGCATTCTCCACGTTTTAAAGTGGAAAAATGTTCAGATGTCAATAACTCACCTTGGGGTTTTTTTTACAACTCACATTTTCACAACAAAAAAACCTACATTCTTATTTTGGCAAGCTTTTTGCAAATTTGAGTGAATGGACTGTGCAGAATCCTGTTTCTTTGTTGTCTGGTTTTAGGGTTGGGTAAAATGTATGGGTTTTTTTGTAGGCCACTATGAGCCTCGCCCTTAGCGGCATATAAACAAACAGATTATTACTTTAACTGACATGCTAGAATACTTTGAACAGGTTTAGGAGCCCATTTTGCATATTGTGATAGTAGTTTTGCAGGGAAGTCATAAGAACAAATACACACTTAAGTTACAATAATTTTCAAAGCAAACTGACATGCATATATTTGCTATGAAAATTATCACACTAAAACTACCCCCTACAGTTACACATGCTAATTTGCACATAGAAAGTTTGAGGAAACTTACAAACATACTTTTGAAAATCCCAAAGTATGTGCATAAGTTCAAATCCCTCCCTGCTCACGCCAGCTAAACGTATGCACATACAGGACGTGTGTGTAAATTTATCCAGATATCAGGCAGGCGGGCAATTTCAGGACAATCCATTTCCACACGTAAAGCTTCATTTTACCTGTGGAAATTCCTTTGAAAATTACCCCTCCCTGTAGTGTTTAGAAGTATGCATATTATATATAATACATATAAACTACTGTAGAGATTCAAATGGAATAAAAAAATGAAAATCAAAAGTTGTTAGTATCTATAAAGGGGCATGTCAATTGAGATCTTATGTAGGAATCCTTTTATGGTTTATCTTTAGTTAATCATACTGTTATTTTCACTATATTATCCCATACAAAGTGGTTCTCTTGTGGAGATTACCTTATCCCAAATGGGTTGCCTCGTCCTCATAATTACCATGAGTGAACAGTTATCCCATTCTCAGATTCCCAGAAACAAGACATCCATCCTCAGAGCCCCAACTCCTATTATACCTTCAAAATCATCCTTCTCTCCCCAATTTGCCAGGTTCACAGAGGTTACCCTCTCTTAGATAAGCCATTCACTCTGCCTCTCCATCCTAGTCTCAACCTGGGACATGCTCTTCTCAAACCTGGAAACTAAAAAGGTACAGCACCTACTATTCTTTGCTTTTCAAGTACAATTTTTAATCATACACGCACTAAACAAGTTCATTCATACACAAACATACTATAAAGTTAGTGTACACTGTGTATTGCTACCGATACAGTTTTCTATTCTTACATTCCCTCTAATCCATGACACATATACTACAATTCAAATCTTTCTTTGTAATTCTCCTTGCAACATTTGACAATATTCTGTAAATATTGTATGGGAAAATCAATTCAAAAAGCTATACTTCATATATCAATGGTGGTTTATAGACTATTTCCAATGCCACTCTTCAAATGAACACAGTATTGTGAATCACATCAAATAAAAAAAAAATTTCTTACCTGAAAAAGTATAAAGATGAGGAACAGCTCATATACAACACTAACACACAGCCAAAACCTCCAGTAAGCTACAAACAAAGAATAAACATGCTAAAAAATACTACTATTACTATAAATACACACATTAGCAGTTTTATTCTTGACTACCACAAAGCTGCAAAAAGTCTGTCTTAATTAATGGCCCATCAGTGTTAACTGCATAGGTATACAATAGGACTACAAAAATAAAAACAGAACAGTATAAACAAGAATGTAAGAGCATGTTTGCTTACTATAAATAGTGTCCTCTGTCTCTTACTTAGCAGAACTTTTACACTCTACTGAGTATGCACAGGAGGGTCCCACGTGAGCACTGCCTCATGTAGCTAAGCTTTAGCTAGGTAGTCGACTCTCCAGGGAGGTGGGTGGGTATTAAGCATGGCTAATTCATCCTGCTGTCTTGTGAAGAACACTGTTTGCTTACTGTAAACATGTTTTTCTTTGTTGACAAGCAGGGGTGAATTAGCCATGACACCAGGGAAGTCCTATGCTGAGGAGTGCATTGGCAGATCACTTACTGAAAAAAGCAACTTGGCTTCCCCATGAACAGCAGACTACTCCGAACAGGCTATGCAAAACTGCTTGTCCAAAGTCACTGTCAACTCTTGAGAAACTGTCCATTAAGGACATTAAGGAATGCACAGATGACCAAGCTGTAGCTTAGCAGGTGTCATAAATAGAAAGGTACAACAGAGGAATAATGTGTGGCAAACAATCAACTGGTCAATAGAGCTCACAAACTTTTAATTAATGCATACAATCACAGGTGTGTCATGAAATGCTATTTTAGATGTACATTCATGGAAAAATGGTACACACAAGGGGGCAGATTTTCAAAGGGGAACTCACGTAAGATACGCGTGTACCCCCCGAAAACCTGCCCCAACCTCCCCCCTGTGCACGCCGAGCCTATGTTGAATAGGCTTGGCGGTGCGCGCAAGCCCAGGACGCGCGCAAGTCCCAGGGCTTTCCTGGTGGAGTGTATCTGGGGGGGGGGAGGGGGGGAGGGGGGGGAGCGTGTCGTGGTGGCGCATCATCCGGGGGCGGGGCCGAGGCCTCCAAAACTGCTCCGGGGCCGGGGAATCGCGTGCCGGCAGCTGGCTCGGCAGGCGTAACTTTGCCAACAAAGGGAGGGGAAGGTACGGGAGGTGGAAGAAAAGTTCCCTCTGAGGCCGCTCCGATTTCAGAGCGGCCTAGGAGGGAACAGAGGCAGGCTGCGCGGCTCGGCGCGCACAGGCTGCCGATTTTGCACAGCTTTGCGCACACCGACCCCGGTGCGCGCGAACAAAAGTACACACGGGCGCAGTTTTTTTTTTTAATCTACCCCCAAGGAGTTGTGGTCCCCCTGACGTGAAACACAGCCATGTCAAAAGGGGTCCTTGTGTGTACCATTTTTCCATGAATGTACATCTAAAGTAACATTTCATGACACACCTGTGATTGTATGCATTAATTAAAAGTTTATTGTGAGCTCTATTGACCAGTTGATTGTTTGCCACACATATTAAATATACAACAGAGGATTAATGTGTGGCTGTTTACATTGCCTGTTTTGCATAAATAGAAAGGTCTCAGATTAGCAACTTGAAGTAGCCACAGCTCTGACTTTATGAGCATTGATGGAATCCAGCTAGCGCATTAATAGTACACTATACAGCTTGAAAGTTGGAAATGGTACATTTGAAACTATTCCCAGTCTATTAGAATCATAGGATACAGACAAGCACTTCTTCAGAGTTACAGTTAATTGGAGAAGTGAAAATTAAAGCCAAATCCATATAATCTTGTCTGTGAAACACGATAGTCATTGGGCCTGGGGCCTTCTATTAATTCCATTTTATATTTACATTTTATTTGCAATTTTTCGGGAAAAAAATTAACACATTCCTTGTTGCTGGGTAAATGATCGATAAGACCGAGTGGCTCAAAGTTTGAGCACACTGATGGGCTTGCTGACACCCTCCTAAGAATTTTTTTCTAGAGATCATGAAGACGTTTCTAATAGCAAAACCTTTTCTATACTTACTTGTGCCTGATATTCCCTGTTTTGCGGTGGCTTTTATTTGAGCAACCAAGTCTTTGACCTTGAATCTAAAGAGAATGTTCCCTGCATGGGTGACAGCTAGCTTTTCATGGACATCTTCCTTGAGGCTACTAGTTTGAAGCCAGGCGAGCCACAATGGCAATGGTGGAGGAGTGAGACAAGGTGTTGAAAAGTCCATACACAGATCATACAAGGTGATGTTGACATTCCTCTATATCTAGGAAGATTTGACAGTAATGTTCATGCTCCTCTTCCAAGGAGAAGAACATAGGTTTAAACTACTCCACACAGTCATGTAGGTATTGCACCATGTACAACTGGTGAGCCGCAATCCATACATTTAACATGGAGCTGTGGAACACCTTTTTACTGAGGTTGTCTAGAAATCTTGGGTCTTTCTCCAGTAGGGTACTGGAGAAAAAAAAAAAAAAAAAGGGTCTTAGCCCATTTCAAGGCTGATTCGACAACCACAGATTGGTGGCAAAGTTGAACTACCCCAAATCTGGGGGACTACTGAACCCTGTATTTGAGGTCAAGTTTTCAGGAAGCCAGTAAACATGACAATGGATTTTCCCACATATTGATTTGTACATTCCTCATGATTTGTGCATGAAGATAACCGTGCTGGCAATACCAAAAACTTCTGTTCTGGGGTCAGCATCCTGGCAAATATTGACTCACTTTCCCCATCTTTAGCAGGAATTTGGCAGAGGTAAGATACTCAGGTGGGGAGGAATGCAGAGAATCAGGCGGTGGGTCAGACATGAGCCCAGTGGACCCTTCCTCCTCAGATTCATAGGGGTGCACACTGACCCAAGACCCTAATAAAGACTGACTGTGGTTCTGGTCCTGGTTGCCTCAGAATGGAAAAATCTCCAAGGTCATAGCTGCCTAAGCCTTTTGACACACCTTCCGGGGAAGGCTCAGCTCCTCTGCCAAAAAGTGTCCAGGAGTAGGAACCCATGAAACAGATCTGGGGCTTCAAGTGCGTCTCCCTTGAGGGCAGACAGCTTGGTTAGAATTGTGTCTTACATGGAACTGTCCATCAAGGAGGAGGAAAAAAAAAACTTCACCAACTTTCCAATTTCGTCTACAGACTGCTGTGTCTGCTGGGCTGATACTGGAGAAGAAAAATCTTCTTACGACACTAGGGAGAAATTCCTACTTAACCTGAGAATTTATTTTCTTTAGTAAAGACAGATGAATCCAGAACCAGTGGGTTATGCATTTCTACCAGAAAATGGAGCAAAGCTGACATCACAGTATATATAAGAACATAAGAATATGCCATACTGGGTCAGACCAAGGGTCCATCAAGCCCAGCATCCTGTTTCCAACAATGGCCAATCCAGGCCAGAAGAACCTGGCAAGTACCCAAAAGCTAAGTCTATTCCATGTTACCGTTGCTAATAATAGCAGTGGCTATTTTCTAAGTCAACTTAATGAATAGCAGGTAATGGACTTCTCCTCCAAGAACTTATCCAATCCTTTTTTAAACACAGCTATACTAACTGCACTAACCACATCCTCTGGCAACAAATTCCAGAGTTTAATTGTGCATTGAGTGAAAAAGAACTTTCTCCGATTAGTTTTAATGTGCCACATGCTAACTTCATGGAGTGCCCCCTAGTCTTTCTATTATCCGAAAGAGTAAAAAACCGATTCACATCTACCCGTTCAAGACCTCTCATGATTTTAAACACCTCTATCATATATACTCCTGCAGTGACATCAGCCCACCAGTATTCTCTGCAAAACTAACCAAAACAATTAACGGACAACTACTCCTGCACTCAACTAACGGAAAACCACTGAGCATTAAAAAAAAAAAAAAAAAGGGGGGGGGGGGGGGGGGGGGGGGAGTACAACACTAGTCCAGGGAGTGGACTGACACCAGTACTCCCTGGAACACGCAATCACGCAGGAGGACCATAGCACAACCATTCCGCAGCCAACGGAAAGAAGGTGGGTTCACCTGTCTGTACTAAAGAAAAGGAAATTATCAGTTAAGTAATAAATTATCTGTTCTTAGCATGCAGACAGGTGACCCCAGAACCAGTGGGATGTACCAAACCTACTCCCGAAAGGGCGGGAGGCTGCCCGCTGACTAGTCAAAACCGCACGCGCGAAGGATGCATCCTCCTGGGCCTGCACATCCAGAGAATAATGCCTAGTAAAGGTGTGTAAAGAGGATCATGTCACAGCTCGGCAAATGTCAACGGGAGACAATCTAACCTCCACTCACGACACTACTTGAGCCCTAGTGGAATGAGCCTTAACCTGACTAGGCAATGGTTACTCAGCATCCACATACACGATCATGACTACCTCCTTAATCCAGTGGGCTATTGTAGCCTGTAATGCTGGCTCACCCTGCTTACTCCTACCATGGAGTTTAAACACAGCTGGTCCATCTCCCTGAAAGGCTCAGAAACCTCTATATAGCTCAAAATATACTTCTTGACATCCAAGGCTTGTATCTGATGATATTCCTCTGCATCTCTTTCCCTGTCCAGAGACAGCAGGGAAATAGACTGATTTAAGTAAAAATTCAAGACCACTTTTGACAAAAAGGAAGGAACAGTACGCAGCTGTTATTGCACCTGGAGTCACTCGTAGAAAAGGCTCCCAGCAAGACAAGGCCTGTAGTTCAGATACTCAATGCGCAGAACAAATTGCCACAAGAAAGTTTCAGGTCAGTAATCTCAAGGAAAGCTTACACATCGATCGAAACGTAGGGCCCATTAAAAAAAACAACACAAAACAAAAAAACACACACACTCCACAAGGGTACCAGTAACCATAAGGGAAGCCACATTTGGATGAGCCGACAAGGGTCCACCATTCATCTGACCTCAGAAACAGGCAAGAGTTGCTACCTGTACTTTTAATGAATTAAGGGCCAACCCTTTACTCAATCCATCCTACAAAAATTCCAAAATGAGCGGGATCTTAATCAAACGAGGAAGAACCCCTCAATCCTCACACCAAGCCTCAAACTTTCTCACTCTAGCAAAGTGGCAATCACTGCAGTAGAATATCCACACTTCAGTAACCGAGCCCTTTCAAGGGCTATACCATAAGACAAAATAGAGTCTGATCTTCATGAAGAACAGGTCCCTTCCACAGCAGATCAGTGTGCCGGAAACCAGAGAGGAGCGTCCACCAGGAGCCTTCATAAATTTGCATACCATGGTCTTCTGGCCCAAACTGGTGCCACCAGAAGCACCGTCCCCCTGTGACTCTCAGTCTTCCAAATCATTCTGCCCAACATGGGCAACGGGGGAAAGGCATACAGTAGCTTTCCCTCCAGCACGAGGGCATCAATGCCCAAAGACTTTGTATTTTTACTTCGACTGAAGAAGCGAGGAACTTTTGCATTGCGAGCAGTCTCCAATAGGTCCATAAAAATGAAAGGCTCCATCCATCCACTAATAGCTGAACGCGCCTCATTTGGAAATTCCTGTTCTCCTGAACCCACACTGTCTGTTGAGAAAGTCAGCTCTTACATTGTCTTTTCCTGCCATGTGTGTGGCTGAGATCTCCTGAAGATGCACTTCCACCCATGCCATAAGTTGGGCCATTTCCTGTGACACTTGCTAGTGCTTGGTTCCTTCCTACAGATTGATGCAAGCCACTGTCATTGCACTGTCCAACATTATCTGGACCGCTCAACCCTGCAATCTGTCCCTGAACCACAAGCATGCCAACCAGATCACACAGGCTTACAGCTGATTGATGTTCCATAGACTCTTCTGCACTCCAATCACCCTTGCACTGTCAGCTCCTGACAGTGAGCTCCCCAACCCCAGAGGCTCACATCTGGCATGAGTACTAGCCAGTCTGTTGATCTTAGGGAAACTCCTTTTCTTAGATGATCTGCTTTTAACCACCACTGCAGTTGAGTGCAGACCTCCATCAGCAGGTGGAGCAAAGTCGAACAATCTTGAGATAGTGGGCTCAAATGAGACAGCAGAGTGTGCTGAAGAGGACGCATTTATACCTTCACCCACTGCATCACCTCCAGGGTCACAGCCATCAATCCAAGTACCTGTAGATAGCACCACACTGTCAGGAATATAGTGTTAGTCAATAGACGCACCTGCACCACCGGCTTCTGAATACAGCCCTCCAAGCAGGGACACACTGCCCTGTTTCGTGTCGAACGAATACCGAAATACTCTAGCCACTGTGATGGCTAAAAGATTGCTCTTGGCCATGTTCACAACCCAACCTAACTCCTGCAACAAGGAGATCACCTTGCACAAAACCCAGAGGCTCTCTTCTAGACTCTTAGCCCGAATCAGCCAGTCTAAGTTCAGGTGTACCAGGATCCCATCTTCTCTCAACTCCACCACCAACATAACCTTGGAAAAGGTTCTGGGCATGGTGACCAAACCAAAAAGGTAGCACTCGAAACTGACAATGATGGCCCAAAACCATGAAACGCAGAAATCGTTGGTACTCTAGCTGGATGGGAATATGCAGGCATGCCTCGGACAGATCCAGAGATGTCAGGAACTCCCGACTGTACTGCCATTATCACAAAGTGCAAGGTTTCCATGCGAAAATGAGTCACATACAAACGACCGTTGACCCCTTTGAGATCCAAGATGGCCCAAAACCATGAAACGCAGAAATTGTTGGTACTCTAGCTGGATGGGAATATGCAGGCATGCCTCGGACAGATCCAGAGATGTCAGGAACTCCCAACTGTACTGCCATTATCACAAAGTGCAAGGTTTCCATGCGAAAATGAGTCACATACAAACGACCGTTGACCCCTTTGAGATCCAAGATGGGATGAAGAGAGCCCTCTTTCTTGGGCACAATGAAATAAATGGAATATTGGCTGGTATTTTCTTGAAACATGGGCACTGGAACCTCAGCCCACAGGCTGAGGAGTCTTGACAACATACACCTCTGCCAGTCTCTTCCGTGGAGAGTTGCAGGGAGACACCATGAACATCTCCTGAGGAACACTGTGAAACTCCAGCACATTCCTATCTATCATCACCTCCAGAACCCACTGGTCTAACGTGATCTCGACCCACCTCTGATAAAAAAAAAAATCAAAGTAGGGGACCTCTCTCTTGTTCCCAGGGGTGGGATGGCAAACCTTCATTGGGAGGCTCGAGGTGCTCTACTACCCGAGTCTGTACCCATCTGGGCTTCCTGGGGTGAAAGGACTGAGATCTACCCATTTAAAATCCAGTGGGTTGCTGGACCAGGGCAGCATGGATTCATAGGAGGAAGGTCCTGTCAGATAAATATGATTTATTTTCTTGGGTGAATAGAGAACTGGATCAAGGAAGAGCACCCAATGTGATTTACCTGGATTTCAGCAAAGCTTACTATATGGTCCCACATAGGAGGCTTATGAATAAAATTAGAAGTTTGTGTGTGGGCACCAAGGTGGTGGAGTGAATTACAAACTGGTTGACTGGTCAGTAGAATGTGCAAAGGCAAATGGATCCTACTCTGAAGGGAGAATGGTGTTGTGGAGTGCTTCAAGAATCTGTTTTGGGACCAGTTCTGTTCAATATCTTCTGGAGAAACATTGTGGTGAGAATAAAAAAGTTTGTCATTTTGCAGATGACACTAAGATCTGCAACAGAGTGGACATGCCTGAAAGTGTAGAGCATGGAAAGTGATTTAAGAAAACTTAGAGTGGTTGAAGATTTGGCAGCTGAGATTCAATATCAAGAAGTACAAAGTCATGCACCTAGGGTGCAGTAATCCAAAAGAGCTGTATGCAATGGGGGGGGGGGGGGGGGGGGGGGGCAAAAGACTAATGTGCATGGGCCAGGAGAGGGACCTTGGGGTGATTGTATCTGGAGATCTGAAGGCAGCTAAGCAATGTGACAAAGGGGTAGCTAAAGCCAGAAGATGCTGGGCTGAACAGGGTTAGCTAAAGCCAGAAGATGCTGGGCTGAATAACTAGCAGGAAAAAGGAGGTGGTAATGCCCTTGTAAGGTCCTTGGTGAGGTCTCATCTGGGGGTACTATGTTCAGTTCTGAAGACCATATCTCAAAAAGGACAGACAGAGGGTGGAAACAGTCCAGAGGAAGGTGACCAAAATGGTATATGGTATGTTTCAGAAGACCTATGAGGAGAGGCTGAACGATCTAAACATGTATACTCTTGGAGGAGAGAAGGTGCGAGGGAGATAAGATACAGACCTTCAGAAATGTGAAAGGTTTGTTTGTGTATCATTAAAACCATTTCTGTTGGAAAGGAAACTGTACAACTAGGGGTCACAATATGAAACTCCGGAGGGGTAGGGGGGAGGTACGACTCAGAACCAACATCAGGAAATATTTCTTTACAGAGAAGGTGGTGAATTCTTGAAATGCCTTCCTGAAATAGGTGGTGAGAACAAGAACATTAAATGAATTTAAAAGGTCATAGAACACTGTGGATTACTAAAGGCTTGAGGTTGCTAATGAAGAAAAGTGGTAACCTATGTTAACTTTAGGTGTAACATTTCTGTATGGGAGCAACCTGCACAGAACAGCAACTACTACCCTTAACAGAACAGATGAGGGAAACTTGCACAAAACAGAAGTTACTACCATTAACAGAACACATAGGGGTAATAGGCACAGCTTGGCAGTTATTTGGACTACTTGCAAGCAGACTGGATGGACCATCTGTTGTCATTCCTATGTCACTGCGTTCATACTATGCATGTAGGTTTACAATATAGAATCAGCTAAGCAAAGCACAGCTTTTTGGACTGGTTTATGCTAGCCGAGTGTCTATAGCATGTAGAAAAGAGTGAAGCCCACAAGAGGAAAAATACTCTGTTACAAAGATTTAAAAAACAAAAAAGAAAACAAAATACCCACAGGAGAAAATGAATCAAACGCCCTAGAAGATCAAAGAACACATTTCTGGGTCTATGTATTTATTTCCAAAACAAGCAGTTCCCATCGATTAAAAAGGTGAGAAGGGCCTTTAATCATTTTTATATAATTCTATTTTTCCTACAATGAAAGAAAATCACAGAGCCTACTTCTTACTATCTTGTGTTGGGAACCTGGGTCTTGCTATGTGATGACAGATGTACAAAAACAGGCAGGAGGCTGGAGAAGTTGTAGGATAAATTATTTATAATGTATACTTCCTACTTTACTAAAAAGCTCAATATGGTTTATATATATCAGATTGTGCATGCCATGATGAA